>NC_090256.1:50647064-50679564 GCF_037325665.1 Littorina saxatilis | reverse complement strand
TCATAAACATTTTTTAGAGTAGAATAGAGTGTCTGTGAAAGGTGGTGTGTTGATATCACCCTTTGTGTGACAGCAGTCAGTTGTATAGCATAGAGTGTTTGTGAAAGATGGTATGTTGATATCAGCCTTTGTGTGACAGCAGTCAGTTGCATAGAATAGAATGTCTGTGAAAGATGGTATTTTGATATCAGCCTTTATGTGAGAGCAGTCAGTTGTATGGAATGTTTGTGAAAGATGGTTTGTTGCTGTTCAGTAAGCGTGTGCTGTGTGTTTGGCAGGTGGATGATGAAGAACTGGCCAAACAGCTGCAAGACGATGAAGGTTCACGGCCCAGCAGACGATGCAAGGCAGTAAGTATTTCCCCAATGCCTCCCACAGCGCCCAATATCACCTCTAGATAATCCATTTGCAGATCACTCAATGGCCACACCAATGATCTGCTTGCATTTTCCCCTTTCGTGCCATCTCTCGGCATGTCTTGAGCTGATGAGAGCTAGCCTTGTACAGTTAAATCGCATGGGAATTGCATATATCCATATAAGACAGCATTATTCTGTGGGGGAGGCAAGATTAAGTGTCACACTGACGTAGTGGTACAGGTGATTGACTTTGTACACTGTAGCCTCCAACCTCCCAGGTCAACATTCGTGCAGACCTACTAGTAGAGTAAAACCTCCCACTAACGACCTTGAAAATGTCCAGGAAAATCGGTCGTAAAAAGGAGGGGTCTTTATTGGGAGTTTGGGAGGTATGATTTTTTTCACAGGAGAGGCAACTGTTGGGCAGATCGGTCTAACGTTATCCCATTTTGGTTCCCATTTGATGTGCATATAGATTAACATGATGTATGTGCATACACCACCGCACATACAGGCAGACATATCACATACGCACACACACACACACACACACATGCGGCCTCATAGGTAAAACTTCGTCATTCACCCTGGTAAAGAAGGTTAGTTTCTGTAAACTGGGACAGGAAGAGTTTCCTCTCAGGCATCAAAGGAGACGCGGGCAGCTGGTCTTCGCTGGCAAGTATGGGTCATTGACCTGAGGTCTCAGTTGATGAGCACACTCTCACAGAATATGTACACAGCAAATCATTGAGTTATCCTTCAAACTGTGCCTACCCAACCCATCCCACCCCCTTTCTTTTGCGATTCTTCAAGTAGAGTAATTTCTATTCAGTTAAAGTATGTTTGTATACTTTTGTTTGTCTCTTGTAAGAAGAAACAGAGAAAGATAAAATACTCAGCTTGTCTGCATAATTTATTTGTGGTTTGTATTTTGCAGCAACCGGTTGTGAGAAAGCAGAAGAAGCCCAGAAAAGAAGGCGCTAAAGGTAAAATTAACATGCTGACAATAAGACCAACTAAACTCCTGCTCTGTAGAATTACTCAGATTCTAACATTGCTGTCCAATGGCAAGAACAGGCCTTTGTTTTTGTTGCAGCTATTGGTTATCATAAGACTTTTTACTCACTTGGCCTAGTACATGATGTATGTTTGTGGTTATTTGTTATTTGTTATATGAAGTCTTATATCGCGCGCGTATCTCCAGACTCTGACTCAAGGCGCAGGGATCTATTTATGCCGTGCGAGATGGAATTTTTTACACAATACACCACGCATTCACATCGACCAGCAGATCGCAGCCATTTCGGCGCATATCCTACTTTTCACGGCCTAGTATTCCAAGTCACAAGGGTATTTTGGTGGACATTTTTTTTATCTATGCCTATACAATTTTGCCAGGAAAGACCCTTTTGTCAATCGTGGGATCTTTAACGTGCACACCCCAATGTAGTGTACACGAAGGGACCTCGGTTTTTCGTCTCATCTGAAAGACTAGCACTTGAACCCACCACCTAGGTTAGGAAAGGGGGGAGAAAATTGCTAACGCCCTGACCCAGGGTCGAACTCTCTTCCGAGCGCAAGTGCGTTACCACTCGGCCACATTGAGATGTGCAACAGTGGAACCCCCCTTATAAGACCTCCAACATCTGAGAAAATTGGGTCTTAAAAAGGAGGGAGTCTTAATATTGGTGTACATTTGCAGAAGTTATGAACAGAAGATCTGAAGCATCAAGGTCTTAAATTGGGAGGGGGGGGGGTGGTCTTAATAGGGGGGTTCCACTGTACCATAAGTATGTTTGTGTCTGTGGATCACCGTGTTCTTCAAAATTACTGTCTCATGTGTTTGTATCAGGAACTGCAGCATACATGTTATTCCATCTTGTTACATGTGCTGTATGAATATAAATAGAGGATACTACATGGCTTGCTGTGTCGTACCAGATTTACACGAGTTGTTTTTTTAAATATTGAACTGCGAGCGAAAGCGAGCTGTTCACTATTTGAAAAAGCAACGAGTGTAAATCTGGTACGACACAGCAAGCCATGTAGTATTCTGTTTATCCTACATACTGTACTTACGTGTATTTTACTGAAAATGTCCTGCAGTCGAGGCAGATTAATGGAAGACGCTTGTTTTGGAACCTCGATCTCTTCTAAAGCCTCGTGCAATCTATTACGTCAAAGCAAAGAAACGTCACTCTGAAAGTGTGGCGTGACGTGTTAGTTCTAAAGATTCATCGAGGGTAATTAGCGAGCGCAATTTTTGTTTCTATAATGACGTTTGTCTCGGTGACTTTGGCATCATAAGTAGTGGAAAAACAGGTCCCTGCCAGACTTGCTTGACATGACCTCATTTACATGATATACACACGTGTGATTTGAACGATTATTATCTCACGAATGTCAACACATTTCAGTTTGCTACATGCATGTTGTGTATTGGTGCAAGGAAACTGAGTCTGTCCCTTCATACATGGATTACTTTTCATGGCAGAAATTTCAATGTGTTTCTTTATGTTACTGTTGTGTGGCAGGAAATTCAGTGTATTCCAGACCGTGTCTTATATTACCTCCACTGGATGGTCTTCTGGACACAGACAAGGTAAGGTTCATGAAGAAACTTTCTTGGCGATGAAGGGGATTTTTTTTCCCTGTCTGAAACTGTCTTTTTTTCTGGTAGCAGTGTCAGTTGATTTCACATGTTCTTCTTTTTGAATGTATATGAAAGTTTATACCTGCTAGTGCTACTGTGCATGTTTTCATTGACATGGACAGACACACACTAGGGAAGTTATAGCAAAGAAGTAAAAGGGAATTGCTGTGATTTTAGAACAAATAATAATTGCATATTGTAATGTGAAAGGGGTGTGTTTGTGTGTGTGTGTTTTTTATGCCTGAAATATAAATTTGGATTGTTTCTGAATATCTTTCATTTTGACAGATGCCTAGGCCCATGATTGTAAAAAGGATATGGGAAATTGTGAAAGAGAGAGAACTCTTGGTAAGTAGGACAAATTTGCACGTTTACACAATTGGCTGTTCTATAAACATAGTTTGTTGTTGAATTATATTTATTTTTTCTCATTTTCTTTTCTTTCATTTAATTATTTGGCTATTTTGAAGAAAATGGGTCAACAAAACTTTAATTAAATAACTGTTGAAAAATAAAACAAAAACCAAGCGGTGAAAAGAAGAAAAAGAACGCAAATGTATTTTGCCATAATTATAGTATATAGCTATTCTGATGGACACGTGGGGGAATTTTGATTGGATGGTCTCACACATCCCTTTTCTGATCATCAAAGCATAATGCTACGGAAGTCGGCCATTTTTGCCAATATCCAAAAGCATATTGGCAATAACAAAGACGCATGGTTCCGGTTTACCCATCTGTACCACACGATGTTTCAATCGACAACAGCATACACTGACAACTTGAAATTCTTCTCGGGAATGGTTTTCAGCTTTACAAATGTCGATAGCATACCCTTTTCTGCTAACTTCCAGATGAAACAGGACTAAACCAATTATTTTCTGTCCCTAAACACCACAAAATGCCCAAAGTCGAAAGATGTAGTACAAACAGGGGAGTAAAACGGTACAGCCGTTTTTGTGTGCCTGTGTGAGCTCAGTTGCCGACTGACACAAACTTTCACATTCGGCTTTTCTTATCTAGTAACTCCACACTAAATACCCCACTTCCCCTCTGAAGTATTGATGTACAACCCATGGCACTAACATTCATGTAGTCGTTTATAACTGAGGTTGAAAAATTCGCTTCATGACATGACGAGTATAAATGCCATTCACCCAAACTGAAAAGGGCGGGGATGTAGCTCAGTCGGTAGCGCGCTGGATTTGTATCCAGTTGGCCGCTGTCAGCGTGAGTTCGTCCCCACGTTCGGCGAGAGATTTATTTCTCAGAGTCAACTTTGTGTGCAGACTCTCCTCGGTGTCCAAACACCCCTGTGTCTACACGCAAGCACAAGACCAAGTGCGCACGAAAAAGATCCTGTAATCCATGTCAGAGTTCGGTGGGTTATAGAAACACGAAAATACCCAGCATGCTTCCTCCGAAAGCGGCGTATGGTTGCCTAAATGGCTGGGTAAAAACGGTCATACACGTAAAAGCCGTGGGAGTTTTAGCCCATGAACGAACAAACAAACAAACAAACCCAAACTGAAAACTTCGCTGCCGTCTGCTCGCGTTGTACGGATTAGCTGTTCTCTTCTCCTCCCCTTGTTGCATCCTAGTTCTTCAGTTGTTTCTAGTTTTCCGTTGATGTTGTGTTTTGGTCTTCTTCATAAGTAGTCTTGTTCAAAATTAAAAAAAACTCAAACTTCTTTTTACATTTAGTCAAGTTTTGACTAAATGTTTTAACGTAGAGGGGGGAATCGAGACGAGGGTCGTGGTGTATGTGTGTGTGTGTGTCTGTCTGTCTGTCTGTCTGTCTGTCTGTGTGTGTGTGTAGAGCGATTCAGACTAAACTACTGGACCGATCTTTATGAAATTTGACATGAGAGTTCCTGGGTATGATATCCTCAGACGTTTTTTTCATTTTTTTGATAAATGTCTTTGATGACGTCACATCCGGCTTTTCGTGAAAGTTGAGGCGGCACTGTCACGCTCTCATTTTTCAACCAAATTGGTTGAAATTTTGGTCAAGTAATCTCCGACGAAGCGCGGACTTCGGTATTGCATTTCAGCTTGGTGGCTTAAAAATTAATTAATGACTTTGGTCATTAAAAATCTGAAAATTGTAAAAAAACAAAAACATTTCTAAAACGAACCAAATTTACGTTCATCTTATTCTTTATCATGTTCTGATTCCAAAAACATATAAATATGTTATATTTGGATTAAAAACAAGCTCTGAAAATTAAAAATATAAAAATTATGATCAAAATTAAATTTTCGAAATCAATTTAAAAACACTTTCATCTTATTCCTTGTCGGTTCCTGATTCCAAAAACATATAGATATGATATGTTTGGATTAAAAACACGCTCAGAAAGTTAAAACGAAGAGAGGTACAGAAAAGCGTGCTATCCTTCTCAGCGCAACTACTACCCCGCTCTTCTTGTCAATGTCACTGCCTTTGCCATGAGCGGTGGACTGACGATGCTACGAGTATTGCTGCGTTGCATTGCGTTCAGTTTCATTCTGTGAGTTCGACAGCTACTTGACTAAATGTTGTATTTTCGCCTTACGCGACTTGTTGTTATATACGAATGAACTAATAAAAAGCTGTTTAACAGCTGTGTTGTCAAATCGAGTTTTTTTCCAAAGTCAGTGTGGCGCCTGCGCAAAACTAATGCGCATAAGAAACTGCGTCTGCTATCAAAACCAAAGATCAACGCATCGACGCAAAAACTGTCATTTTGTAAGTTTGGAACAACAAATCAAGGTCAGAACAGCTATATAATCGCTATTGTATTTTCAGCGTAGCAATAGGGTCCGATATTTAGACTCGAACAAGTATAATGCTGACTCGTCTTCGACGAGTCAGCATTATACTTGTCTCGTCTAAATATCGGACCCTATTGATATGCTGAAAACACAATAGCTGTTAATAATAGCCATTGGTATTTGTCCGAGTGTGGTAAACCTTATATATGAGTGAATGATAGACTACAAAAATAGCCAATAAGCTCAATACTAACAACAGCAATTGTTAAATAAAAGCAGGCAACATATGTTATGTTTAGATTTCTAGCAGTAACCACAAGAGTCATACCTGTTTAATCTTTACTCTGATTCAACTGAGTGTCATCTGTTGTTTATTTCAGGATCCCAAGAACAGACAGTTCATGATTTGTGATGAACAGATGCTGTCAATATTTGGTACGCTTTTTCTTCGTTTTTCTTAATTTTGACTCACCTGAGTAATTGGTGAGTATTATGATTCATATGTGATAATGTGTCCGGCCGTATGTCCGGCCGGCCGTCTGTCTGTGGACAAAAAACTTAAGGTTGAGGTTATCTCGGATGTTTTTGAAGCTAGACCTCTGAAACTTTGCACACTTTTAGGGTTTGATGATTTCACGAAGTGACCCTAGTTTGGTTAACCCTCCTCAAATTTTCGGATCACAGCGGGGTCATGTTCGTTTCATAAAAACTTAACGTTGAGGTTATCTCGGATTTTGAAGCTAGAGCTTTGAAACCTTGCACACTTCTAGGGTTTGATAATCTCCCGACTTGAATTAAGTGTGATTGACCCTCGTCAAGTTTTGGGGTCAAAGGGGGTCATGTTCGATTCATATAAACTTAACATTGACGTTATTCAGGTGTTTTTGAAACTTTTAACACTTCAAAGGTTTGATAATCTGTCAACATGACCCTAGTTTGGGTTACCTCCCCCCCCCCCCCCCCCCATCAAAGGGGGGGTCATGTTCGTAAACTCTTTACGTTGATATTTTCTGCTATTTTGGGAGCAAAAACCTCCAAATTTCACACAATTGTAGGTGTTGATAATCAGCAGACATGACCAAAACGTGGTGTGTTTCCATCTAATTTCAGAGTCGCAGCATGAAAATGTTTGCTGGGGAAGATTTTCACCCCCAAGTAGAATCCTCCTTTTAAGACCTACAAAACCCTGAGAGAATCAGGTCTTATAATGGGAGTAAACTTACAGAGATTATGAACAGAATATCTTAGAAAACAGGATCTTCAAAATGTCTTATCGGGGATTTGGGGTCTTAAAAGGAAGGGCGTCTTCAAAGGTTTGATAATCTGTCAACATGACCCTAGTTTGGGTTACCTTCCCCCCCCCCCCCCCCAGGTTCAGGTTCAGGGAGGGGCGGGGGTAACGAAGGCGAGTCATCTGCAAGCATTTGCTTTTCTTGTTCTTTTATGCTGCTGCTTGTGTTGGCAGTTCAAGTTATGAGCACAGAGCTGCCAACTGATACACTTTCAGTGTAGCATGCTCTACGTTTTAAGACAAAATGCTACGCTTAGAATAGCTACACTCAAACAAATACATGTAATCACAAATATGCCCTTTCTTGTGAGTCCTGGTACTCATTTCTGATTCTCACTGCTTGTAGCGATTAGAATTTGTGTCATAAAACATTGTCCACACTGTAAAGTGGCACTGCAGACACTCTCTATTGGCCGTTATGGTTTAAACAAAAAAAAGTATATTCTTGCGCGAAATGTGCATGTGCAAATACATTTTGAGACTGCTACACTAAAACACCATTTGATACACTGAAAAATTGAAAAAAAAATAAAAACAAGTACATTTCTACGCTTGAGGTTTCACAAAGATTGGCAGGTCTGTGAATAACTTTAACCATCAGCACTCATGCTTAATCATGGAACAGATGTGAAAAGTGATTTGCCCCCAAAATGCCATGTGGGCGTCTGTGTCTGTCAGTGTGGCCAGGCATATACATCTGTCTCTGCCTTAGTGGGTATGTGTGGTTTTTCTGTGTATGTATCTAAGTGTGTGTGTGTGCATACACAATTTATTGACTTGAGAAATGTTTTTGGAGAAATGTTTTTTCCTGTTACAGGAAAGCCAAGAGTGCGTATGTTTGGCGTGATGAAATACCTGAAACTCTACATTAAAGATCTGCCGAAGGAGTAACCACCATCATTTCACAAGAACCAACACAGCACACATGGAACAATTGTCTATCAAAATTATGTTTCCTTCACAAAATTGGAATTAAAACATGCAAATTCATACATATTTTGGAAATAAAATTGGTATGTTGAAATGTATATAGCATATTGCAGCATTCTTGTTTGAGGGGGGGGGGGGGGGGGTGTAAAAACAAGCTACTCACCTGTTTTGGTATGGACCATTTTGTTCTTGGTTAGATTATACTGTGACCTGTGAGATTTGTGTGTACATGTATAGGGTCTACTTTTTTGATGCGCTGTGTTTCCAAATAGCGAGGCGATGGTGGCGTGAAGGTACATGAAGTTGCAGAAAAACAGATAGCAACAGTAAAAAAAACAATGCACGTTTCCAAGTGTAAGATGCAGCAGGATGGCAGCGATATTTTCAACGCTCCATGTAGCGCCAAAAAAAATCCTGCAGTACATGTATTCGCATCAAAAGTGGGCATGGTCTTAGTTCCTCCTGAATTTGTCAAGCCTTCCCCCCTCAATCATTTGTACATTTTAACCTATGTAAGCTGTTTTTTGGTCACACTCTGAACTGCTCATCATCCAGCAACAACTCTGCCTATATGGTTGTGAAGTGCACTGAGCTCTTGCTGCATTTAGAGGATTTTCGTGTACAAAAAAAAAAGTGTTGTTTCTCATACTTTTCTTTTAAATTTTCTTGCCAAAGCAAGTATCGACCTTAAAGATGCATGCCTGCATTAGTTTTCACCGATTTATTCTCACAAGTCATGCCAACAAAGACGAGATCTGCCCGCCGTTTTTAACCTGCTAAAATCCCTCTGACCTGTTGCGCCGTCATGGCATTTCTATCGGGAAACATAGCTTTAGTGTGTCGTTTTGATATGTCACATAACATAGTTCCTGGCACAGGTTTGCTCTGTGGATATGTTTTAGACATTATTTGAAACTTAGCTGCACTATTTGACTGGAACTGTGATCATATGCGATCACAGTGTAAAAACAGCGTTGCTTAGTGGATCTGTTTGTTTCATTTTGTTGTTGGTTTTTTTTTGGTTGACCATTCTCACAAGTGTCAAGCCCTTTCTTGGAAATGAAGAAAGGCAGAGGTGAGACGAGGTGCATATTTAGCTCACTCTTTTTCATTTTGGGGATCAGTTTTGAGAAATGATTCCATTGGAGAGATCAGTTGTGAGAAATAATTCATGTTTTGATGACAGGTGAAAAAGCCAGCATTCTCAATGCTTGGCTGAACCTGTTTGTATTATCTTCAGAGTACATGAACCTTCCTTCCCCTGTACATCATCTTGTAAATCACAGTAAATCCATGCAAGATTTTACCTGGGATAAGAGCAGGGGAAGGATTGTGTACACCACCACAAATCTATCCAGGTTTTAAAGTGAATGGGGAAGAACAGTACAGTGGGACCTCCCTTTTCCAACCTAAACAAATCTGAGACAATCGGCTCTTGTTTGTTCGTTCATGGGCTGAAAGTCCCACGGCTTTTACGTGTATGACCGTTTTTACCCCGCCATTTAGGCAGCCATACGCCGCTTTCGGAGGAAGCATGCTGGGTATTTTCGTGTTTCTATAACCCACCGAACTCTGACATGGATTACAGGATCTTTTTCGTGCGCACTTGGTCTTGTGCTTGCGTGTACACACGGGGGTGTTCGGACACCGAGGAGAGTCTGCACACAAAGTTGACTGAGAAATAAATCTCTCGCCGAACGTGGGTTCGAACTCACGCTGACAGCGGCCAACTGGATACAAATCCAGCGCGCTACCGACTGAGCTACATCCCCGCCAATCGGCTCTTAATATGGGGGGAATCTTGAAATGACGGTCAATTTCCAGAGGTTATGAACAGAAAATATAAAAACGCAAGGTCTTAAACAGAGAGTAGGTCTAAAATAGGGGGGGGGGGGGGGGGGGGGGGGGGGGGAGGGAGGATTATGTGAAAAAGGGGGTTCCACTGTATCTTTATATCGTTTTAAGCTTGTTGGTAGCCAGTGTGTGAATTGGTAAAGTGGGTGAATGTACTCTATTCATCCTTTGCTCTGGGTTGATTCTGTAAGTTGAGGTAATGTGTGTATTGCTTGACTACTCATGTTGTGTGAAGATTATTTTTACTCTGGTCAGCACGCAAAAGTGCAATTGTGTGTTTTGTTCGGCTCTGACTTTCTTGCTGTTTGACTTCTGGATTCCATTGTATTGTGCGTTTTTCCCCTCCCTAACTCCCACTTTCCCGTGGAGGCGCTGAGGTCGGCGTGCCTTTCTTTTTGTGCCAGTTCAGTGAAATGAATGCATCATTGCATTTGTTATTTTTCTTGCCAGTTTGTAGATTATGCTTACCGTACTTTCCGGGTTACAAGGCGCTACAGCGCATAAGGCGCACCCCCCTCTTTTAAAAAAAAATTGTATTCCAGTCACCCATTGGGCGCAGGGGGCCGATAGGGCGCACCAAAATTAAAAAAGTATACTGGTAACAAACGGTCGAAGAATGAAAATAAGCCGCACATCAAAGGAAGAATACAGAGTGGAAATATGTGTGCTCTGTGTGTGCGGCGAGATCAAAGGCAGGTCCATTGTGATAGCTGGGTTGCCTTGTTTAGACACTGACCTTTTTCCCAGGGGTCAATGACCCAGTTTTTGCTATGAGAGGTGGTTCCCCTGTCATAGATCTGAGAGAGGAAACACTTCCTGCACCGGGGTCAGTGACCGAGTTTAACCTATGGGGCGGTCTCTTTGATGTCTTGAGAGGAAACTTGGCCAGGGTAGTACCTAGTAGCTGAAACATGCATTATCACAAGTTGTTTGACTGGTACTCAGGCGGTCTCTTTGATTTTTTTCGTATTTCATACACGGATTAGGCGCTTCTTATAAAAGATGCAGGGGTCAAACTCCAGGAAAAAAGTCGCGCCTTATGACCCGGTACATGTTTGATCTTTTCTTTGAGTTTGTTTTTGGTGTTTGTTGTACAGCTGTGGCTTGTACATGATTTGTATTGAGTACATGCATACTTTGCATGTAGATTTTTTAATGCAGTTGTTTCGGTTTCTTGTTCTTTACAGATGTGCCATGTACATCATTTATGCAGGCATTATTTCTTTAAACAAACTAAAATAGGGCCGGGGGAGGAGGGGCGGTGTCGTGTTTATTTTTATTTTCTTCTTATTTTCATGATCTCATACCTTATGTGTCTCTTTGGTGAGGAAAAAAAAGCAACTTCTATGTGCTAAAAACAAGTCAACAGTAGGATGCACTTGTTGGAGTATATTTGGCCGAATTTACTTTTATTCTTGCCTAACTCTATGCTGCTTGGTTTGCTTGGCAAGGTCACATACAGCTGATGCTGTTATGGAAATACATCTACCGGTACATTTTCTTTGAACCTGTGTTAGGGAGAGAAACTGATTTTCCGATGTCAAAATGATTAAACCTTTACCCTAGCTGTTGTTACATGTAAACTTTACAAGGACAAGCATTCTAGAGAAAAAAATTTACTTTTTACATTTAGTCAAGTTTTGACTAAATGTTTTAACATAGAGGGGGGAATCGAGACGAGGGTCGTGGTGTATGTGTGTCTGTCTGTGTGTGTGTGTGTGTGTGTAGAGCGATTCAGAGTAAACTACTGGACCGATCTTTATGAAATTTGACATGAGAGTTCCTGGGTATGATATCCCCAGACGTTTTTTTCATTTTTTTCGATAAATGTCTTTGATGACGTCATATCCGGCCTTATGTAAAAGTTGAGGCGGCACTGTCACACCCTCATTTTTCAATCAAATTGATTGAAATTTTTGTAAAGCAATCTTCGACGAAGGCCGGACTTCGGTATTGCATTTCAGCTTGGTGGCTTAAAAATTAATTAATGACTTTGGTCATTAAAAATCTGAAAATTGTAATAAATTTTTTTATATAAAACGATCCAAATTTACGTTCATCTTATTCTACATCATTTCCTGATTCCAAAAACATATAAATATGTTATATTTTGATTAAAAACAATCTCTGAAAATTAAAAATATAAAAATTATGATCAAAATTAAATTTCCGAAATCGATTTAAAAATAATTTCATCTTATTCCTTGTTGGTTCCTGATTCCAAAAACATATAGATATGATATGTTTGGATTAAAAACACGCTCAGAAAGTTAAAACGAAGAGAGGCACAGAAAAGCGTGTTATGCAGCACAGCGAAACCACTACCGCGCTAAACAGGCTCGTCGGTTTCACTCTGTTTGCACAAGCGGCGGACTACAGTCATTGTGAAAAAATGCAGTGCGTTCACTTTCATTCTGTGAGTTCCACAGCTTGACTAAATGTAGTAATTTCGCCTTACGCGACTTGTTCATTGTTGTCCATGAGTAAATAAATAATGCGTTTTTAGTGAACTTCGTGACTGTACTAAGTGATTGCATAATATTCACATGCAAATACACATATTTTTTAAGTTCATGTACACTTGCCATATTCCAAATCCCAGTACTATTTGCGTTTGTGCTGTACTCGAAAAGAAGGGGGAAAAAAAATCAAAATTCACAGGATCGTGTACAGTGGAACCCCCCCTTTTAAGACCCCCTAATTTTTCTTCTTCTTCTGCGTTCTTCTGAAACTCCCACGTACACTCGTGTTTTTGCACGAGTGGAATTTTACGTGTATGACCGTTTTTACCCCGCCATCAAGGCAGCCATACGCCGCTTTCGGAGGAAGCATGCTGGGTAATGTTCGTGTTTCTATAACCCACCGAACTCTGACATGGATTACAGGATCTTTTCCGTGCGCACTTGGTCTTGTGCTTGCGTGTACACACGAAGGGGGATAAGCCACTAAGCAGGTCTGCAAATAAGTTGACCTGGGAGATCGGAAAAATCTCCACACTTAAGGGAAGACACCACAGTGAAAAAAGTGATTTTTTTGTTCCCTGGTCATTTCCATTTTCTTTCTGATTCTGGATTTTGAATCTCTTCTGGTTACTCTGATGTACTGATTTTAGATCAGAATTAATCATAAACGGTCAAAACGGCTAAATGAACAATGTATGTGCATGCAATTGTGTATTGAACAAACACAAAACAGCAAAAAAATGCGTATGTTTGAGAGGTGACTGCGAGTCAAACACATCGTCAACGGTGGTCACGTTAGCATGACTGGAATGAGTTGTCTTTTCTTTGCTACGATCAGTTCATACCGCGGACAACGGGAATTTCCGTTTACGGATTTCGCGCCGTTAGTAACAGCAACTAGAAGACATTCCAATGAGCCGAAGAGAACCGATGAAGATTCCGGGAAATTCCGTATGAGCAATTTTCGCTGCTGACCAATCGAATCGCGGATATTAAACTTCGTTTATGCTCGGTCTCATTCGGTTCGATTCGGCCTTCCCAGAATGCAATATTCTTCATTTCCGCCAGATCTTGCCAAAGGCGATGTGAAATATCTACAGCTGCGATTTTCCTGGGATATCTTTGTGGAAACTTCAGTTAAATACACGTTTTGCCCCGATTTCAGTGCTTGACACGCAAAGGAGATGATTATCGAGTAAAATCAGATCAGTTGTAGAGGCTGACGTGACGTAAGTTTAAAAAGAAAGTGCGAGTCGATAGTGTCGTCTGCTATTGCTACGAACGAATCGGAAGATCAAGTTTGTGCATTCTTCTTCGTCCAGAATGAAAATTGGCTGGAAACTATGCTGCTGCCCTTGCAACAGCTGGGACGGAGCAAGAAATCACCATCGGTGGTGTACGTTTGAAGCACGTTGCCATGAGTGTTTTGAGCCACGACTTATTTTAGAGTTGCTGAGCGGAATGCGTACGGCAATAAGGACAACACGGAGTTCGCCATTTATGGCGACGAGAAGGCAGACCCTATATCTTTTCTCTGGAAAAAGCAAATTAACTGCTTAGAAAAAGAACAATCAATACAAAAATGACTTTGTTCAGCCATGGTGCAACACCATGCATCTCCTGGGAAATCTGGTGCAGTTGAATACTAGCCCAAGCAGAGCAGGGAAGATTCCAAGCAGCTGATAAGCAAGATGGTAGTAGGTAGGTAATTTTTTCTTCTTTTGACAAACATGTAGAAGTTTATATATTTGTTTGGTTATGTGTGCGGCTCTGGCTCTGTGTGTGTGTGTGTGTGTGTGTGTGTACGTGTGTGACTGTTATATGCTGAAGAACAGAATCTAAGTAACAACACCCTGATGCAAAGAAACTGAATAGGATGCAAAGTCTGTTATGTGCTGCTACTGTGAAGCTTGGTTGTCACAAGGTTTGTCAGGGTTGGAGCAAAACATCTGTTCTTTCCTCATTTATTTTCTCGAGCATATTATATATAGGCCTAGCTTCCTCCTGTGATCACAGTTTTCTTGTGGCTCAAACAAACATGCATTCACATGGCTCAGTGAGTGAACATTGCTTGTGGTCATACTTCCCATGCAGACCATATGGTTTCTGCATGCAATGTATGTGCAATAGCTGTAAACCAAACCTGCACTGCCTTCGCACCATTCACATGATTTGTCAACATCTTTTTGTTCACTGCTTGACTATCAGCACTGACATGTGCATGCGCCCAAATATCGTGCTACATGTATCACATTACAATATCTTTTTTCAAATGTGTGTGTGTGTGTGGGGGTGGGGGGGGGGGGGAGGGGGGTCATTGTTGGGAAAATGTGAATAGCAGTATTTGAGTTTGTCATAGACATATTAATTTTGAATTTATGTTGTCTCTACAGATGCAGAGGTGGAAGCTGGAGAGGAGCTTCCAAAGTACCCATGGCATTGCAAGGCAATTCACAGAAGTCAACCCAAATATTGTAGTATAGAAAGTAAAGGACACTGCCATATGACTCCCTGATTATTCAAAGCAAGTCCAAAAGAGGTCCAAGATAAGAGGCTTCACTGGTAACAAGTTGGGAATTATGGATGGGCATACTTTACGCAGCGTGCACGTAACGGATAAGAGTTGATCATTGTGACCTTGGAACAGGTTCCTTGGTGCTTGCAGAACACTGGCTGGTTTTTTTTTAAATTTTGTTGAATTTTGTTTCCGTTTTTCTTGTGGAACTAAGCAATACCTGTTGTTTTGTTAGTGTTGTTTTGTTACATGTTTCATAAACGTTTGTGTAAAAAAAATACATTTTCTTCACGTTTTGTGTATTTTCTCAAAACTACTTTTTTGTCACTTCAAAAGCCTAAGGCTTTTTTTCTAATAAACTTGCGTTGTTGAAACTTTGCATACATCTCGAGTGCGTTATTTCGCAGATTTTGTTAGAGCGTTTTGTTGAATTTTTTTTTTCGTGAGAAGTTATACCATTTTTGGGGGCGGTTTTTCATAAAATTCAAGGTCACTCATTTTTATCACTGATATCTTTTGAATGACTGTAGATTTCAAAAAAAGCCTCTAACAAAAGTTGGGTATTGTGCTAATGTATAAATAACAAGCACCAAAACAAAATTCCTTTCGGTTTTGTAAAAGCCTTAGGGTTTTAAAAAGTGGCAGTTTGGTGGCCATCTTGGATTGCTACCAAGGCAACCGGTGATCCAAAAAAAATAATTTTTTCATTTTCTCAGGAGATGGACTGAGTTCTTTAATTGTGCAACAATTTTTGACCCAACACTTATGAAACAAAAAAAATCACTTTTAACACCAGTGCCTGCCCTTAACCCACCAGGCGGCCGCGGCCGGGATTCGAACCCTCAACCTTCCGATTAAGAGGCCGACGTCTTACCAACCCGCCACAGCGCCCGTCAGACCCCCTAATTTAAGACTTCCTCCCTTCTTTTAAGACCCTGTTTTCGCAAATGTTCTGTTCATAACCCCTGTAAATGTACCCCCATTGAAGTCTCCCTCCATTTTAATACCTGATTTTCTCAGATTTTTGTTTCTCTTTAAAGGGGGGTTCCACTGTACAGGTTTTACTTATTTTTTTGCTGCACACACATATATCATTATTCTGTGTACGATAGTTGTTTTATGTTAGGTATTATCATTCAGTGTGTATGTACGATTTGTATGCAGAAGGATGTGTTCAGCAATGTCTTTCTCGCTGGCCATGGGAGTTTGTGGATTTTCTAGGATTTTATTTTTGTTAATTACTGAGACTGAAAACTGATTCGCTATTTGTAGGTCAAGTACATTGCCTCAACAAGGTTGCCAGATAATGCTGAAGTGCAGGTCATTTTATCTTTTGTGTGAGTGTGAGTGTGTAAAAATGATGTTAGCACATGCACTTCTCTCTTTCATGCAAACAAAGGGACCACACATACAACAGGGGGAGGGGGGGGTCATTTTGTTTCAATACAGGTTTTCACTTAGCGCTTGACCAAGAAAACCTCATTTACTTCAGATCTGGCATCAGTGACGCTGAACCGACAGGCTTCTAGTTCATAAGAATGATGTAGTTTCTTATTGCATGTACATTATTCAGTATGTAGTACGGCATCTACCATTTCCTGTATTTTATTTACTTCACTGGTAGATATGTAAATCAAAATGTGCCTTGCTATTTTCTCATTTTTATATGACTGTCAATGGATATTTCTGGATGCATCTCATTATCTCGTCCATGCAGAAATTAAGGAGGAACAACAAAATATCTGTCAATGTTTTTGCTTGATTAATTAAAATGCATTGATTGTTTTTTCTCTAGAATTTGCTGTTCAAAGATATTCTTTGCAAGAAATGCAACATTGAAATTCTACTGATCATGTCATTGTTAATGTTTTGTAAGATTTGTATTTCATTGTCCTTCATGATACAAGAATTTACATCAGCTTTCAAGTGTGCAAATCTCATTCCATTTTACATGTTTAAGAGGGTAAGTGTGTCAAGGGGAGAGATTACTAAAACTGAGGCAAGCTTGCAGATGTTTTGAGCTGAAATCTGATGCAACTGTTAAAAACATTAATTTTATATCAGATAGTATAGACCTTAAATCAGATCATCACAATAGTCCAGAAACTTCTAATTTCTTTTGATTTGGTGTTTTTGGCGCACTGTCACTCCTTGGCATGGGATCTAATTAAGCCAATCATACAGTTTGTGTAAACAAATGTTCAGGGTTTTGAGCAATACTTCCCAGTTTTTCTCTACCCTTAAATGAGCTCCAAATTTACTGCCAACAGCTACACCGATCACTATCATTTCGGGTGGTGCGAACCAAGCAATTCCCAACTGGGTTGAAACAAAGTGCTGTATTTGATTGGTTGAAACTGAGATTTGCTTCTACCCAGTTAGACATTTGTTCATGCACACCCTCTCCAGGTTAGTTTCTGTAACCAGCTAGTCTGTGACTACAGCTTGTGTATGTTTTGTACAGGAAACTATGTCTGTAGTGGCTCAAACAGTCAAGACACTTGTGCATGTTCTTGTAGAATTATAAACTCCTGATTTCTGTTCAGGCTTGTACATGCTTTTTGTGTTTTGTCACTCTTGCAAAAAAAATCACAAGATGTTTTAGTTGAGATTGTTTAGCAGTGCAAGTTGAAACATTGATCTTTTGTTATTGAAAGACATGATTGTTTGTTTTTTGTTTTGTTTTGAATCTGTTAGAGGTCTAAGGTGTGTAATTGTGTACGATTATCCAATTATGATTTTGTTTTTGCAAAGTTTTATATTAAAATCACATCCAGTTGCCATGCTCTTCAGTGTGTGTGAGTGGGTGGGTATACGTGTGTCTGATTGTGAGTGTGTGTATGTGTGCGTAGGCATGTGTACACATTCACATAGTATTAAAAATTAAACAACTGTATATTGTGCAGAACACCTACATCGTGCTGCATGTCACTCAGCTCTTTCATACATGTATGATTTTTAGCTCCAGAGCTCAACTTCAAATAAACTTCAAATGTTTTATTTCAGTAAGCTTTACTTACTCTTTTTATACAGTAACTCAAAAGAGAACAAGAAGAGCAAACGCTCGATCGAGTCACTTTCGCAGTTCTGAATATTATATGAGGCATCAGATGGACAGGAAGAAATTGCTATTCACAACACAATACAGATGTAAATAATTTGATGTAAAGAATAATCCTATAAAGTTTGAATCAAATCCGATGAATAGTTTCAGAGATATGATATTTCAATTTTTTTCCTTCAAGACATACCTGTGACCTTGAAAAAGGTCAAAGGTCACCAAAGCAGACGTCAAAGTGTAGAGGTCACTGGGAGTCACGTTCACATAAAATTTGAGCCCGGTCACTTTTATAGTTTCCGAGAAAAGCCCAACGTTAAGTTGTGTGTTGCCGAACAGAAAAGGCTAGTTATCTCCCTTGTTTTTCTGATAACGTTCGTAAAAGGCTACAGATGTAAATACTTTGATGTAAAGAATAATCCTACAAAGTTTCAATCCCATCCGATGAACTTTGTCAAAGATATAAAATGTCTAATTTTTCCTTTGACGCTGACCTGTGACCTTGAAAAAGGTCAAAGGTCAACGAAACCATCGTTAAAGTGTAGAGGTCATTGGAGGTCACGACTAAACAAAATATGAGCCGGATCGCTTTGATAGTTTCCGAGAAAAGTCCAACGTTAAGGTGGTGTCTACGGACGGCCGGCCGGCCGGATGGCCGGCCGGACAGACTAACACTGACCGATTACATAGAGTCACTTTTTCTCAAGTGACTCAAAAAGCAACAAGCAAACCAAAAATTAAATCGTAAATGTAATTGGATTAATATGTCGAACAACAGAAACAAACTAACAGAGATATGATTATGAGAGAAATACTTTTTTTCATGTCACAAAAGATAACTGAGTTTTGATTACACAAGAGCAAAAAGTACAATAATCAGATTCTAATTACTGTAGACATACCCAAAATACATCTATTCAAACATAACTGACAGTGCCAGATACATAATAGATGTTCGGAAATAACTGTCTGACTTGTATGGGCTGTGAATAAGTGAATACCCTTGCTTTTAGTGGGTCAAATTAATCCACACATGCTCCTTGTCCACGTGTTTCAGACACACTCCTCTTGTTATTGGCTCATTAAGTGTTTGTCCTAGTAAAGGCAAGGGTATTCACGCTTTTACAACCCATACAAACCCGAAAGACTTATTTTATGAATTCTTCTGCTGCCGAAACGCTATTGTTTCATCCCTCAAGTCATGTCAAGAAAACCTAACAGCAGACATAAAGCTACAGAGGCGTAATGACTTGGGTTCCATGTCTTTTGAGTGCCAACATTTGAGCGCCAACATTTGAGCGCCGCAACATTACGGCGCCGCACATTACAACGACGCACATTTGAGCGCCGGGTCGAGTATATGTATCACGAAAGACGTGAGTGTGTGCTTAGAGTTATTGTAGTCTGCAGCATAAGATAAGATAAGCGCCTTATAAATAACCTTATTATTATTATTATTATTATTATTATTATATGGGATGTCACACGTACGGAATAGGCGATGTGAACTGTTGTCGCACAGCTAAGGAGCAGAGTACGCTCGTACAGAAATGAACTCACACACACACACACACACACTGTAACCTGCGTGAGAATGAACTCACACATCGATGTCACTCACACGTACGGAATAGGCGATGTGAATTGCTGTCGCACAGCTAAGGAGCAGAGCACTGTATTAGTTTCAACCACAGCACTTGTACTGAGACTAGCGGTAAGATGGCAGAAACGTACCTGAGCAAAAGAAATAAAGAAAAATTGACTGTTGGCGGTTATGCATTCCGCTTTGACAAGAGGAGCTCGAATGATCCCGAATTGCTCTTTTGGAGATGCGACCAAAAACTCTGCAAAGCCAGGATACATACAAGGAATGGGGAGGTAGTACACGAGATCGGAGACCATCAGCATGCCCCAAATCTTCCAAAAGTGGAGGCTGACAAGGCCTTAAATCGCATGAAGTCCCAAGCACACACAACGCGGGATGCCACTCGTCAAATTCTGGCGGATGTCCACGACGGATTATCTCAAGCTACAGTGCCAAGTCTTCCCAGCAAGTTTTCCATGACAAGGTCTATTCAACGACAGCGGCAACGCAACAACTTGCCCAGGTTACCAGCCACGCTTGCAGAACTTGGTCAAATCCCAGAGGACATAAAGGTGAGTGTGTGTGTGTTTGTGTGTGTGTTTGTGCGTGTGTAAGCTGTGTGCCAGTACAGGCATGTGCGCGCTCTCTCCCCCTCTCTCTCTCTCTCTCTCTCTCTCACACACACACACACACACACATATATATATACACACAGACACACACTTAGCATATTTTTTTATATGTGTGGCAGGTTCTCACAGACGGAACTACTTTCCTGGCGAACGACTCTGGTCGAGGAGCGGACAGGATTCTTCTTTTCGCCACACCTGATGGTCTTCGGTTGTTGTTTGAGCAGAAAGACTGGTTCGCAGATGGGACATTCAAGGTGGCCCCGGGGTACTTTACTCAGGTGTATTCGATTCACGTGCTTTACATGGGATCGACAATTCCTGTTGTTTTTGCCCTGCTTCCAAGTAAGTCACGTGCCACATATGATAGACTTCTCCAAGCTTTGGTTACGCTGAGACCAGGCATTGCGCCAAGCACGTTGATGACCGACTTCGAAAGAGCCGCGGTTTCAGCGTTCGATGAAACTTTCCCTGGATTACAGCTGACGGGTTGTCACTTCCATCTGGCACAGAATGTCTGGCGACACATCCAAGACCATGGACTCGCAACTGTGTACAGAGATGAGGAAGAGTTTGCAAAATTGATGAGAATGCTGCCAGCTCTCGCCTACCTTCCTCCTGCAGACGTTGAGAATGCATTCAAAACTGTGTTTGACCCCACATCGGCTTTCTGGGACGCACGTGCCCAACCGATCATAGATTATTTCGAGGACACATACATTGGACGTCCTCGACGTCGTGGACCACGCCATCAACCGATGTTTGCTGTGCAGATGTGGAACCTTTACGAAAGGACCCTGACGGACAATGCTAAGTCCAACAACAGCGTTGAAGGGTTTCACAACGCCCTCCAGGGCCTCCTCGGGGCGCATTCACCGAGCCTGTGGCGGCTTATCGCTGCGCTCAAGAAAGAACAGATCCTTGTGCAGGCCGACATCACCCGCCTTCTGGCATGCCAGGCTCCCGCCCCCAAGCGCCGGAAGTACAGAGACCTGCAGGTGCGTGCCAAACGGATCATTGTGCAATACAATGCTGGCCAGCGTGGCTTGATCGACACAATGGAAGGTCTGGCCTTCACCTTCATGTTTTAGATCATTTAAGTGCTTTTAGTCATCCCGGTGATTTTAATGTGCCAGCGCGGCCGTTGTTCATGTTCAGTCGTCAATAAAAGTATGCAAAAGTATGCTGGCCAGCGTGGCTTGATCGACACAATGGAAGGTCTGGCCTTCACCTTCATGTTTTAGATCATTTAAGTGCTTTTAGTCATCCCGGTGATTTTAATGTGCCAGCGCGCCCGTTGTTCATGTTCAGTCGTCAATAAAAGTATGCAAATTTTTGTTCTCCCTGGTGTGTGTGTGTGTGTGTGTTTGTGCGTGTGTGTGTGTGTGTGTGTGAGTGTGAGTGTGCGTGCGTGTGTGTGTGTGAGTGTGTGTGAGTGTGTGTGTGTGTGTGTGTTACAGACTACACCATAAACATAAACACCATCACACATAAACAAACAAACACGCAAAATAACGGATCAAATAACGACTATTCAGAAAACAGCACACAATGACACCTACGGCGCTCAAATGTCCGGCGCTGTAAAGTGCGGCGCTCAAATGTCGCGGCGCTCAAATGTGCGGCGCTCAAAAGTGCGGCGCTAAAATGTGCGGCGCTGAAATGTTGGCGCTCAAAAGTCGTGTCACCAATGACTTGCACACGCAATGGACTGCTCAAACTACTTTGGGTCTATTCTTTGCAGATAAAAGTCGCGAATACATATTTTTCAGTTTTATTCCTCCCCTCCTGTCCTCAACAAATACTGACACACAGCACACATTTACATACAAAGTACAATTCTGAAAGACAATTCAGCCAGATATGGAATGGTGTGAAAAAAACGCCCCCAAAAAGAGTAGGATTCACAGCTCCAACAATTTACAAGTGTTTTGCAACTACACTCAACAGGCAGGAACATCAATGCAAAGTTTGTTGTATTTAGTGTCATTGTGTCCAAAGTGAAGCGGTGTCTATACTGCCTGTGAACATACTTTCATATTACAGTAGCCATGTGCCAACCATCTTATTTCTTTCTTTTTTTTCAAAATGAACACGATATTGCGCAGAGCATCAGAAAAATATGAATCTATGAAACTTTGAACAACACAAACGTTTTATGTAAAGCAAGAAAGTAAAAAGTAAAGCTGTCATTATAAAAAAAATAAAAAATTATAACATTCTCTCTGATCACTCTTCATTGTAGTCCTTTTATCAGCTTGTTTGGGGGGATGAGGTGGGAGTGGGTTGTATGGAGAAGGGGAGTGAGAGCTTCGAGTTGTTACTGTCCATCAGATTTTACATACCATGACTGTTCTGTTGGTATCATTTGGTTTGACAGGCTCTTTCCACCATACAACAATCAGAGAAAACTCTGAGCTTAGGAAACGGCTGTATAACGCATTTCAAGCATCACCAAACAATGAAACACATGTACACCCCCCCCAAAAAAAATTATGAGGGAAAGTCCTTGCAAGATATCTTCACTCACCTCTGACGCACTTTACACCTATTCTGTCATGTTACGAACAAAATTTCAGATCTTTGAGTTCATCACTCCAAGACGACAACAATGTTGTGTTGTATCAAACAAACATATAACAATACGGGAGAAACGTTTTCACATAAGGCATTTCCTATTGGAAACGCTATGAAAGTGTTGCACAATATTCTGCACTATGTGACGTATCACACTTTAGTATTTAGGAGATCTTTGAAGAGCAGGATAATTTTTACACACACAATCTTGCACATTTTTCTGCTTTTAAACAATCAGCTTCATGTACAGAGTACAGTGACACTTCTTTTGATAATGATGTGCACATAAATGGGCCTACATAACACCATATGCACTAAGATCAAACAAATCCACTGCAACTAGAAAACAATTTCTGCATTACTTATGTTGTAAAATTATTAAGTACACAGTCGGGAGATCGATGGACAATTTTACAACAGAACTGTAAGGGAGGCAACTGAGCAAGGTAGGGTTGGGTGGTAGTGGGCGGTCGGGAGGGGGATGGGAGGAAGGATGGGGCTTCAGTACTTTTCGCAGTTAGCGGATGAGAACTGGGTACAGATGGAGTCGCTGGTCTGTTCGCTGTATCCTGACACCTTGTCCAGCCCTGCGCCTGAAACAAATCATGACAGTTTCACAATCATTTTCTGAACACATGCCTGTATAGTTGTTGTCATCGTTGTCATCATCATTACTGTCATCATCGTCATCAACATCCTCATCATTACTGTCATCATCATCATCATCGTCGTCAGCAGCAGTAGCAACAGCAGCAGCATCCTCATCATCACCATTACCATCATACTCGTCAGCGATGCCTAACACGTATCTCATGGTATACTCTTTGAATTCTGAAATGAGATTCTAACCTCCATCTTGCTTTTGTGAATTTGATTTTTGGGGGGTGTCTGTGTTGTAGGTTCCTGTTTTCTTAATACGGTAGGGGAATGGATGGCCTTTCCAGTAATACAACTGGTTTTACAATAAACAGTCTCATCACAATGATCTGCACTTAAACGCAATTACCTATTTTTGTTTGTTATACTGGGTAGTATACTGAATTGATATGTGAACACTACATAGCAAAAACATACCTGTGATAAGGTTGTGAAGGTTGCAGTAGTTTGTACTATAGTCCAGCACCGCGTACCATGTCTCTGAAGTGCTGTAGCCCTGTTGACAGTTTGAACAAACCACTTGTTCACATTCAATACCGTACATACTGCAATTGTGTTTACTTACGTGTGTGCATGATTGTATGTTGAATAATTACTTACGTTTCACTCTGTTCATATTCTTTGTCTTACCATTTATTCAGCAGAGTTACCATTTAGGTTTGCTTTTTTTTCTTCTGTGATTCGTCTGCTTCTTCTTGGGCTTCAACTCCCATATACATCAGTCCCTCTCATGAACGGACACCCTTGGGCCATAGCAAAACTGTCCGTACATTGCAGGTGTCCGGTCACGGGAGGGGTGACCACACCACCCCCTCCCCATACACTCACACAGAGACACACAAACAACAGGATTGAGTCTATGCTAATCACTTCTTGTGGCTACTAAACAATAACAATAAACTCCTAATACTTCTTTAAACGTTCTGTAAAAATGATTTGTATGAAAAGTGTTGAAAAGAAGAGATAAAATAAATCCTCAAGGCAGTGAACACACTCACCATGCACTGACATACGAAAGCAGCCACACAAACACAGCACAGAGGAGCGTGTGCAGATGCTTTGCAAGAATAAGCTTTGAAACCAGTTTGAATAAATAGCAGCAGCGGCATGTCATAATCATGTAATTTATTTTCTTCTTGTCTGGCTTTATTGACTGCATGCCGATCATGTGGCATGGCAGTGACTTTTCATTCTTCAGTCAGAAATACACTGTACATAACACAGCTCCCACTCTCCCTCACTAATGACTACCCCAAGCCGTGACAACTGATGCTATTTCTCTCCAATGCTCTTCCTGCTGACATGCAGTGACACCGACACCCCACAGAGTTTAGCCAGCTACCCCTCCACCCCCCCTCCCCCTCTCTCACTCCCTCCAGCCATGTACTGTTTGGGGCTGTGGCCAGAGAGGCCAGCTGCACTGTTCACTCAGAGCAAAACCAGTTGACTGTGTCATAACTTTGACAAAGCAAGACAACTGAAGGGTTCACAGATTAGGCAACCGACTCACTGGTCAAGGCTGAGGGGAAACCAGACATGAGACCAGCAAATGTTCCAAAAGTAGGAAAGTAAGCCGGGGTCCAGGGGCCGCTTAGGCCCCTGGTGGGGTCCAGGGGCAACGCCTGACGGAAAATGAATGTTAGAATTATAAAGGCCATTTTGGGGCCTCTCCTGATAGCAAAAAATGAGATCATGCCTTTTTAAAAAGCTATAAAACCCACAAGAATAATATGTTTTAGCATTTTAAACAAAAGTGTGATTTATAACAATCACACACACACAAAACTTTCCCCTTATTTTTTCAGTTGCTAATGAAAGATGAAACACCCGACTACGTTCTCATCAACTAATTTCGGTGGTGCACTCGCCCTATCGCAAAAAGAAAAAAATGACAAAAGTTCGCTTGCATTTATTTTATAGAATTCTCGCGACCTGGCGAAAAAAATGTCGATGCACCTCTAGCCCTATGTATCTGCTAGTGGTACCGGTCAGTATCGTCCACAACCAACCACTCAAAACGACGTACTTTCCTGACCCTGGGGTCCGGAGCCAAATCGCCGACCGGATTTTTGAGTGGGCATGGTTTGCAGCGAGAGTTATCTTTTCCTAGCTTGCCCCATGCATAGATGCTACACCAAGTCCGTATTTCACCACGCAGTGGCCGTTGTCGCACCACGTGCACACGGCCTGACCGGGAATGGATATCTTGGCGATACTGTCGCCAATGAGCTGGCGCCTTTCTTTCTTGTTGATAGTGACAGTCACTTCTTCTGACAGCCAGTTGGCTTTCCACTTGTTTTTCACACTTTGGTCGTCGATCGTAAGAGCTTCCACAGCCGACAAAACAATACGGAATCCAGACGCCATG
The DNA here is from genome assembly GCF_037325665.1 of Littorina saxatilis. Classification (NCBI taxonomy): domain Eukaryota; kingdom Metazoa; phylum Mollusca; class Gastropoda; order Littorinimorpha; family Littorinidae; genus Littorina; species Littorina saxatilis. The sequence goes on along the minus strand of NC_090256.1, from coordinate 50,653,869 downwards.
TTGCTACCTTTTTCACCTTCGGCGTTTGGAGATCGGCAGCCAATCAAAACAACCCACAAACCGCCATCAGTGAATAATTAAGCCCTGGCGATAATCGTCGGAGATCGACAGCCAATCAAACGTGATCCACGATACTGCTATGGGTTCACGCGAGTGCTGGGGTGCTGGGGTGCGAATGCACTGACTTCAGACGCAGACAACTTCAGCTGAACGGTTCATACCACCACCTATGGGTTCACGCGAGTGCTGGGGCGCGAATGCACTGACTTCAGACGCAGACAGCTTCAGCTGAACGGTTCATACCACCACCCCCCTCCCCCCTTTTTTCTCAACGAATTTGCATCGATCTCAAGAATGGTCTGTGAGCTAAGGAAAATATCGGAATTCCGATAAAAATCGGACCAGTCCCATGTCTGGAAACAAGAGTATCTTGTTAATGAAAGAGGTTACACACAGACACACGATGCTGAGAACTGTGGCCGGTTTTTCACTCTTTCGCTCAGGACCTTCATCGACTGTGGTTTACGTCCAAAAGACAAGAATAAAGAGCACAGTGCAGTTTCATGTTGGCATCTTCGCATGTACTCCACTCCTGACCAAAACTACCCCCCCTCCTGATGGGTACACGTGCACTCAAGTTATCAGTGACTGTCATCACGCCATTGCGGCTGTGATCTTTGTACCAAGAGCCGGACTGCTCTGTTATCGATTTTGTTGTGGTGAAAATTTGACGATGGTCTGTCCGTACATTGGAGGTATGACCTGCTGTTGGGACCGAAAATGAGTGTCCGCGTCCACGTTTTGCAGGTGTCCGTTTAAGGGGGGGGCAAATATAGAAGGAAAACACTCCGTGCCAAGCAAATGTGTCCGTACATGTCAGGTGTCCGCTCACGCCGGGGGCCGTACATTGCAGGGACGGCTGTACACTCATGTTTTGCACGGGTGAGCTTTCATATGCTAGTATCAATGTTTTTTCCGCATCATTTAGGCAGTTATACTCCATTTTCAGGGAATGCATACAAAATATTTTAGTGCTTTTCAACCCACCGAACTCTGACATGGAATCGATGACAGGATCTTTTCCATGAATACTCGCCAGTTGGTCTTGTGCTTGCATGTACACTCAAAGGTAGATAAGCCACTAGCAGGCCTGCGCATAAGTCGACCTGGGAGAACGGAAATATCTCAACCCTTATCACACCAGGTGCTTCTGGGTTTTGAACCCTAATCAATCAAAATGAAAAGCTGATGTCTTTACCACCAGGCTATAGTACCTGTCTCACCCTTGTGATAATCAGGAAGAGACAAGTACCTTTTTATTTCAAATACAGTGGAACCCCCCGTTTAAAATTTTCGCGACGGGAGGTGACTATATTAGAAATAGCGCTGACACGCCCACGGACGGGAAGTGACTATTTTAGTATTAGACATACAAGGTACACGACTCGTGATTGCTTCCCGGTTTTTGAAGCTTGCAGTAAATTGAGTTGTTTCCCTTGACACACTTGGCGTGCCCTTTCGCCATATGCAAAATTAGCCTGATTTGTGTGGTTTTTTCGAGAGAAAAAAATGAATCGAAGGCGAGCCTTGTCACGGGAGGAGATTCTCCGGATGTTGGATCTTGAGGACCCTGTAGATCATGATTCCGACGTGTTGTTTTCGCCTCAAGAAAGCGATAATAGCAGTGATATTGAGGAAGAAACAGTCCTGTTGTTGCTACTAATGCTAGTATGAGTCGGCAAACTACACGTGTTAGGGTGGTACTGCATGAATCTTCGAATGTGTAGTTGCAAGGGGGGCGTGGCAGCACTGATAACAATGGATGGCTGGAGCCTAATCCTTTTGGAAATGTTCATAGGTGTACAGTTGGGACTTTGTTGTGAAAATGTGACTTATATTCATATATGGATTACCTAGACATCATTTGGTGAGTGTCACAGTTTTGTTTCATTTGAGTCAGGATGCTGTGAGTGAATGCGAAATTTGCTTGTTTTTTTCTTTGTACTGTCTCCTTATTTCTGTGTAGAATTTTAACAATATTTCAGCTAATTCATAGATTTTACACCTTGTTGGGTTATAAAATTATTTATAATACTTTCTGTTAAAAAATAACTTTTAAAAAAGCAGTGGAAAAGAAAACACACACAAAAAAACGTTAAAAAACACAAATTATCCCCCTTTCACCCCCCCTTTGCTGAAACAAATCGCGTGACAAACTTATAAATAGCACGACTGAACTGGGCATCCATTTTTTAATTAGTACACAAAATTTGGTGGTGATTGGACTTAATTCAAGCTTGCTAGACAGATTTCTTTACAGTTACTGTTTTTTGGGAAGTTTCTTGGTGGCAAGCTTGGGCAGGCAGGACGTTAACGCCGTGGCAATGCTAGTCACAATAGTGTTAAGACTTTCAAAAATATGAAATAATCAGGTCTTAAAAAGGAGGGAGTCTTAAAATGAGGGTAAAGTCACAGATGTTATTAACAGAAAGTCTGAAAAAAACAAGGTCTTAAGAGGGAGGGAATCTTAAATTGGAGGGGTCTTAAAAGGGGGGTTCCACTGTATGAACTGAGAGCTAGTTCCCTCTTTGTTCTCAAAACCATCTAACGGCCCTGCAATCGCTTTGCTGTTGGTGAACTCACATCAACTTGGCAGCCACTACCGCCACCCTCAGGCTTGAAGGTGAAGGTCAGGTCGTCAACGTAATGCTTGACAGGGGTGACATGCTTTGCCTGCAGCTGAGTGGATGTCTTGCTTGTCAGCTGAAAAAACAATCATTATGCAAAGATTATACATGTGTGAATTTTACAATAATTCCTGTACAAATATTGCAAAATTTATTATTTATTTATAAAAAGAAAAATGAAGAATTTTTATTTCCCAGACCAACACTATTTTATCCTTCATGAGTTTTAATCCTGAGAATATTATTGTCCCATCAAACAAAAAAACAAAACAAAAGGATTAGCAGACCTTCAGCTACTCTACCCTGACATCAAGGGAACACAACTGTTAATAATTTCCGGTTAATCTAAAGTTACATGCACTTGGATAAAAATAAAATAAGACTTTTCTGTGAAGAAGAAAACAAATCCGAACAAATTAGAGACCCACTGACCTTTCTTATCTCCTTGTTCTAGTAACCGAAAACAGAAAATTGTGTGTGTGTATTTGTACCTTATTGGTGTGTAACATAAATATATTCCAATAAGATAAGATCTATGCATTACCCCATAGCCACACTTCTCGCCCGACCCGCACTCAGTGTTGTTCCACTTGGCAATCTGTGCCTCCAGTGCTGATACCACATCAGCACATGCGGTGCTGGGCCAGTCCCTGTCAAACCATCACATATATGGAATTCTATAATGTATCACTTATTTAACCTTCACCGTGCTTCCTGGGTTGTGGACGACCCACAGTCTCACAAATGCGGGTGTATCTCTAAAACTATTTGGAGTTTTTGATTAAGACTTCATGTAATCCTCAAACATCATAGAACCTTCCTATCGACCAATTTCTAAAGGACTTTCTTTGTAAACAAACAAATAAACAATGATGTCATTTGAACTACACAGTCTGGATGTTGTGGGTTGTGGACGACCCATCTGGAATTAAAGGCTTTTTACGATGTTTATTCCTATTCGAATGGCGTGGGTTGTGTACCACCCACACCCTGCAAATTAAGAGACCGTAAAGAGTTTATCCCTATTTGGATGGCGTACCGTGGGTCATGCATGTATGACCCATACTTTTTACGTTGAATCCTTCTTTAGAAAGTATGGGTCGTACACAACCCACATCATCCGGACTGTGTCGTCCAAAGCGTCATCCGGTGAAGGTTAAAGATGCAGCACACCTTAAAGCACTGATGAAGCATCTATTTGTCTTTTTGTCACAGATGACTACACATACCTTTAGTGTTGCTAGCCTAATGAAAATTGATGCGTTTTTTCGGTTGGCATCTCCTGCCAAAATGTGATTAAAATTTCCTGTGTATACAAAACAAGCTAGCTCTAATGCAGAACTCGGTTCCACTGATTTGATTTGGTGTGTGTGTGTGTGTGTGTGTGTGCGTTTGTGTGTCACTGTGTGTGTGTCACTGTATGTGTGTGTGTCACTGGGTGTGTGTGTGTGTGTCAGTGTGTGTGTGTGTGTGTGTACATGTGTGTGTGTGTGCGCGCGCTGATTTTGATAATGCACATCTGTATTCATACATGTATCTGAGACATGTCTTTGGCCCCACAACTACCAATTAATCCACCAACATTTGTGTATACATGTATACTATCACCTTAAAGGCACACTCAGCTTCACGTAAACCATCAGTTTCTGGTCACAGACACTGTCAGGCTTTTACACACAGTATAAACACCCTTTCGTTTAAACACTCGCCGCTTGAGAACATCATAGGTGCCCTCCGAAAAGAGCGAGCACTTTTCAAAGAATTTATTTTGTGCAGTCAGATTGGATTTACAATGTGACAGATTGGACGTTAGAACTAATTTTTTAAATCTAAATAATAAATTGACAGCTTGTTAATGTTACACAAACATTCCTTAATCATAAAAGAATTATTTTTTCATCAAGACAAAAAAAGGAAAGTGGATCACACGGGTTCACATGCAATGGCTCAGGGCCAAAATAAACAACGAAATCTGGTGTGTGGTTTACGCAAGCTGAATAGCCATTCAAACGAACTGTGTCATTTAATGCTATTAAATGCTATTGCAAGTGTGTTAGAACTGCTTTTTTCGTGAGAAGATTTAAATCGTTCTGTAAACCATTGAGGCAGACTCGGAATTTAATGCATTGTACATTTATATATTCCTAATTGCAATAGCCAGTTACAAAATATTTAGACTAACGTGTTCACACTTCACTTGACTATTTGCTGAACTGTACTCTACGCGACGAGATATTGCGTCTTCTTCATTCGCTCTGGGGTGACTTTCACTTTCAGTTTCAACAGTTTCACTTTCAGTTTCAGGGAGAGTTCGCAGTACTCAGCACATGCCGACTTACCACTTGGTTTTACACGACGCATGTAACGGGTACTGGTTTAACAGAAAGCTGAAGGCTTCTTCGGCGCACACCATAGCCAGAACGGCCAGAAACAGTTTACTGTTCATCATTTTGCAGTACGTCTTCAAAGAACAGGTTCAAGTTGATGTTTGCGTAACTTGTGCAAGTCACATGAGTGACTTAGTCTCGGCTAACGCAGTCTCGGTGACCTGCTAGCGAGACTTAATCCGCAAGGGAGAGCACTCTTCTCAACCACTCCGCCATATCCGCCACGATGCCTCCGCCAGATCGGTTTGTATACATTGATCACTCTTTTTTTCCCTTTCAGTATTTGGTGATCGCGTAGTAAATGGTTTCTGCCTTTTGATAGGAAGCTAAATTGAAAAGAATACGGAAAGAATATTAATTTTACCTGAACATTGAGGAAATTTGTTTTAGTTTCAGTTTCACGTTGTTCCAAGAATTTTTCAACACGCTCTCACTCTCAGAGCACAGGCGGAAGGTATCGTCCACTGGACTACTACCATCACAGAAAGTCTTTCTGTGTCTTATATAGTAGTAGTCCAGTGGACGATACCTTCCGCCTGTGCTCAGAGTCAGAGTCACCAAATGTTATCATTATCAGTTTGTTTGTTTTCTGTGCGTGTGCTGTATTTTTCATTTTCATACAGTGTTGTTACCATGCACCAGATTAAGAGGACGATAGTTCGGTTGGACCCGATGTAGTGCATTCAAATTTCCTCTGCGGCCTCGTTGATCTTGTATAAACTCCACACTGAGATTGAAAAGCCCCCCTCCCTTCCATAGTATGGATGTTTGAGCTTAGGTCACAAACAGGTCACATGCAGCTATCAGGATACAAGATACTAGATACTAGAAGATACTAGAAATTTTATTGTCCTCATTAATACAAGGAAATTTGGCATGTGTGGGGCAAGACATAATACACTGATACATAGACATTTACAAAACACAACTGAAGTTCAATATCAGCACACCCTAGCTTACGCAAACATACCCACTACTTCAGACACACAGGCTACATGTGCCCCTCGGACGTACGCAACCCACAATTCACCCAGCCATACAACTCCACAAGCACTTACTCATTCATGCAGCACTCTAGCACCCGGCCATGCACAACTCACACACTGGAACCCTTGTACGGCTACATATTGAGGACGTCAGCCAAAATTAACTTCAGACTGAATGTTTCTCCGCCAATTTCAAGCGGTACAATTATCTTGAGGGAGAAAAGCGTGTCAAGATCTTGCAACTGAAGCAGATTTGTGATGCAAATCGATCGATCTGACTCCTGGCCGGTCGATAGTTTTGACATGTATATATATATATCTATCTATACCAAATTTGAAGCAGATATCCATATTCAGATACACCCCGGACAAAATCTGGTCGATGAGATATTTCAATACGTGCTCTCAGCGCGCAGCGCAAACCGATTTTTTTTTTCGGGACGGTATTAGGGGCATCTTCGGATATTCCCGGCGTTCTGTTACTATTTTTAGAAGGTCACCGCAGTGTCCAGAACGCTTTCCTTGGACCCGTAAGTTGTCCTCACTGTAAAAGTGCAAAGGTCGAATCAATTTATAGCCACGCGAAAAATACACTGTCATCTATCTCTATATATTTATACATATAGATATATATATATACGGCTTCTCTGTGTGTGTTTGTGTGTGTCTGTAGAAAACACCTGTGGACTGTAGAGTTCTGTTTGTGATGTGGTATGGCTGCTTTTCTGAGTCTGTATGTTCTGAC
>NC_090256.1:50569943-50646864 GCF_037325665.1 Littorina saxatilis | reverse complement strand
CTCTGAAATGTTACAGAGATAATGATACAGTGGAACCCACCTTTTAAGACCCCCCCCCCCCCCCCCGATGTAAGATTCCCCCTTTTTAAAAAAAACTTTTTTTATATATATATTTTTTTTATAGATTGTCTGTATTATGCAAAACATTCCTACCTATACTGCACAGAAGCAGCCAGGCAGTAGAATGTTGATATATATAGCCTTTGCCATTAAAAACGCGACAAACGATCTACGGCGGTTTTTATGTTACTTGTTATAGCAAGCACCTGTGGTTTAGACTTCGTCAAAAACAAAAAAAAACCTGCACAGAAAACTCATGCAAGAAGACACATAAAACACGTGGCGTTTCATTGAGTACAAAATTGAAACGAAACAGCTGGAGTTATGAATGGGTTATAGTGTCGAGAACTGCACGTGTTTTCCATTATCGGTACTTACAGCTTCAAATCAACACAAGTTGTGGCCGAAGCAACCGACAGTGGCATTGACAGTAATAAAGGTCACGGGTTTTGAGTGAATGAAACGTTTTACTGAATTAAACGCCACGTGTTATACGCGTCTTCTGACATGAGTTTTCCGTGCACTTTTTTGTTTTTGACGATGTCTAAACCACAGGTGCTTGCTATAACAAGTAACATAAAAACCGCCGTAGATCGTTTGTCGCGTTTTTAATGGCAAAGGCTATATATATCAACATTCTACTGCCTGGCTGCTTCTGTGCAGTATAGGTAGGAATGTTTTGCATACTTCATTTTGTGAAAACACCTGTGTAAATCTGCGAAACGAACTGACATGCTTGCAGGTGAAAAGAACAAATTATCTTGATGGCCCAAAACTTACTGCGTTAGTGATGCCTTCAAACAGACAACGGTCTGTCGGCTGAGCCCCTCTCCAATAGAAAAGCTCTTGAGTTCGGGTAAGTCTTCCACAGTCTTGTGGATCAAAAATCTGCAGCGGTTGTTCACAGGCGGAAAAATGAAAACCCTGAAAGCACATGAAATGCCACTGATCAAAACGTATAGGATAAAATTATGTGCACGAGAACAAGATCTTAGAAAGAAAGAGAGAGTTAAGGGAAATAGAAGAAATGTGTGTTGGAAGAAATTATGCAGTGTTACATTTTTTACCCAGGTTTCGGACTTCAGTAACTTTTTGGATCTGATGCAATTGGTTTCACCCCTGGCCAGTCAACAGTCCGACAGCTGTGACATATACATATATATATATATATATATATATATATATATATATATATATATATATATATAAAACATCAGAAATTGTGAAAGAAACAATTGAAAGTCAGCAGAGACTTTCTTCCGAGATTTGTTAAAATCTCTTAGCAGATATATATAATATATAGGAGGTCCAACAATGTTCCTACTACACTGACAAAGCCAGGTCATTTGGACAAGTACATATTTTTAATCCAGGTCCAACTGACCTATGGTCCTCTGAGGCTTGGAACAACACTGTAAACGTTTCACTTTTTGGAAGAAACAAGTGCACAAGGACTACAAGAGAAGAAATATATAATGTAAATCAGAGTGACATATAATGAAACTGTAATACTAACCAGACCTGGGAACCCCTGTTTTGCACTTCGAGTATTCTCAAACAAACTTAGTGTATTTTCAGAAAAATGAGCGTACTCCACACAGCGTTTGAACATCCATGATTAAAACATGCCTCACGCGCGTCCGTCACACCGTTAATTAAGTTTACCTATACATTTAAAACAAATGCTTTTTTCAATGTTTACTGACAAAAACTGTAATCATGTGACAAAATACTGGATCGGCTTCGGGATGGGCGTGTGAAGAAAAGTTGTCTAGGAATTTTTCTCGTCGTATTTTTTTACCACTGACCGTACTGATCGTATTCTCGACAATCATGCGTACAAAATACGGCGAAATCGTATGGGTTCCCAGGTCTGACTAACACTATGATATGTGGCACTAAACTGCAAACAAGGAAACAAATAGTGGGGGGGGGGGGGGGGGGGACACTCTCGTGCCATGCCACTTTCAAATTCAATGCCACAACAAATTTCTCTTCAGGCAAAGCCCCGTCCCATGCATTTCCAGCTTACTTGTTAACATTTGCCTCAGAGAGAAACTGGGTCAGGTCAGAGGAGACGAGGTCGACAAACTCGCTGTCATGCTGAGTGAGGTAACGGTTGTCAATGATATAGGCTGCCAGGATGATGTTTAGTGTCGTTCATGAGATATGGCTGTTTTCTTGTCTGGAAAACAAACAAGATGTAATAAACAAAGGCACATAAGCACTCTAAATATTGATATCACTGTGCAACACGAGTAAGTGAGAGTTATGCGATAACCAATCTCCTAGCACCGGAGGGAATAACAAACATTGAAATGATATTATAATAAGCGGCTTTCAGTTTCATCCTCAATAAATCTTTAATCTGTGGAAAACAAAGTACAGTGAATGAACAAAAGCCTATCAACTATTTTGTTTCAAATTACAGCAGGGTTTATGCTAGGTAAGGAAAATAAACTTATTTTGGTCCAAAGCCTTGAGAACTTGTTAAGGTCACCAAAAAATATACATTTGTTTTAGATGATAAGACAAAAAAATGAAGTTTCGTGGGTCGTAACGTTTTTGTTTTAAACGATAGAACTTTTTTTTTTCTCAATCACATAATTATAGGGTTTTTTTATCGGCCAAGACTTGTACATGTTTCCGTTTCTTGTAAATTACAATGTAATGTCTACAAAGTCTAGTTTTGTCATGTTAGATTAAGGGGGGACAGGGTAGGCAAGCACTTTTTTTTTTTATTTTGGAAACAGCTTGCTGCTTGTTTGATTTTTGCAAGCAGAATAACCTAATTAAGGGAAACCATTTTAAATTTTGAGTGAAAAGCAATTTTTGGGGGTTTTATTCACCAAAATGTGAGAAAAACGTTATAAAATGTGCTTTTTTTAAAATGTTGCAGTTTGTGAACCAGTGCATGTTTTGATCCAATTTTTCTTCTTTGCAGCAATATGTGTGTGTTTAATAATTCTGTGTATCGAAAAGCATTTCTAAGCAATATATTATTTTAATTTAGCATTTTCAGTTACCGGTTCAGTTTTGATAAGAAAAATACATGAAATCCTAACTGTCAGACTCATAAAAACCCAACCAATGCACTGAACTCTTATTCCATACACAGAACTGATGCTGTACAACTCATAAACAACATATACAAAAACTGAACAAATCCATCAAGCCTTTCAAAAGTTGCAACATTTTAATTGTAGCGTTTTGTCTGAAAATTACATTCAGAGAAAACAGCATTTTAAAGATTTGAACCAGTACATAAAAAAACCAGTAGCACAGTGCACCCTGAATTCATATGTTTTTATCAGAATGACCACTTTACTATGTAGGGAAAAGGATTTGACAATCAAATTATCAGGATTTTTTTATATACATCATATGAAAACAGCCATCTTTGTTTGTACCGATATGAAAACATGAATCAGAACCAAACTGTCAGACTCATAAAAACCCAACCAATGCACTTAACTCTTATTCCATACACAAAACTGACGCTTTACAAATCATAAACAACATAAACAAAAATGAAACAAATCCATCAAGCCATTCAAAAGTTGCAACATTTTAATTACAGATGTTTGTCTGAAAATTACATTCAGAGAAAACAGCATTTGAAAGATTCCAACCAGTACCTCAAACTAGTAGCACAGTGCAGCCTGAATTGATATGTTTTTATAAGAATAACCACTTTACTATGATGGGGAAATGATTTGACGATCAAATTATCCAGACTTTTTTAAAAAAAATCATTTGAAAACTCATCTATGTTAGTGCAGATATGAATCAAAACGAAACTGTCGGACTCATAAAAACACAAGGAATCCACTGTATTCTTATTCCATGCACAGAAATGGTGCTTCACAAATCATAAACAACATATACAAAATTGGAACAAATCCATCTTGCCATTCAAAAGTTACAACATTTTAATTACCACATTTTGTCTCAAATTACATGTAGAGAAAACAGCATGTAAAAGAGTCCCACTAGTACCCCGGTAAACTAGTACCACAGTAGAGCTTGAATTAATGGGGTGGTTTTTTTTAACCAGAATAACACTTTAACTATGAAGGGGAAATGATTTGATAATCAAATTATCAGATTTTTTTGATTTAAAAAAAAATTATATGAAAACATTAAAAAAGTCAATTATCTGTGTTTGTGCTGATATGAAAATATTGATCAGAACCAAACTGTCAGACTCATAAAAACCCAACGGATGCACTGATTTCTTATTCCATTGCATAGAAATGATGCTTCACAAATCATCAACAACATTACATAATTATATATACACAAATGGAACAAAGCTATCAAGCCATTCAAAAGTTGCAACATTTTAATTACAGTATTTCTGTGCTCAATCCTAACACTGCAGCAAATTTCTGTAAAGCTGAATGTCCCTTTCCATGTACCAACTTGGTCATACGCGGATTATTTAAAATGCAACTTTACCACCCGAAGCGTTGCAAACACCGGGAGAAGAGTAAACAACTGCAGACTTGAATGGACACTCATATGCACTCCAGATGCAGGGCCTGTGCAAATCCTTGGGCTGATGCATCACCTTCTTTCATAATCAGACTGCTATCAGACAAGCATTCAGTACAGGATATAAACCTTTCAGCAATAGATTGAGCTGATCAATGTTGACAAAAGCCCAACACATGTCAGCGGAGTGACGTTGCACAGTACCAGTATCCATATCTGCTTGTGATGGGTCAGAAGATGGCAAAGTATCTGTATCTTCTTATGGTTGGTCAGAAGATGGCAAAGCTGATGTTTCTGCTGTGGAAGAGGGTAGTTCCGGTTTAGCAAACTTTTCCATCAGGTCAATCTTTCTCCTCGCTGCCACCACAGGAGGACTGGCTCTCCCCTTGCTCCAACCTAATAAATACACAAACACTGATTTAATATTTGATACAACTGTCCATGGTTTTTGTTTGTAATAAGCTGCAAATTTTAAGACTCAATATAAACGTCATCAAGTGCTTGTACTTTATTTTGCAAATGACCATGTTACATGGGGTGTACCTCAACTTTTTGGCTAGGCTGGTAAATCAGAAATCCCAATCAGCCCCCAACCACTGAACCAGGCGGGTTTTCTTACAACCACCTCAGCGGCTCGTACCCACATATGTCGGTTGACGAACACACACACACACACACACACACAAAAGACATTCATTAATTGGCCCCTATCACAAAATGTACATGTCAAGTTTACTATGGGATTTGAGTAACCACACAATCACATACACACAGGAACTAATACTGAAACTAGCTGAATTATTTTCTTTCTTTCTTTCTTTTCATATTTTTCTTTTAAAATTAATTTATTTCATCACACTTGCTATGTATTTGCTTGTTTCTTGTCTGTTGTCTGTTTTGTGTGTGTGTGTGTGTGTGTTCTGTGTGTGTGTATACATTTTCAGATTTCCTAAACCTAGCACTGTTTGCAGGTGATCTTTATGCTTTTGATTCATGAGTTGCATCCCCAGTCCTTTAGTTTAACTCTTTTTTTTTCTTTGGTGAAGTAAATTGGATCTATTTTTTTTATTCCTTAGTTAATGGAAAAGATTTGACAACAATATTGCTGTCAATGATAGGTTGGTCAGCCATGCTGGTGTAAACCAATCCTTTAGAATTAGAGAACGCTCTCTAGTAGGGTACTTATTTTCCTACGGTCAATGACCAGAAACAGAAACTGTGTCAGTCGTACATCGCTCAGATGCTGCTTCTCAGTTTGACCCCAGACAAAGAATACTGATGACATGTTACACCATAGTAAGCTCTCAAGGACTGGCCAGCGAAGAACAATAAAATAGGGGTTGTGAAGACGATATCACAGAGATGATCGAGGGAGGGAGGGGGGGGGGGGGGTGTGCAGCGGCGGCATGGTCAGTAAATTGGATCAAGAAACCCGCAAAATACTTCAGACACAAACTGTTTATCATTTACCTGCAAACCCTAACACATTCTTACAACAACAACAACATAACGATGTGCAATAAATCACGTTGTCAAACAAAGAAGATCGAAAAGAGAAAGAAGCAAAACCCACCTCGTCGAGTCAAGAATCTTAGAATGTCGTCTGCTCAAATACGATCATGTTGGTTCATTTCGGAGTGTTGTTACTTCCTTCTACTGTTCGCTGCTGCTGGTTCATCTTTCTCTGATATTTCTTGCCACTATGCCGAACATTTCCAATGTTAGGGTTGTTCTCCGCAGCTCAAAACTTTGAAAAATGCTGCTGAATCGGTGAAAACGTCATGGATTTGTTGACACCGGGGGACTGATAAGTTGTCTACTGCGCTTGCGCCAAATGCCTTTGACCTACATATATTTGCATATATTAATTCCGGGGTTTCGGTTGGAACGGATTCTCTCTCTTTGTGCCTATGTCAACGGAAATTCCCCAACGGTGATGACGTCATCTTGAAGAACGGAAATTTCCACACAGTTTGAACAGCGAAGGGTCATGTCATGTGCGCACATTTACCAGCACGGAGTATCCAAAGTTGACCATTTTTTCGATTTTTTTGATAAAACACAGACAAAAACAACAAAACATCGGTTTGAAAATGGTTTTATTTACATGAATACATGTCTAAAATGACAAAAGCAGATTATTGAATGCATTCCAGGATGTTCAAAGGTGTGAAAAATGCAACAACCCCAAAAAGGTGTATGAGACCAAAAATAACTCATTTTGCCTACCCGGTCTGCCCTTAAGGCAAAAAAAAAAAAATTGGTGTGGTTATAGCCAAAAAAAAATAGGGTGGAAGGTAGGCAATCACTTTTTTTTTAAACTTTTTTTTCTAATGTATACAAATTAAACCTACTTGACAGGGAAATAAGTGTGCGACTATGGATATTCTTTTGAACAATTTTGAACTTACCTTTAAAAAAAACAAACTTAGAAGATCAGAGGAATTCGAGACAATTGGCTCAATTGGTGTTTGTGGCTTAATTCTCACTCAAATAAATCTACCCACAAAAAGTTATAGGGTCGGCCCCTAAAAATAGGGTAGGTCGGGTTACCGTAACCACACCTATTTTTTTTAGGCCTAATGTGTTAACGCCGAGAGAAAGGGGGAATGTACGTTCTGGCTCACCGATTCCGACAGACCCTAAATATTAACGCAAAATAGGCTTCTGGACTAAACTTTTACTAAAATGAAACATGCGACAAAATCAGAAAAATACTGCATAAATCCATACAAAAAAAATACAGTAAAGTAAGGTTGTTTTGAACCAATGCCGGGTCTGTCGGAATCAGTAACCCAGAACGTACATTCCCCCTTTCTCTCATACAACCACGGAAATTACAAGCCGTTGCAGGTGTTCAAGCTAAATAATCGTCTCGTATCGAAAACAAAAGCAGACGACAAATTTAGTCAGTTGGAGTTGTCTCCCGTACTCCTGTAGCATGCACTAGTCAGTTTAGATCAGTGCGCTGCATCTCAGACTATGAATATTAAAACTTGTTTATTGAATCAAGCTTTGACAAGTGTACTTGGTGGCTGCTTTGAAACTCAACAAAGCCTACTGCCCTTTCACAAACACTTCCTCTTCCCCGCTGCAGTCAAAACAAAGCTGTCATAGCGGGTTTTCCCGATTGACAAAAATTCTTATTACACACTCAGACTATTTGAAGCCGCGTTTGTTCTCCAGTGTCCAATTGCATAAGAATATTCTGGTGATGAATAAACGCGCTTTGTGTCATTAGCATCTAAAGATTTCTTGTTTACAATAGTTGTGTTGATCTGATGAAGCGCGGAACTGATCTTAGGGTTGTCATGGTGAAACACTCGCTTCTGAAACAGTGCTTCCTTGTAGTTATCATGCGATATGCTCGACTTTACAACCTGTTTGCTTACACCCTTTGCTTTTTTAACCACCCCTTTCTCACTTGCAACACTGTACATCTTTGCACGCAATCCAACATACTCCTTAATTATCTTCCCATTCATTTCATCTTTCATCTTTCCAATAACCTTCTTGTTAACATTTGAGTGCAATGGTGATTCTTTAGGGTAGTCGCAAGTGTCATAAAAAGAATCTTTTCCTTTTACTGCAGGACTTTCAGCTTCTAGATCTTTGTAAATGTCATCCGCTGGAATGTCAAGTAAGAATGAATCTGTGTCTGTGTAAAGTACTCTCGATTTGGGATATCTTGGTTTCAAATAATCATACAAAAACTCAAGCATCAACAGTTTTGACAACTCTAGCACAGTAAAGCCTATGAATACTGGTTTGTCAAGCTTGACTACAAGTTTTTTCATTAAGATACCATACAGCTGTTCATGAAAGTATTTAAAGTCTTGATACTGTGGTTTGGATGTCAGCTTGATGGCCTCATTTTCTCTTGTAACAAGTCTAACATCCTTTCTCTTGTGTGGGTTTTCCATTGTCTTACCAAAGCAACTGTTGTTCATCAGTTTAAAAAAGTCTTTCTCTGATGCATCAGCGGCTTTGGTTCTCAGTTCTGTGTTTTTCATAATGTAAGGTTTCATAAACTGTTCTTGATCAAATAAAATTATACGATGAACAGCCTTCAAAATTAATCCATGTCTAATGTAAAACTGTAACAGTCTGTAGTGACACACATACTTCTTTTTGTGAAACAGATTGGGCACCAGCTTTGGAGGTTCTCTTGGGTTTACTTTTAACCTCTCAGCCGCTAAAGGATAATCATTATGTAGATCATGAAGTGATAGTGGATAGTCTAAGTCAACTTCTAGTATCCATCCCTTTCGACTGTCTGGGCCTGCTTTTAATATTGTCAGCACAACACATTGTGAAAATGGTCCTGAATAGATCTTAAAGTTCCGAAGTGGAAGCGTCTGACACATTGCCCAACCATACAAATTGTTTGCATCTAGATACATGATGTAATTAGAAGGTTTCATAGGATCAAAGTCGTCCAAGTATTTGTTGTTGGCTTTGCAGTAATTGTGTGAAGCCATACTGATTCCTCCACGTAGTCCATTTTCAATCATCTGAAGTGTAGGTAGATCTGATAGCAAGTCAATCTTTACTCCTGTAAATCTAAGAAATGCATCCCAGCTCATGCCTGGTGCAGATATGTAATGTGAAGGATCTAGATTGTAGTGCTTCATACATGTTCTTCTGTAATTCTCAAATATATCTGCAAGTAAACAAACATCAGCCAACAAATATTGATCATGATAATCACCCATTGTATTACATCCTAATTTATTCCATGCAGTCTTAGCGTGTTCATAGTCTTCGTCACTTATACCCTTACCCTTCAGCCGTGAGAAGTAAGCATCCTTTGGCGGTAACTCATCTTCATCAAACCTCTCCCACGAATCCATGTATTCATATGGATAGACTCCCTTTCTAACTAAGTCACTGTCAAAGTACTTACATGTGATTGGGAAAGCAGTTAGTGATGAAGATAAAGACTCAAGTGTTCCCATCAGATGTTGAGCAGAATCGTAGAAGTGTAAACTATTCAGAGTAAAGGCCATGTACTTTTCTGAAGACTGCGCAATGCATCTTGCTTTGTATTCATCAGTTACTGCCTGCATGATCAGATGTGAATCATAACCGCGCAAGTTATGGAAGAAGATTGGAAGCTTCCAAGTCTTAGGATCAAACTTTAATTGTAGATTACATTTGCTGTGTGCTGCTCCTCGGAACTGCCCACTTACATGATCATGATCTCTTACTATTGGATTGTCTGTGTTTGGTGTTAGACTTTGTTCGCATATCCAACACTGTGTGGTAGAGTTAAACTGTTCTTGGTCTTCAGGTTTCATAACAATGTCTGAAAGATTCAGTTGTTTGGAGCAGTCATTTCGCACTTGGTTCATTTGCTGTAAGAAGTTCTTTGCTGCATTAGGTCCTCTGTACAATTGCGGTTTAGAATGTTTACCATCTGAACTAACAACAATAAATGCATATGAACAGACTTGATGATTACTTAGAGTTACTGTTTTAGGTAGGTCTTTTGGTAAAGGTCCTTCATATGGCACAATGATAGATTCAAAGTCAGCATAAACAACATAAGGACTTTTCTGTAGTTTGCATACATTCTTAAAATACACTTTGCTGTCTGGCGGTGGTGTTGTTAACTTCACAACCGCATCATCAACGCTCTTACAATGTTGCTTGTGTATAAGTGCTGCATGAATTGATGGAATACGCAAGAGACATCGCCTACAAAAGTCTTGTTTACTATTGTGATTGCTTGTGCTCGCCATCAGTCTACTCATTGTACGAATCAAAGTGTAATGATATTTAACACCATCAGTCATTAGTAACATGTCAACATGGTTAGTATCACAATCACCAATCGTTGGTGAGTTCTTTGATATTCTGACTGGTTTCAGTTCATCTTCCTCATCCCACGTGTAAACATTTACGGTGATGGGTTTGTTTTGCTGTTCAAATTTGTCAATGCTTGTAATGCTGACAGGAAATTCAATACCAGTAAAGTTTAGTTTATTTCTGTATGCATGATAGTTAGACACTCTTTCTGCATTTTTCTTTACACTGTACAGTCTTGCCAGAACACACCACATAAAACATTTGTCATCATCATTCTTTATGTTCAGCACAGCACGTTTTTTGACAAGAGCAGGAGGTAAAGGTATGTAACTTCTACCTCTGATGGGGGCAAATTTACTTAGCTTCAATTCTATTTTTAGAATTTCACCTTCTGACCATCCGGATCCTTTCATCTTTGCATCCTCTGCAGCTTGCTCAAACCGTTTCATCATTTCATCTGCCCAGTTTCCATTCAATTCTGCCATAGAATTAAGTGCTAGTTGTCTGGTTGAAACATGAACTTCTAGCACCTCATCACTGACTGTTTTGTATTTTATTAAACTGACTATCTGCACTTTTACTGGAGGTTCAATCAACAAATTGTTTGGAATTTGTTCAATGGCGTCTTGCACACTGGACTGCACATTTTGAGGATCCGTTACTTGTAATTCAACGGTGTCAAATACTGTCGATAAAGATTCTAATACAGAGTCTTCCATCGCTGTGAGTTTGATTTTATAACTCAAAATAAAAATATAAATTAAAAAAATGAAGTTGCTTAGAATTCTTTCTCAGAGCTTCCATTTTTGTTAACACTATAAAATCTGAAATAAAAAATCATTTAACATTTGTACCACGTGGAACTAATTGTAATTCCTCTTTTACAAAGGCTCTTTGCGGTGCTGGTTCTCTCAAGTAATATATAGGTGGATTTGTCTCTACTACTCTCTTGATTTCATGAATGTCAATACTCCAGATTGGATCCGTTGCACGCTTCCTGCTGTCACCCTCAGCTTCACCGGGTGCATATAAATATCTGACTTTCTGATTGAAAGGTAGTAATGCCACTGGTGTTGTTGACTTTGGAGCAACAGGTATTGTTTTCTGTTTGATTGCATCAACTGGTCTTAACCCTGTAGCTTTAAATACCTCCAGATTCATTGCTCTAAGTACTGATGGTAATCTTTTGACCCATTCAGTGTTACGAAATTTACTTTCTGTGTCCAAAAATTCCTGATGGTACTGATATGAAAACAGTTTTTCTGCCAACTGTTTGTTAAAGCTCTCAACAATAGCCTGTGACCTGTGGTTTCCTGGAATACCTCTCTTCACTGTAACATGATGTTTTAACAGAAGCTGGTTGACAGCTCCTTTAAACTCCTTACCATCATCGCACTGAATCATTCTGGGATACTTTAGTGGTCCACGTCTGTAAATTTCTTGCAGGGCAACAGCTGTAGCTATAGCACTTTTCTCTGTCAACGGTTCAGCATCTTTGTATCTTGTTGCAACATCAACTACAGTCAGTGCATACTTATATTTCTTCCTTCTGACTGTGTCATGCGGTAAATACAGCAGGTCTATTTGATGAGTGTCATTCGGTTTAATGTTAACAAAGTGTGGTCGTGTAATTTTTCTTGGTGCAGGTAAATAGATCTGCCAAACTGCCTGCTTTGACAACCATTTCTTTGCTATATCTTGAGAAACACCTGCTGCGTCACTGAGCTTGTCAATAGCAGTTCTTCCTTTCCAGTATCCTTTTGGGGAATAATATATTTTAGATAACAAAGCATCACTCATGGTTTTTTAAATGACAGAATATTAAGATTTGACAGCACGCGCAATAAAGTAAACAACAGCCATACCAATAACAATGAAAACAATCTCGCCCACCTTCTGCTCTTCTGAAGGCTGATAAAAGTCACCCAGTTTTGGAGGAGCACTTGTCTTCATTTTCTTTCCAGTTACAAGATAGTATTCTTGAATGGCTGCATCAACATTGGCAAAGGTTTTGTTTGCATGTCCTTGCTGCCTGAGTTTATCATTCATAAAGTCTAACTGCGCAATTCGTTTCTTCTCGTATTCATCCTGTGCTTTCGCCAGTTGTTCCATGGCTTTGTTGTGCCTTTCCCTCTCTTCACCATTTTGCAGTTTAGAAAACAAATAGTTGCTGCCAGAAAATGCAAGCGCATTTACAATCGCACCTCCCACCATCATAACCAAGCTAGCCATTTTATTGTCTTACATGTTTATATTTTCTGGAATAATTCCTTGCTTCACCAGGAAGTCTTTTGTTGCAAAGGAAGCTGTCACAACACCAATTAGTTTAGCACCGTCTTCGAAGTCTAACTTTCCCAAGTCGGCTGGTTTCATTCTGAGGAGACTTTTACCCAGCATTGTGTAACCTACACTCAAGCCTCCAATCACTGCAGCGTGATAAACTAGATTAACTATTGTCTTTTCAGAACTCATTTTTATGTTATCAAAATTAAAATATTAAAATTATTCCATATGAAATGAATCCACTGCAGGTACTACTGTGGGCTTTTTTATTGTTTGTACTGCTTTGTTTGTTGGTTTTGGTGTTTCTGATTTTGGTGTTTCTGATTTTGGTGTTTCTGACACTTTATATTTGCCTTGCCAAAGTTTGTAAAGCAAGTATCCACCTCCTCCAACAACAGCTGCTACAGCTACTTTTCTGTGTGATAGAAATGAAGATTTTAATTCTTGATCAGTTTGTGTGACCTTAGTCACTTCAGGAATGTTTGGTGTCTGCTCAACTTCAGACATAATGTTCTGCTTTGCCTTTTGATTTAACTTTTTTTGTCTGTTCCATTCGGCTAGTTTTTTTCCTGCTTCTACTCTACCAGGTTTCTTTGTCACTGTGTTCACTTCTGGTATTTTCGTCTGCTCCACTGTCTGCTTCAACTGATCTGTCATCTTTTTTATTCTGAAAATTAATGTGTTTGAAAGTAATTAATCCAGCAACAAATGGTACTAATAAAGCACCAAATCGATAATACAGGCCACAGGCAAGAGATTCGAGGGACTTGGAAACAACAGGGTCATGAGTTAGATCATGTGTTAAGTCTTCCTCCGAGTCGAGAGGTGTAAAATGTCCAAAAATCTTTGTGTACAAACCTATAACAGTCTGTCCAATACTTCTAACCATCTTAGAACCAAGCACTGATTCATACCGTCCATGATACTTTTCTATATCTTCTGAGGAAAGATGTTGTACTTCTTCCACAGTTAACTGCTGCCCAAGGTAGTGTTTTGTTTTTCCACAAACAGCAAGTGAATACAATCTTTCTTTTTTATCAGGTATAGTCCTACTGTCACAGATTTCAATATCTGTAGCAGTCTGCATCAGCAATTCATCACAGTTCATTTTATTTTGATGCAGAATAAAATTAAAATCTAGTAATTAAACTTGAGTAAGAACTTAGGTAGGAACTTAACAAGAACTTAGGTAGGAACTTGAGTAAGATCTTAGGTAGGAACTTAACAAGAACTTGAGTAAGAATTTGGGTAAGAACTTAGTAAGAACTTGACAAGAACTTGAGTAAGAACTTGACAAGAACTTGAGTAAGAACTTGACAAGAACTTGAGTAAGAAATTGACAAGAACTTGAGTAAGAACTTGACAAGAACTTAGCAAGGATTTCTACAAACATACATACTGAACTGGTTGATCAGTTTTTAAAACCAGTTTCGAGTGCTTAGAAGATTTCAGATTATTCTTTATTCTTTCTCTCTCCTGTTTGTTTTCAATGACATCATTTTCTCGAAGACACTCTTCAAAACTGTCACGGTCCTTTGAATAGAACAATGTTATTGTTTTGAGTTGCTCTCTAAAGTCTTTCAGAACTGCATTGTATTTTTGTGTTAATATCCAAACTGATATTAATGCATGTCGTCCACTGAATGCAAGCTTTGCTAGTGCACTTTTCTTTCTAACAATGTCACGTTCTGCTGCACAGTCATCAATAATAAACAGTGTTGGCGTGTTCTGAAAAAGATCGAAATAATGCTCCAAGCAAACATTTAGACGATCAGAAGGATTTACAATAAATATATTTTGATCAGACCATATGAATTTTCTCTCCTTGTATGTTCTGTTATGCTTTATGGTTGGACAGAATATGACTATGTGTTCAAAGTGATTTATGTAAACAGTCTGTAATAAATCCAAAACATATCTTGTTTTGCCGCAACCTGTTGCCCCACAAATCAAAGAACAGTGTGGATCTTTTGGAAGAAAATCTAGATACTTCATTTTAACACGTTCAATAAACAATATCCTGTAATCTGCTTTCAGAGATGTTTAACTGCGCATCTGACACAACAAACACGTAGATCTTAACTGATTTACTACTACTCCCTACTTCCTTTTCAATTTGTATTGTGATTCCTTCTGATCCGTTTTCAATTCGCCTTCCACTTCCATGCAGTTTGTTGTCGTCAGTTGTTCTGAGATCCAGCCATAACGCATATTTATTTGTCAAGAAATCTTCTACGCCAACACCGTGTAAATGTAGATCTTTAGCCACAAGATCAGATGTTGGGTCTTTCAATCTTCCTCCAGTAAAGTACTTTCTTGCTTCATCATAGTGTTGGTATGGCAGCATGCCAGATGCAAATATTTGGTTTGGCTGCCCTTCAATTGTGCAATATACTCTATTGATTAGTGGATTGTAAAACTTTTCTATTTGCCTTTCATATGAATCTTTTGGTTCCTCAAACAACATAAGTATTCCCTTCATTGACCTAGCTGGTGTATTCAAGTTAATGTTCCAGATTGGATCAGCCTGGCTTTTTGAAAGTGTACTGTGATTCAACACTCTTTCATAATAGATAGGCAGCTTAGAACTGTACTGATTTTCTATAAGTCTAGCCAGTTCAGGATGGTTTACAACATCAAACTCTAAAGAAATTCCAGACACCTTATACTTTGCTTCCGGGTCTTGTGAAAGCATAACACGATCATAACTATTGAAAGTCAGGTCGTATGACAGCCTGTCACGCAATGCTCCTTGATAGAAGGGAGGATGTGAATTTATGAGTTCAAAGTCAAGTGGAATACAAAATTTGTTTCCAAAAGCAACATTGACAGCGTTATCTTTTTTGTTATTGTCAGCTTTATCTCCTGCTCCTATTCTAACTTTTATCCCATTGTCTGACTGAATCCCTTGAAACACTCTGTTTTTCTTTTCATTGTCAGTCAACCAATTATCTGCGTAAACTAAAAATACATCTGCATTATTCAATGACATCACTTCCCGCCCTTCCAGTTTGACAGTAATCTTCCTCACAATTGCTCTTCCTACATTATAAGCCAAAGTCCTATTTTCATCTGAGCCAGATTCTAATTCTAATTTGAATGATAGTCTTACAGTGCCTGGTACAATAACATCGTTCTTACCTAGATTAGGAAACCTAACAGTAAGTATTTCATTCTGATCAATAGTAGAAGGATTATTTGTAACTATAACTGTTTGCCTTATTCCTTTTACCCCGAGAGGTTCTTTCAGCCTTCTGTAAGGATCAAGAACAGAACCGAACGATTGTGCCATCTTTTTTTATTTTCAAAATAAAAAATAAGTTACAAATGGCAGAAGGTGGATTTGAAGATTTATTTGAGCCAGCGGACGACATGAGCGAAGCAATCCCTTTGGTTCCCTACCATCATTCACTGCATTATGAGGTGGCACGACATGAACTTCTGGAAGGTAAAGTTAGAGATTTCTACAAAAGTTTAGGAGAAGAACCTGATGTTTTAGATCCAAACCAGTTCAAAATGGAAGCAAATCATTTATATACAACTAACGATAAAGGAGAAAAAGTCCAACTTACATATAAATCTAATCCTGCTAAGTTTCTATCAAAAGTTTCACTAAAACAAAAACTTACTGCTAATCGACTTAGGCAATTAGATATTGTGCCTAGCACACGGTCATCATCTTCCCATGTTGTTTCCTTACTTCAACAAGCAGAACTAGGACTACCAACTGCTACTCAAATAGAATCTGTTCCATTGCAAGATCTTAATAAACTTGCAGATGAGGCTGATCAACTTATACAAGAGATAGAGACTTCTTTTTCTGAGGAAACTTCACTGAAGACTCCACAGGAACTATTACCTATGAGAGAAATAGAAGCCCTTAATCAATCACTACAAACCATCAGAGGTGAAATAGCAAATAATCTGTCAAAACTAGGTCAGCTGGATGAAGATATAAACAAAGAGAAACAAAAACTTGCTGATGCTGATGATTTGAACCTAGAACAAGAAGTAAAAAACAGAATTTCTAAGCGTTTAAAAGATTTGCAGGAGGAGAAAGCCATAAGGTTAGAAGTTCTAAGTAACAATAGAGAACAACTGAGAACACAGGTCAGCAGAATAAAAAATACAATTCAAAGAATCCTTTACGAAGACACAACTCTTGCTGAAAGAATTAGAACGCTTTTCAGAGAGCAGGGAATCACAATAGCTAGTATATTAACTGCGTTAGGATTTGCAATAAGCACATTAGTGTTAACACTCACAGGTGGCACTGTCACACCTCCACCTCCACCTTCACCTTCATCTCCATCTGATCCGGGATGGGTAAAGAAACAACTCAAACACATTGCAGAACTATTAAAGAAACTAGCAGCAAAAGCTTTGGATGCACTTCCAGGAATCATTGGTTCAATTGTTAGCTGGCTGTTATCTTTTGCAGGTAAAGTTGTTGGTTTCATGGCTGAACATCTCTGGACTCTAATAGTTTTAATTGCAGGTGTTCTGCTAACGAGAATAAAGCAAAAGTAAGCCTACACCCACTCCACCAATTACTAGAGCAGTCTTCTGCGATTCATGATCATCACTAATACTAACAGCTTGATCATCACTAGTGACAGAATGATCTTCACCTGCAGCGTGATCTTCACTTGTCACGCTTTGTTTCTGTTCATTGTGATATGGCTGTAGCATCGTTCTGATTTCTGAATTCAGTTCTTCACCCTTTCCAAGCGGCTGGGTGTCACTAGCAATAATGATTTCATTGTTATAATTTGTTATTGTTCCAATCTGCAGCTGGAGATCAGAAGGTAACATGTAAAGGCCGTTACCAACAGCAAAGTCAACTTTTGATCTTGCATAACGGAGAGAGTCTTGATACCTTTTGATGCTGGAAGGCAGATCAACTGCAGAGTTTATGACATCTTCTAAATTTGATAACAACTGTTTCTGTGCACCAAACCCTGTGCTTGTTCTCATTATGTTTGATCGTGTCTGTGCCTGCGAGCCTAGCAAGCACCACGCATATGTTCGGATAGATTCATTGATCCTTTCAACACCTGATCCAGTGAAACCTTTGCCGGTGTCTAATATAAAAGTAGTCCATGCATTGTGGTGCTGTTGTTCTATTGATCCTAACTGTACCTGCACATTTGAAGAAAAAGATGTATGACCTGGCCAGTAATCAAAATTATACCTCCTGTGGACACCCCATAAATATAGTGTTCCCATGCCATGGTTTTTGTCTTGCTTTTGCCTAAAGTCGGTCTTAAAATCTATATTGAATTCATTGCAGAGACGCTCATACACTTTCATGTTTATCCTATTGTTGAATGGGTTCCAGCTCTTTTCATGCGGCATTGGTGCCTGAAGTTCAGACAAGATTCTCCTGCACTGATAGTAAACGTGAAATGTGTACACACACTTTGTCAGTAAGTTTGAATTATTCATGTGGTCTGCATAGGACACTCCACATCCTGTGGTTGCACAGAATATTGCAAAGTTTAACTGATTCTGATAGAACTGAATTGGGTGAGAGTTCCACATCTTTGGAACACTATCATTTTTGATTGGGGGATTTAGGTAAGAATGGAATGGGTCAGGCACTTTAACGCGAATGGATTCTGTTTCTGTTACAGCAAAGTCCAACTCATGGAAAGAAATAGTCTTTGGATTGTAATATGGTCCAGTTTTGTATTTAATGTCTTTGTTGAATTTATACTGAATCATTTTTGTTGTTGAATAAAAAATGTTTATCACACTAACAAATGTGAAGACTGGTGTGCCAGTTAAACTTGCAAACCCTATCAACAATCAAAATGGAGGAATGAAAGTTGCACTGCATGAAATTATGTACAAGGTTACTTGGTATAATATCAGTAAAAAAAAGAATAACAACTGGGTTAGAATTAATGGTAAAACACATTCTGTAGAAGATGGTTACTATGACTTCTGCACTTTAGAGAAAGAATTGTTTGCTCCAGAAGGTATTACAGCGAGTTTAAATCATGCAAGTCTCATTGCTACTCTTACTATGCCCAAAACTAGAGAAGTAAACGTTGAGTTTCCAACCAAACTCCTTGATATGCTTGGAATTACAAAAATATACAAGGGAACACGTCCCATTGACATGGATGTTAACAGTGTACTGTTTGTTCACATGAGAGAGCTTAACACATCCTATAATCTGTTTAATGATCAGCGTTCTGATCTGCTTAGGATTCTTCCACCGAGTGATGCCTCTTTTTGTAAAATGCACGTGCCAACATTTAAGACACTTCAGTTCAAGGACTTGGAGGAAGGGTGTCATGAATTCCTACACATTGATCTGAAAAATCAAAGTGGACAACCAGTTGATTGTTTGTTTAACATTACATTGGAAATAGTTCCATAAAATATTGAGTATTAAAATGTCGAGTGGACCTACAATAGCTTATCCTGTTGCATGTTCAACTATAGAGTTGAAAGATTTAGCAGACGCTATCGACTTTGAGAGCAATGCTGAAGTTGGTGCAGTGTATGCATTCGAGTTTACAGACACTGGTCATTACAAGAGAAAGGAAATCGACGATGAAAAGAAACCAAGATTTCTCAAACTAGGTCAAATCCGTGATGTTAATGTACCTGATCCAATTGTCGATGACACATTCTACATGTGGAAACATCAGAATAAAAAATGGGTACTTAGTCCTGTTATGAAAAAGATTGACTGGGAAATGAAGTTTGAACTTGTGAGTCCATACACTCTTGTTGGAAAAGACGACACATTCCGTAAGTCAATCAATGCTGGACCACTAATTGTTAGCCTTGTTCCTGCGATTAACAGCAGGGGAGAAGTTGCAGTTAAACCTTTCCATAAGAACAACTATCTCATTCACAGAAAACAAAGTGTTGAAAAGGACGCTGACACCATTGTCGATTTTATACCCAAGCTTCCAATAGGGCAGAATGCAACTATGATATTTGATATAGTTGTCAGGAAAAGGGAAGAAACCACAAACACTGTTCTAATGAGAGGAATAAATCTCAACTGGAGACCATTAAATGTTGAAGAAGTCAGAGTATTTATTGCTGTTCAAAAGGATTCTAACACAATAAAAAAACAGACGTCAAACCAAAATGTTGTTGTTAACGCAGATATAAATAATTTAACAGAAATAAGAAGTATTAATCTTACTTATCTTGATTTGATTGCTTTCTACTATACAGATAAGGTGTTAAGCAATGAACAGCTTCAAAGCTTAGCAGAAACACTGGCGAGTGAGAATTAAGATAAATATTTTATATTTTGCATTAAAAAGATGACTAGCAGTGTGAAGCTTTATCCTAATATTGATGAAAGTGCAGCAGAAAGTCAACAATTCAGACTGGCACACATTAGTAATATACAAAAACAACTAGAAGATGAATTAGAAAAATATTCTCGCGCTAGACGTAAGTACTCAACAACTTACAACAGCCTTTCTAATGCCAGCACTGGTTCTACTATCCTTGCATCAGCTGCAGGTGTAACGGGAACAATTCTGTTAGCTACCGGAGTAGGGACTCCAGTTTCTCTAATCCTAGGTGGTGTCGCAGCAGCAGTTGGTGGTTTATCATTTATAGCATCAGCTATAATGAAAAAAATTGTGAAAAAGCTTGAAAAACACGAATCCATTTCCACTCTTGCATCATCAAAATTGTCTAGCCTAAAACTGTCTATCAGTAAAGCACTTGAAGATTCAAAAGTTTCTGACGAAGAATTCAAACAGATACAAACAGACTTTGATGACTACAAAAGTAAGAAAGCAAGTATTCAAACAAAAACACGAGCTGAATATAACAAGCCAATCGATATAGAAGATCTGAAAAAGCAGTTTTTAAAAAAGGGGATTCAAATAGGACGGGAAGAAAAAGTAAAAATAGAATCACTTGTAAAGAGTTAACTATTCGTTTAGACAGTCACATTGCATGTATCAGATATAATTCTAACAGTGAAAGAACATATGAAGTAAAGTTTGTAAATGAGAGAGCGTATTGAGCTTAAGAATGTTGTATGAGAGAAAGGGAGAATGTACGTTCTGGGTTACTGATTCCGACAGACCCGGCATTGGTTCAAAACAACCTTACTTTACTGTATTTTTTTTGGTATGGATTTATGCAGTATTTTTCTGATTTTGTCGCATGTTTCATTTTAGTAAAAGTTTAGTCCAGAAGCCTATTTTGCGTTAATATTTAGGGTCTGTCGGAATCGGTGAGCCAGAACGTACATTCCTCCTTTCTCTCCCCGGGACCTACAATTTACATAATTCAAAAGCTGACATGTGCATCAATTTGAAGCAAGTACCATTTGTGGTATGATGAGCTTCTACAGGTCTGTCACTTGCTAATGTAACCGAAGCCGGGGAGGGTCCGTATGCTCATTTATGTTTGCAAATTAGTGGAATGCATGACCCTGCACTGGCAATGCAACCATGCATGCTAAATCATCGCTAGTTATACACTAGGCAAAAGAACAAATACATTACACATATAAATCAAAACAAAATGGGTGACTGGATTTTGTTCATTTACTAAGTAATTTGATTCATTAATTTGTTTGTTTTCCAGAGTGCAATTTTGAGATTTATTGAGGATGAAAATCGCTGGATCATTTCATTACTTGCTATTTACCATGGATGTGATGGCCAAACCAAGCTAGACATTCAGATTCAAAATTCACAGTTTATCATCAGCATCATCACCTCTCTCTCAAATTAGGCTATGTAATTGTAGCTGTACAAACTGATCAGCGATGATCAACAACAGAACGTGAACTTCACAATGAAGAAAGGTTGTGCTGACGAGTGACGGAACGATTGCACGATGTCAACAATTCTCCGGCTTGTATACGCCTTGCATTTACTACATCAGCATAGCGTAAATAAAACTGAAGAAATACCACACATTCTAGCCCCTCTCACTTTTACTAACCTTCCTCAGAATAAACGTTTGATCATCATTGCTTTCCCCCTTTTGTTTGAACTTGATTTGTAAGACAGAAGGTTTCTTTGCGGGAATGTCCGGAAAGGCCGTATAAGAACAGGGCTGTGTTGAGAACAATCCCTTCAGATAAGCATTGTAAAATACGTAAGTGTCGTGATTTGTGAGTTGATCTGTTTTTTGTTGTTGATGAACTTACTGCACACTACACATGTTTATTCAAAACCGACGTGGAGCGGATTTTATTTCTTCACAAAATTCCGCAAACGCTCGTCAAGCATGTTTAATCAAGCTCAATTTTACACATGTTTTGATGACGTCAAAACAGTGAGCGAGCGTTATCTGCCCCTGAATGGCACTTCAGAGGATTGTCAAGAAAGCAGTGTTTGAAGTGTTTTGAGATACATTCATGTTCACACTTAAACTGACGCATGTGGCTGGCAGTGATGTCGACAGATCAACCACAGTCCAACGCTAATTGTGCGAAGTGAAGGCTAAAAATGTCAGACACGTGTCGTGATGCGGATGGAATCGGTAAGTTGTCAGCACTGAGGCAGCTTGTGTACACTCTGA
Organism: Littorina saxatilis; assembly: GCF_037325665.1. NCBI lineage: Eukaryota > Metazoa > Mollusca > Gastropoda > Littorinimorpha > Littorinidae > Littorina > Littorina saxatilis. The sequence goes on along the minus strand of NC_090256.1, from coordinate 50,624,682 downwards.
CTCTGGACAGACTTTCACTTTCAGATTTGTTGTTGACATACTGTGTAATCGGCACGGATGTCGTTTTAATAACCGAGAACACAGCATCTATATACAGTGGGCTGGGGTCGGGGTGGTTCTAGAAATCCTAGTAGCTATAATAAATGCAGATTAAAATTCAACAAAAGTATTGAAGATCAAACATGTGTCAGAAAAAAAGCCTTATGGCGAGGCTCGCAGCCAGGCCGCAGCAACATCACTGCAAGGTCGCTGCGAGGCCGTAATTTACCATGCAAATTAGGTTTGCCGCAGCTAAGTCGCGGCTAGCTGCAACCTACCCGCGACCTGGTCGCGACTAGCTGCGATGTCTTAGACCCCTCCCACAAGCATGTTGCGACTTAGTCGCGGATAGCCGCGATGTCCTAGTGCACTTGCCACAAGTTTCCCACTATCGCAGCTAACCGTGACCTTCCCGCGAGCTTGCTGCGATGTGCCTATGATTGGTCAATTCCTAACCAGGTTTGAAATTCAAAATTCATTCACTGAAATGGTGGTACATGCAGCTAGCACAGTAGCAGTTATATATATATGTAAGTTGAGAATTGATTTTGCTAATTCCATACACTTTTGTAATACTTCAGCTACTTTGACATTTGTCAGGGGTTCACTTTGTCTTTTTCATACTTGTCACTTGATCAATTAAACTAAAATCTTTCATGCACACTATACTTCTTGTTAATAGTAGATATTTTTTTAGTAGCCCATGATTGTAATTAGTTCATGAGCAGCTAAATTCTAATTCAACATCCCTGTATTCAACAGTTCTGAGCTGTAAACATTTAAAACAAAAATTACTACAGACCAGAACTCAGAAATGTGCAAAACTCCTTCAAAATGCAGAGACCTGCACATACCTTCATCCTGGGCTATTCCAATATGGCTGACTAAGGGAAAGCACTCTGCTCACTATCTGGACCATGTGATTGCCCTAAGGTCGCGGCTAGCTGTGATGTTGTTGGGAAGCTCGTGCCAACATCGCAGCTAACAGCGATGTTGTTGCGAGGATCGTGCCAAGGTCACAGCTACCCGCGATGTTGTTGCGAGGCTCGCGCCAAGATCGCAGCTAACTTTGATGTTGTTGCGAGGCTCGTGTCAAGGTCGCAGCTACCCGCGATGTTTTTGCGAGGCTCGCGCCAAGGTCGCAGCTACCCGCAATGTTGTCGTGAGGCTCGTGCCAAGGTCGCAGCTACCCGCGATGTTGTCATGGGGATCGCGCTAACATCACGCGTAGCCGTGACCAGCTGCAACTAGTTGCTGTGATGTGTATAGATCGCAGCGACTTTTCTTTTTTGTAAGGGGGGGGTTACTTCTTCTTCTTCTGCGTTCGTGGGCTGAAACTCCCACGTACACTCGTGTTTTGCACGAGTAGAATTTTACGTGTATGACCGTTTTTACCCCGCCATTTAGGCAGCCATACGCCGCTTTCGGAGGAAGCATGCTGGGTATGTTCGTGTTTCTATAACCCACCGAACTCTGACATGGATTACAGGATCTTTTTCGTGCGCACTTGGTCTTGTGCTTGCGTGTACACACGGGGGTGTTCGGACACCGAGGAGAGTCTGCACACAAAGTTGACTCTGAGAAATAAATCTCTCGCCGAACGTGGGGACGAACTCACGCTGACAGCAGCCAACTGAATACAAATCCAGCGCGCTACCGACTGAGCTACATCCCCGCCCCTAGGCGGGTTACTGAAAGAAATCAAACTCTGAAAGTGAAATAAGCACAGACTACTTGTTTGTAAGCTTTCTTATTTTAAGTGAGCTTCAAGATGAATGCTACACTGATATTACTTGAATATATATATAGGATTCCTCTTGTGGATTTAAAAAAAAAGGAAAATATTAAGACAGTGATTGATACACTGATAGTGATAGGTCCCATGAAAAAACGACAGTTTTTGCCATTCTTTGATTTAGCCAATTAGACCTTTTCAGAATTTGAAGAGTTTTCATGAAATTTCAATATCGCGTACTCCTTGCTTTGAATGTCGCGAGAGCCAGCTTGAAATTAACTCTAGCGAGAGATGCTTTACTATGCTTCAAAGGTTGCGAAAGCTTGGAACATCGAGAGGGTCTATTTACTTCCACCTTCAATGCCTTCAAAGGAACTCGTACAGCTATATATGCATACAAACATGCACACCTTTTCCTTATAGGCATACATAGAAGTATGTGAAGGCACAGGTCATGAGTCAGAGTGTAGAGAATTTGTTTTTCTTATCCGGGTCACTTGAACAAATAAGCTCCTTCTCATTTCAGTTTGCATTAAGCAAAAATAACAAGTCGCGTAAGGCGAAAATACAACATTTAGTCAAGTAGCTGTCGAACTCACAGAATGAAACTGAACGCAATGCCATTTTTCAGCAAGACCGTATACTCGTAGCATCGTCAGTCCACCGCTCATGGCAAAGGCAGTGAAATTGACAAGAAGAGCGGGGTAGTAGTTGCGCTAAGAAGGATAGCACGCTTTTCTGTACCTCTCTTTGTTTTAACTTTCTGAGCATGTTTTTAATCCAAACATATCATATCTATATGTTTTTGGAATCAGGAACCGACAAGGAATAAGATGAATGTTTTTAAATTGATTTCGACAATTTAATTTTGATAATAATTTTTATATATTTAATTTTCAGAGCTTGTTTTTAATCCAAATATAACATATTTATATGTTTTTGGAATCAGAAAATGATGGAGAATAAGATGAACGTAAATTTGGATCGTTTTATAAATGTTTATTTTTTTTTACAATTTTCAGATTTTTAATGACCAAAGTCATTAATTAATTTTTAAGCCACCAAGCTGAAATGCAATACCGAAGTCCGGGCTTTGTCGAAGATTACTTGACCAAAATTTCAACCAATTTGGTTGAAAAATGAGGGCGTGACAGTGCCGCCTCAACTTTCACGAAAAGCCGGATATGACGTCATCAAAGACATTTATCAAAAAAATGAAAAAAACGTTCGGGGATTTCATACCCAGGAACTCTCATGTCAAATTTCATAAAGATCGGTCCAGTAGTTTAGTCTGAATCGCTCTACACACACACACAGACAGACACACACACGCACGCACATACACCACGACCCTCGTCTCGATTCCCCCCTCTACGTTAAAACATTTAGTCAAAACTTGACTAAATGTAAAAAGGATGGGAACCTTCTGAATGGATATTATTTAAAACTAAAGCACTATTTTGGTTTAAATATGAATTTTATGAGCATGATAGACTGATCTTTTTGCACATAAAACCTCTGGCAGAAAAAAATTAAATGTATCTTAACATTCAAATTTGTGTGCGTTTTTACATTTCAGATGGGGTGGGAGACAATATGACAAATGGTGCCCCAGCACTTGTGTTTGGTGTGTGCCTGCTTTCTGATGGCACAGGGGAGCAGTTATCTCCCCTTGGTGCAGTTGTTATCTCCCCTGGTTCACCATGTCACATTCCAGTCGCCAGGCTCAGAAAGCTCATTGTGAAACAAATAACGTCTGTACCTCCAAGTTTCAGATTCTACACACCACAGAGGTATGTGCTGGTACCAGTATGTTTGGTTGGCTTACAGTTGACACAAAGTTTTAGTGTAAGATTGTCACCTCCCACGTATGTTAGTGTAACCTATCGCCAGTTCCTCTGAACAGTCAAAAGCCATCGCTAGAGTTCTTGTGAACCACAGCCGTTTGTTTCGTGCATAGTCAGAGGTACATAATAACATGCTATTGCAGATAAGCTCACATCGAGTCGCATTGTGACTACATTGTGAAAAAGGGAACCTGGATCACACAGGTTCACGATGGCTCAGGGGTAAGATAAACCACGCAAAAATAAATTCTTTGAAAATTGCTCGCTCTTTACGGAGGGCACCTAGGATGTTCTCAAGCGGTGAGTGTTTAAATGAAAGGGTGTTTGTACTGTGTGTAAAAGCCTGACAGTATCTGTGATGGTTTACGGGAGGCTTACTGTGCCTTCAATGTCCATGTCTAAGCTCTGTGCCACCACATTGCACATAAATTACCCTGGTTATTCTGCACAGAAGTGTAAGTGGCTGAAGCCCAACTCATGTTGATGCTAGCTTTTCACTGTGAGAAAGCAACCAGAATTACTTAGTAATGGAATAATGAATAAATGAAAATGAAATATACCTTGACTTGTGGCAGGTGGCCAGTGTCAGCAACCCAAGAGCAGCACCTCAACCTGCAGTCTCTCTTGACGGCTGAAGGCTGCATCTTCATCCAGCAGACACATGGTAATGACAGTGTATTGTACTTGATAATGATAATAATATTACTACTACTACTACTACTACTACTACTACTACTACTACTACTACTACTACTACTACTACTACTACTACTACTACTACTTCTTCTTCTTTAGTACCGGGTAATATTTCTAATAATGATGAATTGTTAATCTCCCCTTCTTACAAGAGGTCACGGCAAAGTACAATATCTAAACCACACACAAACACACGCATGTCGGCACATGCATGCACGCACGCACGCACGCACACACACACACACACACACACACACACACACACACACACACACACACACACACACTCTCTCTCTCTCCCTCTCACTCTCTCTCTTTCTCTCTCTCTCTCTCTCTCTCTCTCTCTCTCTCTCTCTCTCTCTCTCTCTCTTATACACATATGATGAAATCCAATTACTACTGTTTAAAAAATCTTCTCTGACCCTTTGTTGTGCATTGGAATTTAATTGAGAGACAATGATGTCTTGTCTTCTTATTTATGGAATTGTGTATAAAAAAAACAAGAAAGGTTCGGGTTTTTTTTAATGAAATTTAATGTGTGTGCAGATAAACCAAAGATTGGGATCAGAGCAAAGACAGGAGTAGCCTTGGGTTTTATCTGGTCAGAAACACAGAGCACTTTGGCTGACTTCAGGTCTCGGATAAACTCAGAGGTAAGCTATGAACACCATATAGTGCACTACCAAAGTCCTGTTCTCAAAAGCTTACTGCTGTGAGTGCATGTGCACATTTATTACACACACTCGCACACACATGCACAGACACAAACACAAAGAAGAAAAAAACACACACAAACACAAAGAAAACACACACACACACACACACACACACACTCACACACTCTCACACACACACACACACACACACACACTCACACACTCTCACACACACACTTACACTACAACACTGCACTGCCCGTGTTTTGCAACATGCATTAGTACTTCACTACCTGTGCTTTGTAACAGGTATCCTTCTTCAAGGGGACACCTGACACCTGCTACCAGTTCCTGGACGCCAATGGCTGGCCGGTGTCCAAGCACCTGGAGGGGGACATCAGGGTGGTTGAGGTGTTGGTCAAGTCGTGTGTGGTGGTCTGCACTGATCTGGTGGCCAAGGAGGCACTGGATGAGGTGGACGGGGCGTGTCCTGTGTCCAGTGCAGAACCACCCAGAAAAAGGCTGAAAGGGTTCGTACTGTTGGCATTGTGGTTTTCTTATTACAGTGGTAAATGGGATGTATGGACAGATTTTGAACAGGCCAAAATGTATCCTGTAATGGTAGGCAAACTTTTATTACAGGTACAATTTGTCAGATTAAAAAGACGTAGAGAGTGTCCTTTAATTTGAGGTGTCCTTAACATTAAAGGTACTGATGTTATAATACTGTGGAACAAAGTAGTGTAGATAGATACAAATGTGACTTGTGTCATAAACACCAAGGGCATGTATTTGTAAACATGTATTGTTTGTCATGAAAGATAGGTTTTGTTAATTTCAAATGAATATAGACTCAATTTCAGCAGACCTGTTAGTAGTTTTTGAACAATTAAATGCCTCTCATTAAGCATCAGCAAAAGTTTGCAGACAAACTGAAAGCTTTGATTAAATTACATATCTTACCCAACTCACATATAGCAATTAACCCTGGTTCAGTGCTGGTATCGCTGTACGCGTCCCCTTGGTAACAAGAAAGACGCCTCTAAAAAAGAGTGACCGAGACCCGTAAGGGTGTCTAGGCCAGCCCGGAAACGAGGCCATACTCCGCCATATGCATCATTCTAAAAACTCAGCGTCAGTGGGACTGGTCGCATTGTATGTACGCTCTGGCTGTTTCAGCCGTTGTTACTTAGTCTTTTTGACTTTGTTTCGTTCCTCTTGGTCTCTTCTTGTCATCTGGACTTCACAACTTTGTTGAGGTGAGGTCGTTCCTTGTATTTTGCTTGATTTTGGCAGCTTTGTTGGCCGTATTTTGGACTTGCGATTTTTCTCAGAAATTTTTTCGTGAGTCGATTTGCTGTCATGGCTGACAATGCTAAGAAGAGGGCAGCTTCTTAATAGGTAGCTGCTGTGCCCTTTTCTCCTTAGAAAGCTTTTAGGAAGTCTAAACAATCCGGTCTATGTCCGTTTCTGTTGTAGATTCTCTTGCTAAAAATCTTTTGATGTGTTCATTGTTTTACCCGCTAAGCCGGTAGACAAGTCCGCTTCCAGTTTGTTTACTACACTGGTGACTAGTCCGGAACCCCCTTTTTGCCGGCCAACGGCCACTCCATGTTGAAAGCACCGGTTCTCGTCCTTTCATCGAAGTTAAGCAACGTCGGGCCCGGTTAGTTCTTGGATGGGTGACCGCCTGTGAACACCGGGTGCAGTGGCCACCTTTGTTTTAAGCCTACGGATTAGTCCGGGCTCGGTGTTAAACATGTTGTTATTGGGCTTGCGTCTGTAGATGTGGCCTCTTTGCTTTTGACTTTAAGTTCACAGATTTCTGCTTTGGCAGCTGGCACTTCGTCTTCAAAGGCAGAACTACGTGCTCTCCCGGCCGGGGTTGCCGTGTGTTCGTCTCTGGACAGTGGTCGTTCGTCCCCTGCTGTGACCTTATGTGGGGAGTTCACGGTCTCCGGCGTCTGTTGGTTCACCTTTAGGTGTTCCGTCTTCCTCACAAGGTATGTGGACTACATGAGTAGCTGGATTCTCCAGCGAAAGTGTAGAGCGTTGTCTTGAGAAAGTAGCCTCTGGTCAAAGCCCAGGCGAAAGCTCTGAACCACTGGCTGATATCCACCGCTTAGTCGGGGTGTCAGTGGGTGCTAAGGGCCCTGACAAGCGAACAGATGTTCCTATGCTTCCCGCCTCGTCAGTAGACTGGGGCCAGGTTGAAAGGCATCTGCTTCCGCCCAGGGGGCAGGAAGGGGTGCGTCCACGGTGGTGGACGACATCCAGCTTACTTGCCGTTCAAGTTGTCCAAACGCCGTGACGCGGGCAGCGGAAAACGGCATTTAAGTTTTGTGGAAGTTGGTGGACCGCGAAAGGCGGGGGTCACCTTCCTGATTGCGACTGCGAGCATGAAGGAAAGGATAACGAGGATACTTCCATTTGAGGGTGCGTCCACGGGGATGGACGACACCCAGCTTACTTGCCGTTCAGGTTGTCCAGCGCAGTGACGTGGGCGGCGAAAAACGGCATTTAAGTTTTGTGAAGGTTGGTGGACCGCGAAAGGCGGGGGTCACCTTCCTGATTGCGATTGCGAGCATGAAGGAAAGGTTAACGAGGATACCTTCTTATGAGGGTGCGTCCACGGGGATGGACGACACCCAGCTTAACTTGCCGTTCAAGTTGTCCAGCGCAGTGACGTGGGCGACGCAAAATGGCATTTAAGTATTGTGGAAGTTGGTGGACCGCGTAAGGCGGGGGTCACCTTCCCGATTGCGATTGCGAGCATGAAGGAGAGGATAACGAAGATACTTCCATATGAGGGTGCGTTCACGGGGATGGACGACACCCAGCTTAACTTGCCGTTCAGGTTGTCCAGCGCAGTGACGTGGGCGGCGGAAAACGGCATTTAAGTTTTGACTGGAGGGGGTGGTTGAGAGCAAAGCTTTACTTCCTCCACCTCTATCCGGTTTGATGACTTCTGGAAGTTCGGAGGAACAGGATGTTCACTTCAGCTTCCGGGAATCGTTGTCCATTGCCCTGGAGTTGGCAAAGGGCCGCGTGTAGCCGGGTTCTCCGGTAAAAGTGGTGTACGTTCGCAGGAGGTAGCAAGCTTTGTGCGGTGAAGTGTTGAAACCGTGTCTGTTCTTCCGCTTTCTGGCGCACGTTCAGCAGCGGCTAAGAGCCCTAGGCAACGTAAGCTTCCACCCTGGGGGCAGGAAGTTGGTGGGCTGGGTGATTCTTGGGTTGACCATGCGAGTCTCTCTGGGGGTCACTTTCCTACCTTTGATACCGAGCAGGGGGGCAGGAAGCGAGCAGTAGGGCTGATTCTTTGTTGGAGATTTAAGTCTAGCATGGAGTCAGCTTCCGGATTGCACGGAGGTGCATGAAGGCTGTTCAGATTAAGGTGCTCCTGTTTTTCTGTAAAGCACTGATTTTAGGTTCTGTTTCAAGTTAGCAAGTGCAGTGGCGCTCGCAGCTGAAATGGTTCGAGGTACAACGGGATCGTCCGGTGTGTTTCTGTGCAACCGGTTGGTCCTGATGTTTACTTATCCACGGCCTGTTGCGCTTTCGCTTTTGCGGCTGTGACTTCTGGGTACAGGACGGGATATCCTTCTACTGTTAACACTGTGGTGTTGGTAGTCGGCACTTTTCAGCTTTTGGCTTCTGGTTCCGTTTCTGCGGTTCCTTTCCCTTTTTGAGTCACTTGAGAAAAAGTGACTCTATGTAATCGGTCAGTGTTAGTCTGTCCGGCCGGCCGGCCGTCCGGCCGGCCGTCCGTAGACACCACCTTAACGTTGGACTTTTCTCGGAAACTATCAAAGCGATCGGGCTCATATTTTGTTTAGTCGTGACCTCCAATGACCTCTACACTTTAACGATGGTTTCGTTGACCTTTGACCTTTTTCAAGGTCACAGGTCAGCGTCAAAGGAAAAATTAGACATTTTATATCTTTTCTCGGAAACTATCAAAGCGATCGGGCTCATATTTTGTTTAGTCGTGACCTCCAATGACCTCTACACTTTAACGATGGTTTCGTTGACCTTTGACCTTTTTCAAGGTCACAGGTCAGCGTCAAAGGAAAAATTAGACATTTTATATCTTTGACAAAGTTCATCGGATGTGATTGAAACTTTGTAGGATTATTCTTTACATCAAAGTATTTACATCTGTAGCCTTTTACGAACGTTATCAGAAAAACAAGGGAGATAACTAGCCTTTTCTGTTCGGCAACACACAACTTAACGTTGGGCTTTTCTCGGAAACTATAAAAGTGACCGGGCTCAAATTTTATGTGAACGTGACTCATTGTGTTGTGAATAGCAATTTCTTCCTGTCCATCTGATGCCTCATATAATATTCAGAACTGCGAAAGTGACTCGATCGAGCGTTTGCTCTTCTTGTTTACAGGATGTTTTCACTTTCTCTTCCAGTCTTCCAGCTGGCGTGAGTCAGGTGGATGGAGATCTGGCATGGTGTTTTGACGTTTGAAACTTTTCAAAACTTTTCCGATTGTTGGCAAGTTTTTGCCTTATCGGGATGGGTGACTGGTTCTCATCATTTCGATGTTCGTTATGATGCTGGAACAAGAGGAGGAAATGGGGAGGCTCATACTTCAGCTGTGTCGCGGTTCGCGGCATTTTGTAGTTGGTTTGAGCTTTCTGAGGAGAATCTTCGAGTGTTAAGTTCTTAGATCCTCTGGCGGGGTCATCTTGTTCTTGCGGAAGTTTTCGCAAGCGAGTCTTCTTTGTCACCACTACCTTTGTGGGCAACGCACGACTATTTACCTGTGGTGGTGTTGGTGCTTTAGCTTGTTTCTTACGCTCAAGTAGCGTGTCACTCGCGGAGCGCTTTCTGTAGGCTTCGGTTAACTCCAAGCTTAAGGACTTAGGTTCTCTTGTTTTTCGTTCTATGGAACCGCCCTCGGGTTTGGTGATGGCGATAGCAAGGAGAAACTGTCTGTTAGATCAAGGTCTCCTAGCTCTGGTAGATTGCGGCATCTTTTCTTTATGATTGGCTCGTTTGAACAAAACTTGCTTTTAGTCTCTCGCTTGGGCGGTTACGTTTAACAGGTTATCTTTGTGGTCCGACAGGACTCAAATACAAAGATTTTACTTTGCCGTTTTTTACCTGAGAGTAAGCCTCTGCCCTTTAAGTATTATTCTGTTGGCTAGAGGTTAATCTCTTTCTTGTTTGAAAGGTCTCTTTTTGAGCCCGCTTCTAGGCACGCGGGTTCTCTAACTAAGAGAATCTCACGGTAAAAGGAAAGCGCAGGGCAGGTCTTGGCTGTTTTTCGTTTCCAAACGAAAAGCTTCAGGCTGGCTGTTATCCACTTTGGGTTTGGGCTCCATACCCTCGCTTTCACAGGGCTCTTTTTGAGTTAGTTTGGGCGACCTGTTGGTCGCACAGTACGGGTCTTTGCAATCTTGGTTTCCAGACCTCTTTAGGCTGGCAAGAAGGCATCTTTGCTTTCTCACATTGGAATTACTTGAATGTCTGCTGTAAGGGTACACTTGAGATACTTAGGGGCTTCTGCCTCAACTCTGGATTTGGTTCAGAGTTTCTGTGTTCTATGCAGAAGGTTTTTTCTGGCTAGGTTTGCTATGGACAGCTTTTTGGAGAAAGACTGATCTATGGTTCTTAGGGTTCCTTCAAATTTTCTGGCAAGTAAGCAGAATTTGGAGAATCCAGCTTCGTTCACATTTTAAACCTTTTAGCAATATTCTGGCTCCTCCAGAGCCATATTTAGCCTTTTGATCATTTCGAGTTCAATGATTTTTCTAGCTTGCATGGATCTTTTCAGATTATTGATTTTAACAGCTCTTGTTCTTATATTTCAACTCCGTCGCTCTTTAACCCTGAACGGTTAGAAACGACGTTAAACACTGGTTAAGGATAGAAAGTTTTTCTATCGACTTTGGTGGAGGTTATGACTTACTTAAGTCAACCTTAGCTTTATAGACTGCCACATTGTTTAGGTATGCCTTCAAGTGTTGGCAAGGAATTAAAAGGGGGGGGGAGCAGTCAGTCCTCTCTCTTCGGGTGGCGCGGACTCAACTTCCCTCTCTTGAGCAAGTTTATTGCTCTTGGAGATCCTGATGTACATTTTTGTCCTGTTAGAGCCCTCAGCAGTTTTCTGTTTCGGGCTGTGCACACTTGTTTGGAGACTCAGAAACTTCTTTTTATCTCATTCATCATGGTACGGTTTAGAGATATGTCGAAAGTCTCGTTAGCCAAGTGGGTCTCCACCATAGCTAGGCAAGCTCTTGGCTGGTGGCAGAGTCAGGCAGGGAATGTCAGGGCAGTCTTGCCCTTTACTACAGCCAGGCCTCATGAGGCAAAAGATTGGGCTTCCACTCTAGTTGATCTTCATTTTAATCTCCTGGCGGAAGTTCTTGAGTCGGCTTACTGGCTTTCTTGAAATGTTCTTCATTGATGTCTTTCTCAGGGATTTCTATGCCTTGAGACAGGATGCGTTTCTGGGTTACCTGCTCGGGTAGAGGCAGGACAAAATCTCTATTCCTATTTGGGTAAAGTGCCCTCCAACCTTTAGTAGCAATCTGCTATATGTGAGTTGGGTAAGATATGTAATTTAATTAAAAATTTTAGTAATAAATTTTCATTTGATTAATATACTTACCCAACTCACATCGTTTATTCCCTCCCGCCTCCCCGCTGTGGGGTTATATATGTCTAAAAAAGAAGTGAGTTGGGCTTCGTTTTAGAATGATGCATATGCAGACCTGTTTACACTACACATTGAGCGTAGTAAACTACGAATTTGAATAATATACTACGCAACTACGCAAGTCTGTCGTTTTCTACGCAAACGGTATTTAAAAAATAAAAATTAAAAAAATCTTTTTTTTTTCGTCTTTACACCTGTTCCTTGTCCCGTTGTGCTCTCACACCGCCCCGTCCCTGCACGCAAACGGTATTGTTTCGGCTACGCATATCACAATCCGTAATTTTCTTCATCTCCCTTGACCGATCCATTTTCCAATCCTTGTTTTCGGCCAGCAGTCGTTTGCTGCGTGCAGCGCGTAAAGCGCCCACGGGCGTTGCGTTGTTGACGAGCCGCAGGAAGCTTGTTAATGCCGAATAGGCTTCTCCAAGCAAATGCCGGGCACAACTGAAAGCGTTACTGCCAAACCATGCGGGCGTTTCGACACAATGGCTGAACGCAGAGCACACGAAAGTGAAGATGAGAACTGTGAAGAAAATGACTCCGAAAGGCCACCGACCAAAAAGAAAAAGACGAGCAATGCGCCGAACCAAGTCTTTCTGCCAAAATATCATCAGGACTACCCATGCCTTGTCTTCGCGGAAAGGAAAACATCATGCTCATTGCACTGTCTGCAATTCCCATTTTTCGTCAGTCAATCAATACATGTGGTAAAAAGTAGCAATCATTGTTCTTGTTGTTGTGATAGGTCGACGAGAAATTCTACACATTCAATTACAAAACTACACATTTGCCTCATTTTGCTCCCAGAAAATACACATGCAATGTTTTAGGGGTAAACAGGTCTGCATATGGCGGAGTATGCGCGCGCATACGGAAGGCAGCCTCGTTTCCGGGCTGGCCTTGACACCCTTACGGGTCTCGGTCACTCTTTTTTAGAGGCGTCTTTCTTGTTACCAAGGGGACGCGTACAGCGATACCAGCACTGAACCAGGGTTAATTGCTATATATGTGAGTTGGGTAAGTATATTAATCAAATGAAAATTTATTACTAAAATTTTTAATTTTATAAGATTTATGTAAAATTAAAAAGATAACTGACAGCAGTCTTTTAAATGTCATGTTCCCAATAGACTGTGATGGTCTTGGTAAAAGATCAAGTGGAACAAACAATGATAGATTGTATATATTAAGTAAGTTCCCTTCCTAGCATGGCATTGGAGACTGAGTCTTTCACTCAAAGCAAAGATAATAAATAACCCTGTTTGTCTCTGATGAAGAAATATAAGTGATAGAAAACTTGAGAAAAAGCAGAAAGATGCTCAAAAAACCATCATTTGAACCTTTTCAGGTTGAAGCAGCTTTCCTTCCGAAGCAGCAAAGACATTGACCGCTTGAGACGTGCGACATCAACAACATCATCAGCTGACAGTGTGCTGGATGGGGTAGTAACTGGCAGTAAGAGCAGTAACGAGCAGAGTGGAACACACAGAAGCAAGAAACAGTTACTGATCAGTTATGTGCGTGCTGAGGCGGCGGACTATGCTCTCCAGCTGAAGACCAGACTGGCTGCACTGGGCTACAGTGTTTACTTGGTAATTCTTCACGCTTTGCTCCTTGTCTCAGTACAGTGGACCCCCCCTTTTAAGACTCCCCGATATAAGAATCCCCCCTTGTAAGACGCCATTTTTTTTCTTAGATTTTCTGTTCATAACCTCTGTAAATGTATCCCCATTTAACTCATTGTCTCCCAGGTACGGATATATCCGTACCCACTCATATGGCTCTATCTGACCAGGTACGGATATATCCGCTCAGACTGTTAGCTTCAGTCGCTTCCTGTAACGTTCATCTAACGCCTGCATTCCAGCGTGTTGATACACAGTTACTTCACAGTTACTACAATTCTGAGTGACCTGCTTCAGCACAGCTGGTCTTGGCTGAAGAAAACTTGGTCAACATAGGTGGGGTAGAAAGGGTTAATGACTCCCTCCTTTTTAAGACCTGATTTACTCAGATTTTTGGATGTCATAAAAGGGGGGTTCCATTGTATGGAAGTTTGAATTTCATACACTTGAATGTGACTTCTCTGCCCCTGGGACTGTTTTGCCATGACACAAATAGTTAACTCTACCTTTTTGACTCCCCCTACCCATTTAGCAGTTAGGAGTTGGCCTTTTGTAAGTTCTGGGAAAGTAATGTCGCAATAAAGTTTGAAATAGACTGGCCATGGAGCTGTGTAGGGAAAAGTAATGGGTGAAACAGGTCAATGAGATATTATTCAAAATATACTGTGCAATTATTCACATGTGGCACTTCAGGGGGCCCGGTAGCTCAGTTGATAGAGCACTGGACTTGTGATCGGAAGGTCGCAGGTTCGAATTCGGGCCGGGACGGACACGGGTCAACTTTACGTGCAGACCCAGAGACGGAAGCCATGTCCCACCCCCGTGTCATCACAGTGGCACGTAAAAGACCTTGGTCATTCTGCCATAAGTGCAGGTGGCTGAATACACCTAAACACGCAGACACCTGGATAGCACGACTCCGTTGCTGCTAGCTTTCCACTGGGAGGAAGCGACCTGAATTCCCCAGTGATGGGACAATAAAGTAATGAAAAAATGTAAACTCTGAATACCTCTGTCCGCTAGTTACATGTGTACACCGCACACTCCTGGCCACCACGGACTTGTGAAGGCTGCATACTCCTGGCAGTTACTTACCTGTGTTACTTAACTGTGTTACTTACCTGTGTTGCTTACCTGTGTTGCTTACCTGTGTTATTTACCTGTGTTACTTACCTGTGTTGCTTACCTGTGTTACTTACCTGTGTTGCTTACCTGTGTTACTTACCTGTGTTACTTACCTGTGTGCAGGACGTGCATGAGATCAGTGTGGGGGTAGACTGGCAGGACTCTCTGAACTTTGCCGTCAGTAACTGTGAGGTGTTTATCCCCCTGGTGACACCCAGGTATGGTGAGACCCTCTGGACCAACAGGAAGGTAAGACATTGCACTCCATTTGATCTCAATCACTCTCTGTCTGTCTATCTGTCTCTGTCTGTCTGTTTCTCTTTTTGTGTGTTTCTCTCTCTCCCTCCCTCTCTCTCCCTTTATCTCTTTCTTCCTCCCTCTCTCTCTTCATCTCTCTCTTTCTCCCCCCCCCCTCTTTCACATCACACACACACACCCCCTCTTTCACATCACACACACACATACACACACATACACACGCACACACACACCCAACCACACACACACACACATGCCAGAGCAATCTCCTATAACATTAAAAACCCAGCTGGCGATGCTAAGACTAACTTTCTTCACTTACTCATGGTTTGTTTCAGGTGAAGTTAGCAGACGTTCTGGGCAAGTACATCTTGCCGGTCAACTTTCTCCCTGACTGGCCGCCGCGCTGTCTGGCCATCCAGTTTGCGACCACGCAGTACGTCGTGTCCGGTGGGCCGTACATACAGGCACTGGTCAACGGGGGTGGGGCCGCTGCAGGTATGACAGTCTTCTGCTTTGTGTGCGGGTGGTTGTGTGCATTGTGTTTGATTGTGTGTGTGGGAGAGGGGATGTGTGTGTGATTGTGTTTGTGGGAGGGGGGATGGGTTGTGTGTGTGTGGGGGTGTGAGTGTGCAAGTGCTTTGATTGTGTGTGGGAGAGGGAATGTGTGTGTGATTGTGTTTGTGTGAGGGGGGATGGGTTGTGTGTGTGAGAGAGGGGATGTGTGGGAGAGGGGATGTGTGTGTTGGAGAGGGGATGTGTGTGTTGGAGAGGGGATGGGATGTTTGTGTGTGTGGGGGTGTGAGTGTGCGACTGCCATATTGTGGAAGCAGTCAGAGGTAGATATATGTCCTATTACATGTAATAAGCTTAATAAAATTGCATATCTTATCCCAATTCACATATAGCAATTTACTTCAGTTAAGTGCTAGAACGCTGAAAACTACGCTCCACCCTGGTAGGGGGGAAGTAACCCTAAAAATAGAACAGCCTTGATGGTCACATGACAACGCCAGGTCAAGGTTACCTCCCAACATGCATTGCGCACGCGTGCTCTCGCCGCCATGTTTTATTCATTCTACCCTTCAGCGACAGCGTCTAAGAACGTGTTTTGGATTACGCTCGGGCTATTCTTTAGCCCGCTGCTTTTTTGGCAGACTACACCCTGGTCACGTCTGTATCTTAGCTTTCTAGCTGAGATTGGGTGAGATTTTTGACTCACATGCGAAGCAAAAGTGAGTCTATGTACTCACCCGAGTCGTCCGTCTGTCCGGACGTCCGGAAAACTTTAACGTTGGATATTTCTTGGACACTATTCAGTCTATCAGTACCAAATTTGGCAAGATGGTGTATGATGACAAGGCCCCAAAAAACATACATAGCATCTTGACCTTGCTTCAAGGTCAAGGTCGCAGGGGCCATAAATGTTGCCTAAAAAACAGCTATTTTTCACATTTTTCCCATTTTCTCTGAAGTTTTTGAGATTCAATACCTCACCTATATATGATATATAGGGCAAAGTAAGCCCCATCTTTTGATACCAGTTTGGTTTACCTTGCTTCAAGGTCAAGATCACAGGAGCTCTTCAAAGTTGGATTGTATACATATTTTGAAGTGACCTTGACCCTGAACTATGGAAGATAACTGGTTCAAACTTAAAAATTATGTGGGGCACATGTTATGCTTTCATCATGAGACACATTTGGTCACATATGATCAAGGTCAAGGTCACTTTGACCCTTATGAAATGTGACCAAAATAAGGTAGTGAACCACTAAAAGTGACCATATCTCATGGTAGAAAGAGCCAATAAGCACCATTGTACTTCCTATGTCTTGAATTAACAGCTTTGTGTTGCATGACCTTGGATGACCTTGACTTTGGGTCAAGGTCACATGTATTTTGGTAGGAAAAATGTGTAAAGCAGTTCTTAGTGTATGATGTCATTGCTAGGTTTAGTTATTTGACCTTGACCCTGAAGGTCAAGGTCATGTAAAGGTCAAGGTCAAGCATGTGAGTCGTATGGGCTTTGCTCTTCTTGTTCCATTTTCTTTCGTTGTAGTTGTTTTCGTTGGCCACGAGTTAGTCTTTGTTTACTTTCGTCTGCAAGACTAACGCCAGTATGGCTGACAGTGCGAAGAAGAAACCCAGCTCTAGACAGGTAGCCATTACTGAGTCTCCGTCTAAGAAAGCAGCTAAGAAGCCCAAGGGTTCTAAACCTACAGTTACTGTGTTCGAGCCAGTTTCTCAGAATACTTTCACGGTAAAAATTGACAATCCTAAGAGTCCGATAATGCCGGCGTTGAAGCAAGAATGCAAGTCAGTGCCGGTTAAGGCTAGCATAGCATCGGCGAAGAAAGATTTGTCAGCAATGTTTGCAACGTTTAGCGATCAAATGAGGTGCATGTTTTCGTCAGAATTGCGCTCGGCGAGCGAACATTTGCTCTCTCTCCAGGCAAGAACGGTGGACGATCGCTCTCGGTCGAGGGTTAAAGCAGTGCCGTCAGCCACTATTACGTCGGCCGACGTTCACGCTGAACAACATTCCGGTGAAGACGGAAAGAGTTTCCCTCACCATGCCTCCACTTCTGGTTTCAGCAGCTCCATTAAAGGTACTGTGACTGTCTCACGGGGAGATACGCACGGGCGTTCCCTACTTCCGCCCGGCGCCGGGCAGGAAGCCGTGATAAGACAGGAGACTTGCTCGCATCACGACTTGCAGGGGCCTGTACTTAGATCGGAGGACACGCAAGTTCCGGTTTGCTATACGGATGCAACATCGGTTCAGCAGTCCAAACTTCCGCCACGGGTGCGCGAAGTTGTTGGGAGACAGGAGATCTGCTCGCATCACGACTTGCAGGGGCCTGTACTCTTGACGGAAGACACGCGAATGCCGATTTGCATTAAAGCATCTCTAGCACAGCATTCTTCCCTTCCGCCCAGGGGGCACGAAGTTGTTGTAAGGCAGGAGACTCGCTCGCATCACGACTTGCAGGGGCCTGTGCTTACAACAGGAGACAAGCAGGTGCCGGTTTGCTCGATGAAAGCATCCCTAGCACAGCTATCCACACTTCCGCCCAGGGGGCAGGAAGTTCTCTCCAGAGAGGATACGAGTAGAGGGCATGCCTCACGCGGTACCTCTCTTCCGGATGACAGTGCCTATGACTGACAGTCATTGTGGAGGTGATTTTCCGGTTGGCACTTCTGTGCCGAAAGGAGAATCGGAATACGGGGCTCCTCTTTCTGATGAAGATCCCAATTTCCGGCTACCAGACAAGCTTCCCCATGCAGTAGCTTTGGCAGCTCAGGTAGCTTTAAGATACTTTGAGGAAGGAGTGGTGTCAACAACAAGCTTGTCTGCACCACCACCTTCTGCTGTCAGAGATTTTCGCTCAACACAGGGAGAAAAACAAACTTTTAAGTTTCGTGAATCTCCCTCAGTGGCGTATGAGATGTCTAAGATTCTGGCTAAGAATTCCCGGTCGGAATATGTGCCTTTGGACACGGTGCCTCTGCTATAAGCGCACAGTCCGGCACCAGAGTTAGCACAGCCGTGGCTAGCTTCCGCACAGCCAACCCCTTATGTCGGGCATGCTGCTGCCCGTAAGTTCTATTTGAACTCTGTGCCACGCAATCTCTTAGACACTTTTTCTCTACCACGAGCACCACTTCCGGTGACACCGGAGTTAGCGACTCTCAGGGAGGATGGCTACAGTAAGGACAGAGCTGTTCCTTATACAGAATCCGCTCTCGTAGCATTGGAAGAAACAGGGAGATACAACCTAGAGTTAGCTTCCCTTTCGGAAACTCTACTCAGGTCCCTCTCCCGTTCTATCGCTACGTCCTTGGAACCGTTTGAGTTTCCACAGGACGCGAGCGAAAAGGATGTGACGACGCTGCTCGCTACTTTGGCCAAAGTTTCAGCCGAGCAAATGCGTCTTTCTGCGCATCTTGGTGCACACGCGCAGGTCAGCGTTTCTCTCGGGTTCCAGGATCCAAGACAAAGCCACGATTGAGGCTCTCAAGTTATCCCCGTTCACGGAGGGTGCCTTGTTGGGGCAGCCGTCTCTCGACGCGCTTCACAAGCAAACCCGGGACGATCGGGATTTGGCTATAGCCAAGATAGCGCAACACGGCTTTCCTAAGCCTCAGAGCAAGAGCTTCGGACCGCCTAAACCTTCCGCCTCTTCGGCGAATAGGGGCAGGTCAGCACAAGCCAGCTCTTCTTCATGAGGACGGGGAAGAAGCCGTCTTTCGGCAATTCAAGGGGGTTGGGACGCGAAGCACACCCCCAATGATGCGACCCCGAACCACTAGCCCATGCAACCACCACGCCTTTGGTCGCAGGCGGCCTGTCATGGTCCCTTGCTCTTTGGTTACTAAAGGTAAACAGTCAGTGGATAGTGGGTATAGTGCGTTCGGGGTTCAGACTACTCTGGAAGGAGGAGAAGGCTCCCTTAACCAGAGTTCCACCGTTGTTCAAGTTTCCCGTCAAACCGGAAGCCAAAATGGCAATACAAACAGAAGTCTTGTCTCCTCCGAACAGATTTCTGAGACAAATCAAGTTCACAATGGAGACACCAGCGTCAGTCAGAGACGCACTCAGGCCGGGAACCCCTCCTCCCAGGGATGGCAGGTCTCGGTTCAGTTAGAAAGCTGGTTTCAGCAGACTGCAGAGCAGTGGCTAAAACCATGGAGCTCACAGGGAGTTCTCATCACTTCCCCTTCCCCAGAGGAGGATTTGTTCACAGACGCTTCCCTATCAGGCTGGGGTGTTCATCTTTCTCATCACACAGCCTCAGGCACGTGGACAACAGGTCAAGCCCTCTCACACATCAATGTGCTCGAGTTAGAGGCTGTAGCCCACGGTCTCCAGAGCTTTTTATCGCTGGTGGCAGGCAAACATGTTCGTCTTCATACAGACAATACGACTGTTGCATCCTACATGAACAAACAGGGCGGTTCCCGCTCTTTCACGCTTTCGCTCAGAGCATGCCAAATGCTGAAGTGGTGTCACCAGCATCATATCACGTTATCAGCAAAATATCTGCCGGGAAAACTGAATGTTTTGGCAGACTCGCTCCGTCGATCCTCGAAAGTACTCCACACGGAGTGGACAATCACCCACCACGCTCTCCAGCGGCTTTGGGTGCAGGCGGACAAACCGATAGTCGATCTCTTTGCAACCCGGTTCTCAAGGAGGCTACCAGTGTTCATATCTGGAAAGTGAATGCACCGGAAGTCGACTGGACACGACTCACAGCTTATGCTTTCCCACCATTCCAACTTCTCGGAAAAGTGCTGAGGAAAGCAGAGTCGGAACGACCATCCCTGATTCTAGTCGCTCCAATGTGGTCGAGTCAGCATTGGTTTACGGATCTCCTCCGCTTAGCAGAAGGTCCTCCCATTCCTCTAAACCTGGAAAAGGGAGAATTACTGCAACCACGCACCGGCATTCAGCACGAGAACTCACAGTCCCTGCTCCTTCACGCATGGAGACTGTGAGAAGATCCCTGCGTCGGTCGGGTGCCTCGGACGGGACACTGGATTTGGTTCAAAAAAGGCACAGGACTTCTACGAGCTCAGTGTACGCTTCACATTGGACAGCTTGGGTTAAATGGTGCGCGCAGAATCAGGTCAGTTCTGTCTCCCCGCGTTCTATGCAGGTAGCTAATCACTTATCTTGGTTAGCAGCTCAGGGCAGCTCCCCCTCGTCTTTTCGAGTTAGACGTTCTGCTATTTCGGCTACGCTGAGGCAGTTGGGTCACAACATTAACCTCAGCGGTGTTATTGCTAGTGTCCTAAAAGGTGCGTCAATAGGTTTTGCTAGAGTCAGAGCCCCAGTTCCTGCTTGGGATCTCTTCCTTATTCTAGAATTCTTAAGATCGCAAGATTTTGAACCGTTGTTAGACGGGCGCTGTGGCGTGGTGGTAAGACGTCGGCCTCTTAATAGGAAGGTCGAGGGTTCGAATCCCGGCCGCCTGGTGGGTTAAGTGTGGAGATTTTTCCGATCTCCCAGGTCAACTTATGTGCAGACCTGCTAGTGGCCTATCCCCCTTCGTGTGTACACGCAAGCACAAGACCAAGTGCGCACGTAAAAGATCCTGTAATCCCTGTCAGAGTTCGGTGGGTTATAGAAACACGAAAATACCCAGCATGCTTCCTCTGAAAGCGGCGTATGGCTGCCTAAATGGCGGGGTGCAAACGGTCATACACGTAAAATCCCACTCGAGTGTACGTGGGAGTTTCAGCCCATGAACGCAGAAGAAGAAGAAGAAGAAGAACCGTTGCAATCAGCAAGCTTAGTTAATCTTACCTGTAAGACATTTTTGCTTGTTCTTTTGGCCACTGCAAGAAGAGGCAGTGAAATTCATGCCCTCTCAGGCTTATCTAGAGACATAACTTTCGAAAAAGATGGCTCTATTTCTTTACGTTTTAGGCCGGATTTTCTAGCCAAAAACCAGAAGCCTGATCAAGTTTCCCCCATAATCAGAATTCTTCCTCTTAGCAAAATTCTGGCGCCAGGAGACCCCGATTTGTCTAACTGCCCAGTTCGAGCTCTTAGCAGTTAATCTGTCCCTCACGGCTCCTATCAGAGCTAAACAGCAGAAGCTTCTTTTCTTATCTCTGAACACTGCTAGAGACAAAGACATATCTAAGGTAACTCTTGCTAAATGGGTCTCAACGCTGATCAAACAAGCGTATGAGTGGTGGCGCAAAAAGAAAGGGGGGGGGGGCAGTCAGTGCTCCCTCTAACGTCGGCAAGGACACACGAGGCAAGATCCTGGGCATCCTCCTTAGCTGTGCTAAGATCAGGAAGATTATCTGAGGTCCTCCATTCTGCCTACTGGAGATCGGAGGATGTTTTCATCAACTATTACCTGCGCGACATTTCCAGTGCACGACAGGACGGTACCAAGGCGCTACCAGCGATGGTAGCAGCAGGGCAATTGTTGCCTAGGTCATAGGTGAGCACCCCACCACCTTAATTAGCAATCTGCTATATGTGAATTGGGATAAGATATGTAATTTAATAATAAATTTTTATTTGATTAATATACTTACCCAATTCACATACTAAAGTCCCTCCCGCTTACCCCGCTTTAGATCCCCTAAAAATAAAAGGGCGCTTCGAGCGAATGAATAAAACATGGCGGCGAGAGCACGCGTGCGCAATGCATGTTGGGAGGTAACCTTGACCTGGCGTTGTCATGTGACCGTCAAGGCTGTTCTATTTTTAGGGTTACTTCCCCCCTACCAGGGTGGAGCGTAGTTTTCAGCGTTCTAGCACTAAACTGAAGTAAATTGCTATATGTGAATTGGGTAAGTATATTAATTTTCGATTAAAGTGTGTAAGTGCAACATAAGTGTATCATTGCTAAGAATATACAGTCACATGCCATATATAGTTTGGTTGATATTTACTTGTGTTCTTAACCAGGCCATATGTATTTGTGAACGTGGACAGTTTTACAGAAGAACATAATTGTGGAACCAATCTTTTTACTCATCACTGCCTTTGTTAACCTTACCAGCCAGAACTGGTGTTGATTCTCTTGCCCTGACGACAATTGTTTGCGTTCAACATGTTATTGATAATGTTGATGACAATGGTTTGCAATACAGCAGCTTTTTGATGACTGTTCCCTTGCCTTGATGACAGTGGTTTGCGTGTGACAGGTTGTGAGGCCTCCAGTCAGGCAGCTAGCTGGACAGACACTGACATTCAGACCACAGCCATGGAGATCAGTCAACGAATCAAGGCCCTTAACAAGACTGGGGCCACCCTCCTCTCTATTCCCTCCCTTGTTAGAATGGTAGGCACACTCTTTTCTTTTCTTTTCTTTTGTGAGATTGTCCCTATGTTTGCTGTTTTTGACTCACATGCGTAGCAAAAGTGAGTCTATGTACCAAATTTGGCAAGATGGTGTATGATGACAAGGCCCCCAAAAACATACATAGCATCTTGACCTTGCTTCAAGGTCAAGGTCGCAGGGGCCATAAATGTTGCCTAAAAAACAGCTATTTTTCACATTTTTCCCATTTTCTCTGAAGTTTTTGAGATTGAATACCTCACCTATATATGATATATAGGGCAAAGTAAGCCCCATCTTTTGATACCAGTTTGGTTTACCTTGCTTCAAGGTCAAGGTCACAGGAGCTCTTCAAAGTTGGATTGTATACATATTTTGAAGTGACCTTGACCCTGAACTATTGAAGATAACTGTTTCAAACTTAAAAATTATGTGGGGCACATGTTATGCTTTCATCATGAGACACATTTGGTCACATATGATCAAGGTCAAGGTCACTTTGACCCTTATGAAATGTGACCAAAATAAGGTAGTGAACCACTAAAAGTGACCATATCTCATGGTAGAAAGAGCCATTAAATTACATATTCTTACTCCGAGTCACATATTTAGCATTGACTTACTTGGAGATGCTAGGTCCTGATAAAAGCTTACCCGTCCAAGTCCAAGGGAAGCAACCTCAACTAAAAAAGTGACAGCACCATGGTACTTGCCACCTACGGTTGCCTCCCATCAGCAGGTGAACTACGTCACTATTGGTGCCTGGTCACATGATACACAGATCAATCGACATTTATCACTTGAGAGAGACGGTCGTGTTGGCTTTTGCTCTGGCTGTTTTCGTTGTCTGCTGACACCCACAGGCCTCGGCTCCCGTCGTTCTTGCTGGCTTTGCAGCTGGTGAGATCATTCCTTTTAGTCCTTGACTTGTTTGTTTCTGTTCTGCTGTTAATTTCGCTAGTCCGTTGGACTTTGAAGTTCTCAGTAGTTGTTGGCTTCCTTACCGGTCGCCATTTGTCTGTCTAACACGTGCCTTTGCTATTCTGTTGTTTTCGTCCGTACGGACGCTTAACGCTATTTCTAGCTTGTTTTTTAGCTTCCTTTCGGTTGCTACTTTGCATGTGTTAGTTGTTTGTGCTTGCTTACTTCTGAATTTTTGTGTCCGTTCGGACTTTGCTATTTTCAGTTGTTTGTTTACATTTTTCGCTCGGTCTTAACATGGCCGACAGCGACAAAAGGAAAGGGGGGAAGGCTGAGGGCAAGGGCAAGGGCCCTGGTAAGCCCAAATCCTCTACTCCCGTGTCTTCTAGCAAGAATCCTCTTATCACTGTGTCGGACCCTCAGGGTAAAGTTTCGCTTTCGGTACCGTTCTCGGCGCCAGACGATTTGCCGTCCGGCTCTCAACCGCGTGCGTCTGCCCATAAGGCCGCCGTTTCTACTTCGGTTGCGGCACCAGAGCCTCTGCTCTGGTGTCTACTTTGATTTCCTCTTTGCTTCCAGAGATTAGTAGCTTGGTACGTGAGGAGATGTCACGGCCAGACGCGGTGGCCAGCACTGTCCCCCGGCCGGGGGTTAGCGACATTCTTTCCTTGGCCTCTTTGTTGAGGCTGGATCCCGCAGTGTCCTTGCCTGCCCTTGACCAGACTGCCGGCCACTGCGACCTTGGTGGACTGTCCCAGCCGGGACCCTCGTCTTCTCGTCTTGACCTGCACTCGTTGCCTACTACTTGTGGTAGTGTTACAGTGCATGTCCCTCCGGGGACAAGGTCACAGCAAGGTTGGTACTCGCAGCAGCCGTTTACGGCAGCTGCGCTTCCGTTTATCGGAAGCAGAGGTTCACCGGCTAGTGCACAGGCTACTGTCACGTCCGGCTCGAGCTTCGCCCTATTCCAGCAGTCGTCCGCGACAGTTGGGCTTCTGGCTCCGGCCGGGAGTAGTGATTCCTCGGTTAGTGCACAGACTACTGTCACGTCCGGGTTGAACCACGCCTTACCACAGCAGCCGTTTCCGGCAGCTGTCCTCTCCGGAGGTAGAGGTCATTCCTCAAGTGCACAGGCTACTGTCACTTCCGGTTTGTCCCAAGGTCATTCAGGACATTCCTCAGGTGCACAGGCTACTGTCACCCTCGGTTTGACTGAAGGTCATTCAGGTCATTCCTCGAGTGCTCAGGCTACTGTCACTTCTGGTTTGACTGAAGGTCATCCCTACGGGGTTCTGGGCTTCAGCCCTCATTCTGTGCAGCAACAAGGCTGGCATTGCGCTGCTGTTTCAGAAGAACCTCTCCGGAGGTAGAGGTCATTCCTCAAGTGCACAGGCTACTGTCACTTCCGGTTTGACCCAAGGTCATTCAGGTCATTCCTCAAGTGCACAGGCTACTGTCACTCCCGGTTTGACCCAAGGTCATTCAGGTCATTCCTCAGGTGCACAGGCTACTGTCACTCCCGGTTTGACTCAAGGTCATTCAGGTCATTCCTCGAGTGCTCAGGCTACTGTCACTGCCGGTTTGACTGAAGGTCACCCCTACGGGGTTCTGGGCTTCAGCCCTCATTCTGTGCAGCGACAAGGCTGGCATAGCGCTGCTGTTTCTGCTGCATTTCCGGCTCCGCCCGGATTGGCCAGTTCACCTCCTGTGACCTTGGGACACACGGGCTTCCTGCCTCAGGTGAGCCTTCAGCTGCCACACACTTCGGTGGTTGGGTCTGCTGATGCCGCACGACCTTCAGCTCCGGTCTTTGACTTTGCTCGGCTTCCTCTTGGTCAGGATACGAGTTTGGTTGACCTTCAGCAGGACGGAATTCAGTTTTCTGGCCCCCCGACACAGCGTCCTTTCATGGATTCTGATGGCTTTGCGCCACCTCCTTTGTTCGTTGCTTTGGACTTCAGGTCCTTCGACTACGAGCAGACGCTCTCTGGGGCTCCGGCCATTTTCAAGGTTGCCCTTGAGGCTGCCGCGGAGGTCACGTCCCGCTATTTTACGGAAGGAGCTACAGCGTCGGCGATGCCCTCTGGGGTCGCGCCTTCCGCGATGGCTGGCTTCTGGTTGGCTGAAGGTCATACAGGTCATTTCTTGAGTGCACAGGCTACTGTCACTTCTGGTTTGACTGAAGGTCATACAGGTCATTCCTCGAGTGCACAGGCTACTGTCACTTTTGGTTTGACTCAAGGTCATATCTACGGGGTTCACTGGTTAGTGCGCAGGCTACTGTCACTTCTGGTTTGAGCCTTGCCCTACTTCAGCAGTCGTCCGCGACAGCGCGGCTTCCGGCTCCGGCTGGAAGCGTAGGTTCACTGGTTAGTGCACAGACTACTGTCACGTTCGGTTTGAGCCTTGTCTTACGGCGGCAGTCGTACGCAGCAGCTGCGCTTCTGGCTCCGGCCGGAAGTGTGGGCTCACCAGTTAGTGGACCTGTTATGGTCCCATCCGGTTTGAGCCTAGAATTTTGTCAGCAGTCGCCTGCGACAGTTGCGCTTCCAGCGCTTGTTGGAAGTATAGGTCCTTCGGCAGCGAACATGTCGCTGTCCCTGCCGTTTCGGACCTAGGTTTTTGGTTACCGGGCTTCAGCCGTCAGTTTGTGCAGCACCAGCTCTGGCATGGTGCCGCTGTGTCCGCTGCGCTCCCGGCTTCTCCCGGCGTTTCCGGTTTCATTCCCGTCACTTCCTCTTGGTCGTCGGCGATGTGGGACACGGTTTTGCTCTTTGGGCTTGCAGGCTCCCTGCCTCGGGCGGATTAGCAGCTACCACACACTTCGGTAGTGGGTTCTGCCGTTCTCCTCACTTCCTGTGCCTTTGGTCTTCGACGCCTCTCATCCTCCTCTTAGTCAGGGGTGAGGTTTGGCCGTTGACTTGCAGGAAAGGGGCTTCAGGCTCCGGCCTTCCCCGCTCTACGTCCGTCTTGGGCTCTTATGGCTTTTAGCCAGCCCCTTCGCTTACCACGTCGGACTCTCCTTCGGTTGATGGTTAGCAGACGCTCTCGGGGTGGGTTTGGTTTGCCTCTCCGACGCAGGGGATGCTTTCTCCACCTTTGCTAGGGCGAATTTAGAACAGAGGAGGCCTTCCTCTCTGCACAATGCCCATGCGGTCATGTACAGACGGGAATTGTTCCTCGCCCATTCCTAGTCTATGAGGGATCAATGAGAGACACCCTTAGTTCTTCACCCTTGGTGGATGGGTCTCTCTTCGGCCTCCTGGCCTCTAAGGCCTCCAAGGCCTCCTGGCCTCTAAGGCCTCTTAGGCCTCCTGGCCTCTAAGGCCTCCAAGGCCTCTCTGGCCTCCCTGGCCTTCAAGGCCTCCCTGGCCTCTAAGGCCTCCCTGGCCTCCAAGGCCTCCCTAGCCTCCAAGGCGTCCCTGGCCTCCAAGGCCTCCCTGGCCTCCATGGCCTCCCTGGCCTCCAAGACGTCCCTGGCCTCTAAGGCCTCCTGGCCTCCTAGGCCTCCCTGGCCTCCAAGGCCTCCCTGGCCTCCTGGCCTCCAAGGAGATAAAGACTTGTAGGGACCTTTACACTCAGTAAAGAGCAGGACGCAGGGGACGCTTTATCCACCTTTGCTAGGGCGAATTTAGAACAGAGGAGGTGTCCTCTCTGCACATTGTCCTTTCGGTCGTGTACAGACGGGATCTGTTTCTCTCCCATGCCTAGCTTTATGCGGTATCAACGAGAAACTCCCTTAGTTCTTCACCCTTGGTGGATGGGTCTCTCTTAGGCCTCCTGGCTTGGGAGGTCAGGAGGTAGGAGATAGAGACTCGTAGGGACCTTCAGGTCTCTTCCTTTGCTCTTCAAGGTTTGAAGCAGCAAAACAGGCTCTGCTTAACACTTTCGTGACGGGATGCGACTATATTAGTAATAGCGCTGCAACGCCCACGGACGGGAAGCGACTATTTTAGTATTAGACATACAAGGTACACGACTCGTGATTGCTTCCCGGTTTTTGAAGCTTGCAAATAAATTGAGTTGTTTCCCTTGATACACTTGGCGTCCCCTTCTGCCATTTGCAAATCCGCCTGATTTGTGTGCGTTTTTGAGGAAAAAAAATGAATCAAAGGCGAGCCTTGTCTCGGGAGGAGATTCTTCGGATGTTGGACCTAGAGGATCCCGTAGAGCATGATTCGGACGTATCGTTTTCGCCTCACGAAAGCGATACAAGCAGTGAAAGTGAGGAAGAAACAGTCCCGTTGTTGCTAGTACGAGTCGGCAAACTACACGTGGTTGGCGGTGATACTGCTAGACGAACATGTATCTCGGAATCGTGCAGGAGCTATGGGGGCGTGGCAGCACTGATAACAATGGATGGCTGGAGCCTTCAAATCCTTTTGGAATTGTTCATAGGTGTACAGTTGGTACTTTGTTGTGAAAATGTGACTTATATTCAATATGGATTACCTAGACATCATTTGGTGAGTGTTAGATCTACAGTTTTGTTTCATTTGAGTCAGGATGCTGTGAGTGAATGCGTGATTTGCTTGTTTTTTTCTTTGTACTGTCTCCTTATTTCTGTGTACAATGTTAACAATATTTCAGCTAATTCATAGGTTTTACACCTTGTTTGGTTATAACATTATTTATAATACTTTCTGTTAAAAAATAACTTTTAAAAAAAGCAGTAGAAAATAAAACACACACAAAAAAACGTTAAAAAACACAAATTATCCCCCTTTCACCCCCCTTTCACCCCCCTTTGCTAAAACAAATCGCGTGACAAACTTATAAATAGCACGACTGAACTGGGCATCCATTTTTGAATTAGTACACACAATTTGGTGGTGATTGGACTTAATTCAAGCTTGCTAGACAGATTTCTTTACAGTTACTGATTTTTGGGAAGTTTCTTGGTGGCAAGCTTGGGCAGGCAGGACGTAAACGCCGTGGCAGTGCTAGTCACAATAGTGTTAAGCAGACTCAGCCTTTCAGGCTAAGTCCTCAGCTCAGGCTTTAACTGGAGAGGTTGTTCTTTCTCAGGCGTTGTAGTCTGTATTGGAACAACAGCTGGCCTTAGGGCATCCGGGTTTTTTAGCCTATGCTGGCGCAACAGCCATTCCTCCCGTTGGCGGTGGTGGCTGTTGTTTGTTTTTATGGACTCGGCCCTGGTGGGTCTTTCGCCGAATTGGACTCTGTCTTTCTTTGGCGATCGGGCTTGCTTGAGTGTTTCGTCCAAACTTAAGGTTTACTTGAGTTGGCCTCGGAAGTTGCATTCAGATTTTCCTGAGTTTGCATTGGCTTTGGCAATGCATGGTGAGGAGCCTTTCTTGTGGCCTATCACTTTCTCAGCTTTATTGGCTAACCCTCTCCTTTCAGCAGAGGTCTAGTTAATGCTCCGGTTTTCTGGGTGCGGGCCTTTAGTCCAGCATCTTTTATGGCCTGTCTACGGGCTTTACGGCTCTCAGTCTTAGCCCGGGTAATAGTCTCTTGACTGGCACGGGTGACTACGGTCTCCGTGTACCTAGTTTTTGTGTCTCCCTCTTCTCCCTCATCCTGGCATGAGGCGAGTCGGGGCGACTTCCGGTGGTTTGGGTTGCCTGTTACGACTTCCTTCTACCACTTGCAACTATTACGGACGCTGGTTGGCTTTACGGTTTTTCCGTTTTTCTTCCCAGCTTGTTTTCTGGTTTAGGTTTTTGAGTTTCATTCAATTACCTACAAGCAGACTGCTCTGCGAACACTGACTTTTTGTCATTTCGTTTAGGGTCGCCGGTCACATCAAGCTTTGGCTACGGCGGCTTTCGCTTTCCGGTGCTTACGCACTATCTTAGGTCGCTGCTTCCTCTTTTTACCTCTCTCTCTGCTTTCGCAGGGACCGGTAGAGGACGACCGGTGACCGTTTCCTTTTGAGTTTTTCTCATTGAGTCGGACTCTTACTCATGGAGCATTTCCAGGCTGTTAGCATTTCCTTCCAATAGAAAGGGGGGGGGGGGGGGTCAGCTTGTCTTTCCCTCTACTCGGATCGGGCTTATTCAAGGCTTGGTTCCTTTCCGGACTGTTTTTTACGGTTCAGGAGATTGGAAGAAGTGCTGGGCACAGCTTACCGGCTCTCTGAGGTTGTCTTTCGCATTTTTTGCCTGAGAGACATTGCGGCTGTCAATCAGGATGGTTCTCGGTCCTCTTTCTGTCACTTGGCAGTGGGCCAGTTCCTGGCAAGGGTGTTAGAGTGAGTCAGATGTTTTCTGTCTCACCGGGTCCTTTCCTGACTTTTGGCAGTGGGCCAGTCTATGGCAAGGGGTTTTCTTTCCCTCCGCCTTGGCGTAGCTATCTGCTATCTTTCCCCTATGCGCGGCCCGAGCTCATTTTCCAGGGCCTGGGCCTCCTCCTGGCCGTTTTACGGTCTAGGAGGTTGGATGATGCCCTGCGCACAGCTTACTGGCGCTCGGCTTTTGTCTTTATCAGTTTTCGTAGGGAGACTTTGCTGCCTCCTGTCAGGATGGACCTCGGTCCATTACTGCCTTGGGGGTAGCTGAAGGATGTCTCTCCAGAACTTAAGAGTGAGTTTGAACTTTTTTGATCTTACCCACCACCTTGTTGGAGTTATCTGCTAATCATGTGATTCGGAGTAAGAATATGTAATTTAATGGAAAATTTTTAATTAAATTTTCATTTGATTAATATACTTACCCGAATCACATGGGTAATTCCCTCCCGCCTGCCCCGCTTTATAGTTTCTTAGTATTCTATAAGTCGATTGATCTGGGTATCATGTGACCAGGCACCAGTGGTGACGTAGTTCACCTACTAATGGGAGGCAACCGTAGGTGGCAAGTACCATGGTGCTGTCACTTTTTTAGTTGAGGTTGCTTCCCTTAGACTTAGACGGGTAAGCTTTTATCAGGACCTAGCATCTCCAAGTAAGTCAATGCTAATCATGTGATTCGGGTAAGTATATTAATCAAATGAAAATTTAATTAAAAATTTTCCAATAAGCACCATTGTACTTCCTATGTCTTGAATTAACAGCTTTGTGTTGCATGACCTTGGATGACCTTGACCTTGGGTCAAGGTCACATGTATTTTGGTAGGAAAAATGTGTAAAGCATGTGAGTCGTATGGGCTTTGCTGTTTTTCTTTCTTGTGGCTTAAGAGGTCGGGTAGTGGAACATTTCTTGACAGAAGTGTGGGGGCGTCTTGGCTTTGAATTTGTTGTACTCTTCCTGTTTAGTGTGCTTTCTTTTTAACAGATGAAGAATTGAAATGTACCGCGACAGAAGATTGTTAAATATATGTTCTTTGCAAAACAATGTCTGTAGCAAAATGGCACACTCAAACATGCAAGTTGTGATTTGGATCATTGATGACTGATGAAGGTTTCTGATTTGAGTCACGAATCACTGAAGCAACTTTTTTTGATAGTTTCTTTTATTGTCGAATCGTTTATAGATCACATGTGTTAGATTCAAAGCACTTGAAGTTGAGTTTAGAGTTTTTGTATGTGAACCATGTGCATTTTCCGAAACTTGTTAACTGAGTTGGCTGTGTTGTTACTTTACCAGAAAACGCTGCGTAAAACCTTTGTGGGGAAACTACCTGCAGTGAAGAGCTTCCCATCGGAGCCAGAGGGTGACATCCCGCCGCTCAATGACGACAATAAGCC
The DNA here is from genome assembly GCF_037325665.1 of Littorina saxatilis. Taxonomy (NCBI): domain Eukaryota; kingdom Metazoa; phylum Mollusca; class Gastropoda; order Littorinimorpha; family Littorinidae; genus Littorina; species Littorina saxatilis. The sequence goes on along the minus strand of NC_090256.1, from coordinate 50,593,641 downwards.
ACTCATCGTTGTCTGTTTGCACCCTCTGCAAGCTTACTTTGTGAGTTCCCTCCCTTTACTTGCCTCTCATTGCTTCTGCGTGTATCTTGTTGGAGAAGATAGGTTTCACATAGAAATAAATATCACAGTGGTGCTATACTTCAAAGAGGACATGAATCAGAAATGAATAGTATGACTGTCATGTGATGTTGAGCTTGTTATCACACAGTGTATTTGATATACATGTACTTGAGATAGCTCGGTGAGATAGATCAGTCGGTACTGCGTTGGCTTTGAAACCATTTTGTGGCTATTGGCGTTGGTTCAACGCCTTAATTCTGCAAGTTATTTATTTCCCAAAGTCAGCTTAATGCACACTGTCTTCAGTGTCCAAACAGCCCCCTTGTAAAAGTTCACAGTGAGAGTCTCAGGGCTTTGAAACATGAACACGCGCATGCAGGAAAGACAAAAAAGGGTAGCGCCGTACTGTATGGCAGCTCACCTCCGCAAGGAGAAAACAATTTCAATGAGAGCAATCTCACAAGACTATATGATATCTTATCCTTATCTTATCTTCTGTATTTTGTGTGACAGGGCATTGAGGTGAAAGAGTGGCTTGGCTGTTATGGCATATTGAGCTGATTATCATCTAGTGTACCGGCACGGTTGGCCTAGTGGTAAGGCGTCCGCCCCGTGATCGGGAGGTCGTGGGTTCGAACCCCGGCCGGGTCATACCTAAGACTTTAAAATTGGCAATCTAGTGGCTGCTCCGCCTGGCGTCTGGCATTATGGGGTTAGTGCTAGGACTGGTTGGTGGCGCACGTTATATGTCAAAGCAGCACCGCCCTGATATGGCCCTTCGTGGTCGGCTGGGCGTTAAGCAAACAAACAAATCATCTAGTGTACTTGGTGTACTTGATGATCTTATTGTGTCTCAGGGCCATGAGGTGAAAGAGTGGCTTGAGAACCAGTCCTACACAGTGTGGCTGTCCAGTGATGATGAGTTCCCTGCCGAGGATTCTGATACCCTCCCTGCCACCCAGCAGTGTACGTTTGATTTTTGTTCAGTTCTGTGGTATTTTGAAGTTTCCAATTCTGTTCTCACGTGTATATAGCCAGTTTGTGCGTTGAGCTGTGTGTGTGTGTGTGTGTGTGTGTGTTTGGGTTGTCAGATTGTTTTGTTATATTTATGGTTGAATTTGGTGGTGCAGTATATAACGAGGCATCATGACCACTTTGTATCATCACTGTTCTTTAAAAACAAAGCTTTAACAATTTATTTTAAAAAGGTTGAATGACAAACGGTACAGCAGTCCCTCTCATGAACGGACACCCTTGGGCCATAGCAAAACTGTCCGTACATTGCAGGTGTCCGGTCACGGGAGGGGTGACCACACCACCCCCTTCCCCATACACTCACACAGAGACACACAAACAACAGGATTGAGTCTATGCTAATCACTTCTTGTGGCTACTAAACAATAACAATAAACTCCTAATACTTCTTTAAACGTTCTGTAGAAATGATTTGTATGAAAAGTGTTGAAAAGAAGAGATAAAATAAATCCTCAAGGCAGTGAACACACTCACCATGCACTGACATACGAAAGCAGCCACACAAACACAGCACAGAGGAGCGTGTGCAGATGCTTTGCAAGAATAAGCTTGAAAACCAGTTTGAATAAATAGCTGCAGATAGAGCTGCATGTCATAATCATATAATTTATTTTCTTCTTGTCTGGCTTTATTGACTGCATGCCGATCATGTGGCATGGCAGTGACTTTTCACTCTTCAGTACATAACACAGCTCCCACTCTCCCTCACTAATACCTACCCCAAGCCTGTACACAATTCCAAATGAAATAATAATACACATTGAACATGTGGTTGGTCTGTTGACTACACAGCCCAAGGGGAGAGTGGGACGGCCAGAGAAGACGGCCATTGTACCAACGGCGACTCACAATCTCAGATCGCCCCTTTCCAGAGTGTGGCCGACCGGGCGGCTCTGGTGGTCGTCATCCTGTCTCAGGACTTTGCTCACTCACGCACCTGCAAGCAACAGGTAAGCTGTGGTTGGTCTGTTACACTGGAACTCCCCAGTCCCCCCCCACCCCCCACCTCTTTTAAGACTCACCGATTTAAGACTCCCTCCCTTTTGGTAGTTCATTGTTTGGACTCCATTATGGCTTATTTAGAGTGCATTTTGTCCACTTCAAACAGATAAGCCTCCTCAAAGCAGTTTGTGTTGAAGGTACACTGTGTCTGGCTGTGTGCGGTTTCTCTACTGTTACAAGGAGAAGTTGGTGGTACAGTCCAACCTGTCTATCAAGACAACCCAAGGGACCAAACAAAAGTGCTTGTTAAAGACAGGTGGTCGCTTTTAAAAGATGAATAGAAAAAAACGGGGCGGGGATGTAGCTCAGTCGGTAGCGCGCTGGATTTGTATCCAGTTGGCCGCTGCAGAACTGTTTACCCTTACGATTTTGGCGTAATTTATTACGATTTTCTGAAAAAAATACGCCATTCCGCTATCCGTGTCAAGACTACGATTTTTTTCATAAATAAAAAAAATGTAAAAAAAAAAAAATACAAAAAAAAATTCTTTTTTATTTTTTTTTATTCACATGTTTGGCATTGTTTTTTTCAATGGCAAAATGGGGTGAAAAAGCACAGGACTGACCAGAGATCATGTCTGTCTGATGAGACGCTGGAGAGCCTTATTCTAGTGGTGAAGTCTCGCCCTCACTCATTCGGCAAGCGCAAGTACAGTAGAGAAGCGCTTGACACACTGAAAAAGGCCTACTACGAGCAAAAGAAAAAGAATCAGTGATGCATGTGCTTTTGGTGTGATCTTCTTTGAAATTATGATGACTACAAAAACTGACTGATGTGTGAATGATGGATATATGTGCATGATTGCGTTTCGCAGACACAGTTGTCATGTGCGTTGTAATTGGCGACGAATGCTGGATGATTACTATTTTTGTGCCAGGATTACTATTTTTGGGGCTGAGCATTACTCCAAAACACGTATGGGGGTAAACAGGTCTGCCGCTGTCAGCGTGAGTTCGTCCCCATGTTCGGCGAGAGATTTATTTCTCAGAGTCAACTTTGTGTGCAGACTCTCCTCGGTGTCCGAACACCCCCGTGTGTACACGCAAGCACAAGACCAAGTGCGCACGAAAAAGATCCTGTAATCCATGTCAGAGTTCGGTGGGTTATAGAAACACGAAAATACCCAGCATGCTTCCTCCGAAAACGGCGTATGGCTGCCTAAATGGCGGGGTAAAAAACGGTCATACACGTAAAATTCCACTCGTGCAAAAAACACGAGTGTACGTGGGAGTTTCAGCCCTCGAACGCAGAAGAAGAAGAAGAATAGAAAAAACATGTTGGGGATCCTTTATATTGTTGTCGGCAGCTGGTCGTTATCAAGAGGTAGTCAGTCACTAGGGCAGGTTCAACTGTACCAATTTATTTTGGAAACTGTACGCTGTCTTGTTTTGTGTGCAGCTCTTCTACTGTGAGCAGAGGAAGCCCCTGGTACCCATTCACTTTGAGGACTTTACCATGCCAGGCTGGCTCAGTATGCTGATAAGCACTGCATCAACAGAGGTATTGTGTGTGTTTGTGTGTGTGTGTGTGTGTGTGTGTTTGTGAGTGTTTGGATGTTTGTTTGTGTGTGTGTATGTGTGCGTGCGTGAGTCTGTGTGGATGCTTGTATGGGTGGATGCTTGTATGGGTGGATGCTTGTATGGGTGGATGCTTGTATGGGTGGATGCTTGTATGGGTGGATGCTTGTATGGGTAGATGCTTGTGTGGGTGGATGCTTGTATGGGTGGGTGGATGCTTGTATGGGTGGATGCTTGTATGGGTGGATGCTTGTATGGGTGGATGCTTGTATGGGTGGATGCTTGTATGGGTGGATGCTTGTATGGGTGGATGCTTGTATGGGTGGATGCTTGTATGGGTGGATGCTTGTATGGGTGGTATTTGGGAGCAAGAAGTTTTAGGATAGGTGTTCCTTCCTTGCTATTGTAAGATAAAAGACATTCATCATGTCTGAGCTGTTAAAATCAATATCGGTTGAAAATGTTGACTCAAGCGATATTTATTGAACATACAGTATACCATAATTTGAAATTTATTATGTGTGTGTGTGTGCTTTACCCTGAGGCTTTTTCCTGTAACGACATCCATTGAAATGTAGTGCATCCCTTCCACACGGACTGTGCAGCTCAATTTCTAAATCTTTAGAGGAGAAACACTCTGCTCTCTCTTTTTACATTTAGTCAAGTTTTGACTAAATGTTTTAACATAGAGGGGGAATCGAGACGAGGGTCGTGGTGTGTGTGTGTCTGTCTGTGTGTGTGTTGTGTGTGTGTGTAGAGCGATTCAGAGTAAACTACTGGACCGATTTTTATGAAATTTTACATGAGAGTTCCTGGGTATGGTATCCCCAGACGTTTTTTTCATTTTTTCGATAAATGTCTCTCATGACGTCATATCTGGCTTTTTGTAAAAGTTGAGGCGGCACTGTCACATCCTCATTTTTCAATCAAATTGATTGAAAATTTTGTAAAGCAATCTTCGACGAAGGCCGGACTTTGGTATTGCATTTCAGCTTGGTGTCTTAAAAATGAATTAATGACTTTGGTCATTAAAAATCTGAAAATTTTAATACATTTTTTTTATATAAAACGATCCAAATTTACGTTTATCTTATTCTACATCATTTCCCGATTCCAAAAACATATAAATATGTTATATTTGGATCAAAAACAATCTCTGAAAATTAAAAATATAAAAATTATGATCAAAATTAAATTTCCGAAATCGATTTAAAAACAATTTCATCTTATTCCTTGTCGGTTCCTGATTTGATAGATATGATATGTTTGGATTATAAACACGCTCAGAAAGTTAAAACGAAGAGAGGCACAGAAAAGCGTGCTATGCAGCACAGCGAAACCACTACCGCGCTAAACAGGCTCATCAGTTTCACTCCGTTTTGCACAAGCGGCGGACTACGGTCATTGTGAAAAAATGCAGTGCGTTCAGTTTTATTCTGTGAGTTCCACAGCTTGACTAAATGTAGTAATTTTGCCTTTCGCAACTTGTTCTTTTTAAAGATGTCTTACAAATTGAATTTTTCATGAAAATTATTTTTGTGATATTCAGAGCACCAACATCACCCAGAGCGGCTACCAGCAGACATTGCTGTCGCGGCTACAGCGCGTGATCCACTCTGTGTCACGCAACAACCTGGAGCTACTGAGCAACGAGGCAAAGCTCAACCATGCGGTGAGACACGTCGCTTCACCGCTTTTGTCAGTTTCTACGATGATTGTATTTTTCTGATGTACTTTAGTGTGGGGATTCTCTTTCATGTCTGTGTTACTGTTTTTACTGTTTGTGTCCTTTCTTTGCAGATTTCTTCCTTTGTGGCAGATACAATATAATCAGGAACTGCAGAACAGTTCCATGTAACGATTGTTTACCTTTACCTTGCCCTATTGTCCTGCAAGAAAGCTGGATGTGACTTTTTTGTGTGCTGCTTTTAATTTTCATGAAAGTTTACATAAAGTGGTAGAGCTGTGGACCTTGTATGCTCTTACACACACATGCATGAAAGCATGCAGATGTGCACATGCACACACACACACACAGACACACACTCACAAACATACATACACACACACACACACACACACACACACACACACACACACACACACACACACACATGAACAAAAGATCTCTCTCTCTCTTACAGCGGGCTGACGGAACATGTACTCTGTGCTACAGGTGGAGTATATCAGGAAGGCGGTAGAGACAGACAGCTGTGTGTACATCACCGGCAGCACCAACTTCAACAATCCCAAGTCAGCAGAGATCTGCAGGTTGGTTTCAGCTTGTAGACAGAGAAAACGGTATTATCTCAAATGAGAAATTAATGTTTGATTTTCAATCTCACAACTCCGGGAACAGACTACTTCCAATTCAGTAGGGGGGCGACTATCCTCAACCCTGCGGGTCCCCAGGTGGCGGATAGGGGAACGGCCCCCATATATGGGGGCCAGCTGCGAATATAGAATAAGCAGTCCCGGCCCAACTAGCGGTGTCTCTACCAGGACGGGGTGGGTTGGCAGATGGCACTGACTACCCTATAAATGCCCTATGTGTCTGATGACGGTTACACCATGCGAGTAAGAGCCGCATTAAAAGCTCTAGCCCCGGGGTGGGACCCCCGGTAAGAAATCCCCCATGTGTTCCCAGGGTTAGGTTTTTGAGCCAGGAACTAAGGGCGGGGTAACCCTGAAAGAAACCTAAGGGCTGAAGTAGGAGGATCTGGGACAACAGGCGCACCTTAACCAACCACAGATCCACGCAAATCGCAAAAGCGAACGACAAGAAGACAATCTCACAACTCACCAGCTAATGTTTGCATGGCTCCAGGCTTTGTCACACCAAGTTCCACAGTGTGACGGCAGCCTTGCTACATTTGTGCACCAAGATGTTCAATTCTGTGGAGACAGATTCAGATTTAGATTTAGATTCAAAACTTTATTACAAAGGGATAAAGGTTATAGGCGATGCCCAGGGCGGGGATGTAGCTCAGTCGGTAGTGCGCTGGATTTGTATCCAGTTGGCTGCTGTCAGCGTAAGTTCGTCCCCACGTTCGGCGAGAGATTTATTTCTCAGAGTCAACTTTGTGTGCATACTCTCCTCGGTGTCCGAACACCCCCATGTGTACACGCAAGCACAAGACCAAGTGCGCACGAAAAAGATCCTGTAATCCATATCAGAGTTCGGTGGGTTATAGAAACACGAAAATACCCAGCATGCTTCCTCTGAAAGCGGCGTATGGCTGCCTAAATGGCGGGGTAAAAACGGTCATACACGTAAAAGCCGTGGGAGTTTCAGCCCATGAACGAACAAACAAACAAAAATAGGCGATGCCTAATCTTCCAACCTGTTCAATGTCTTTAGAGGGCTCTCTGTGCTAGGAGTCTTGAATGTTGTGTTTTCTGGGATTTTCCATTTGGTCACAGACGAACTTTGCTTCACTATACATTATTTCATCAGATTCGACTTTTGAATTTCTAAAAAATCTCTTAAAACTAGCATGCCTTTACAATTATGCTGTGTACAGTGTAGCTCTGCCTCATTGCTTTTTACTGCGTAAAACTTATAGAGCTTAAAATAAAATAAACTGTGCAAACAAATTATTGTAAGAACTTTCGTACCCCGAATAAAGCACAGATTCCCGTGCAATGTTATTGCATAGTTTATTCTTTGGGAACCCCCCCTTCTTCTCAGTCTTTTACACAGTAGTATAGTTTTTATTCAAAGTTGTTGTGTTGCCAACAGAGCCATAGGAACACACCTAGCGCGACTTGGGGGACTCAGCTTGGGCACTGGAGGTTTCTATGGCGTAGGGGAGACGGTCAGCCAGGCATTCCATGAAGAAACTATACGACTGTGGAAGCGTCAGGATGTCTGGCATGTCTTACCCGATAGAGATGTTAAGGTTAACACTCTGTGTCTTTGTGTGTGTGGGTGTGTGTGTGTGTGTGTGGTTGTGTTTCTGTGTGTGTGTGTGTGTTTGTTTATGTGTGTGTCTCTGTGTGTGTGTGTGGCTGTGTTTCTCTGGGTGTGTGTTTATGTGTGTGTGTGTGTGTGTGTGTTTATCTCTGTGTTTGTGTGTGTGCATGTGTGTGTGTGTGTATCTGTTTGTGTGTGTGTGTGTGTGGGTGTGTGTGCGTGTGTGTGTGTGTGTGTGTGTGTGTGTCCCCTGCCTGTGGGTATATGTCTTTATCCCCCCTTTGCGTGTGTGTGCATCTGTTTGTGTGTTGTTAGTGAAAGGGGGTATAGTGGGAGAGGGGGGGGAGGGATGGTGTGTCAGTGTGAGGAAGTATCTTCTATCTCCAGGGCTTGGTCCAGGCATCATCCAGTCATCAAATCGTTGATTCATTCAAATTTAAAGTGACCTGTCGCCTTGGCTATGAATTTGTCAAGTGATCCATGAACTTTTTGACAGGCTGACCCATAAGTTTTTACGAGAGATTGATTTTGTATAAAGTTTGGAAGCCAAGCTGTTTCAATTTTTTTTATTTTATGAATTACTCAAATGACTTATTTTTATGCTGACTCTGGCCCTAAACACTGTACAGTGGAACCCTGTTTTAAGACTTCCAACAATCTGAGAAAATCAGGTCTTAAAAAGGTGGGAGTCTTAAAATGGGGGTCAATTTATAGAGGTTATGAACAGAAAATTGGAAAAAACAGGGTCTTACAAGTGAGGTAGTCTGTAATTCGGGGTCTTAAAATGGGGATCAATATACAGACGTTATGAACAGAAAATCCAAGAAAACAGGGTATTAGAAAGGAGTTAGTCAGAAATTTGGGGGTCCTAAAATGGGGTTTCCACAGTATCTTTTATACAAATTGTCTTTTCTAGCTTTGAGAACGATTTATACATTTATACTTGTGTCTATCTGTGCACAGCAGGACTGGAGTAAGCAAGCCAATCAAAACCCAGATGGCACATTTGCTGTGGCTCCGTTTGGGAAGACCCTGTTCTGTGGTGACAGCGTGCGTCAGAGAGAATCCATCGTTGGTCGCTGCTTTGAGATCTGCATACTTATAGAAGGTACTTAACTTGTATCATCTCACCAGCAGTCACTGGTTTGTTATTTACACCGATGCATGCAAAGCCTGGTGGTGACCTTACAATTAATGCTCTACTGATTATGCAATGTATGTTGAAGTCACCCAGACAAACTTCGTTCTCGAAATTCTTTTGTCACTTCCTCGGGGTACATGCAGAAAAAGTGAAAAAAGTTGTTGTGACTCTATTACATTCACGTTATGATGTCTTTTGGAATTTTTGGGGGGTTTTGACGTCAGAGATTTCACTTTGAAAGAGAGGGTGAAATAGATATGTCTTGTTTTTTTAATCGCTATGTATTTAACCTTCGAGGAAAAACTTTATTTTGTTCAACAATGAATTGCAGCAGTTGACACTTACCTGTCCCCAGGTGGGCCCGGTGCAGCGCATGAGGCAGAGGAGTTTGTGTGGAACGACCGCACCGTCATCCCGCTCAGTTGTACAGGGGGCGCTGCCAGCGGCAAGTTCTCCGTGCCGCAGAAAATGTTTGAGGTAATAGACGATGTTCGGAAATATCTGTCGGCTCTGTATGGGTTGTAAAAGAATGGGGTGTGGCGCAAGCGGCAAGTTCTCCGTCCCGCAGAAAATGTTTGAGGTAATAGACGATGTTCGGAAATATCTCTGTCGGCTCTGTATGGGTTGTAAAAGAATGGGGTGTGGCGCAAGCGGCAAGTTCTCCGTCCTGCAGAAAATGTTTGAGGTAATAGGCGATGTTTGGAAATATCTCTGTCGGCTCTGTATGGGTTGTAAAAGAATGGGGTGTGGCGCAAGCGGCAAGTTCTCCGTCCCGCAGAAAATGTTTGAGGTAATAGACGATGTTCGGAAATATCTCTGTCGGCTCTGTATGGGTTGTAAAAGAATTGGGTGTGGCGCAAGCGGAAAGTTCTCCGTCCCACAGAAAATGTTTGAGGTAATTAAAGGCATGAACAATTTTAAATAGACTTCAAGAGATGTTGAGGATGTATGCAAGTTCAGGTGAAAAATGTGGAGATCCCTCTAGGCATGTCAAGCCATGACTTTAAGATGGTACCGTAATAACTGACTTGTGCATATTACAGATCCCTCAAGGCGTATTGAGCCATGAATTTAAGATGATTTAATGATGACAGACTTGTGCAAGTAAGGTAATTATTGTACTACGTTGCAAGCCCCTGGAGCAAATTTTTGATTAGTGCTTTTGTGAACAAGAAACAATTGACAAGTGGCTCTATCCCATCTCCCCCCTTTCCTCGTCGCGATATAACCTTCGTGGTTGAAAACGACGTTAAACACCAAATAAAGAAAGAAAGAAAGTTACAGGTCCCACAAGGCTGGTTAAGCCAGGACTTTAAGATGATACAGTGATGACTGACTTGCGCATGTTACAGATCCCTCAAGGCGTGTCGAGCCAGGACTGGCAAGCCTTCACCGAGCAGGACGTAAAGATGATACAGTGATGACTGAGTTGTGCATGTTACAGATCCCTCAAGGCGTGTCGAGCAAGGACTGGCAAGCCATCACCAAGCAGGACCTGACGCCGGACCAGGTGGCTGAGTGTGTGACACGCATCGTCACCAGTCTCCTCCAGCATCTCTCCGCTAGCAAGCAGCAAGCCGCCATCGACACCACCCCCACCCCTCTCATAACCCCCACCACGCCGCCTGTTAGCCGGAGCAAGAAATCCAGTCCTGCGTCGTCTGGGTTGAAATCAACCCCCACACCCCCCGCACGCCACAAGTCGGCCCTCAACAAAATGAAAACTGTCCTCCTGGGGTAAACTTCCTTCCGTGTTATTTGCCCCCAGATCCATCCCCACCTACCAAAATGTAGTATTCAACAAAACAAAAACTGTCTTTCTGGCATAAATTTTCATTGGTGTTATCTACCCCCATCACCTTCCCACCCCCACCTACCACAATTTAGTTTTTCGACAAAACAAAAACTGTCTTTCTGGGGTAAACCTTTGGTGTTTTTTACCCCCACAACCCCAACCCCACCCATCATAATTTAGTTTTAAAAACAAATTAAAAAAAATTCTTGGTAAACTTTCTTCGGTGTTGTCTACTCCCCCACCCCCTTCCCATCCCCACCTACCACAATTTAGTTTTCAACAAAATGAAAACTGTCCTTCTGGGGTAAGCTTCCTTTGATGGCATCTACCCCTACCCCCGTCCCCACGCACCAGAAGTTAGTCTCAACAAAACAAAAAATGTTTTTCTGGGGTGAACTTCCTTTCGCTTGACATTCCCAAAGATTAGTTCAGTTCCTGCTATCTCTTGAACGTCCAGTTACCCCCACACAAAACTCATCCTGTATTACACCCCCTTGTTAATTGTTAACCCTCTTGTTGACCTTAACCCCATTGTTAACCTTTAACCCTCCATCTCCCTTCACCCAAATCTCCTTCTCTCACTCACCCCTGGGGCCCATTGTACTGAAGTTGGTAAGGCCAACAACAAAAAATAGTCTGTTTACGGTATCCCGAACGACCCTATTTTTTCGCGCGACCCTAGACTTTTTTGGGGCATTTGGGGGGGGGGGGGGGGGAGGTCTTTGTTTTTTGGCAAAATAACTTAAAAATATGTTTTTTTGGGGGGAAATAATTCTTTTTACAAAATCCCGACCTACCCACCCTATTTTTTGGGCCTATGTTACCTTAAACAGACTTGGTTTTTTTTGTGCCTAATATAGAATGCACGTTTCCTAACTTTTTTTTGCCAGAAAGTAGACTAAAATGAGTAGCATCATTGTACAGCGGAACCACTCTTTTTATGCCTCAAAAGTCCGAGACAATCAGGTCTTAAAAAGGAAGGGTTCTTAAATTGGAGGTGGGGCGGGGATATAGCTCAGTCGGTAGCACGCTGGATTTGTATCCAGTTGGCCGCTGTCAGCGTGAGTTCGTCCCCACGTTCGGCGAGAGATTTATTTCTCAGAGTCAACTTTGTGTGCAGACTCTCCTCGGTGTCCGAACACCCCCGTGTGTACACGCAAGCACAAGACCAAGTGCGCACGAAAAAGATCCTGTAATCCATGTCAGAGTTCGGTGGGTTATAGAAACACGAAAATACCCAGCATGCTTCCCCCGAAAGCGGCGTATGGCTGCCTAAATGGCGGGGTAAAAACGGTCATACACGTAAAATTCCACTCGTGCAAAAAATACACGTAGTGTACGTGGGAGTTTCAGCCCACGAACGCAGAAGAAGAAGAAGAAGAAGAAATTGGAGGTAAATTTGCTTAGATCATGGACAGACAATGTGAAAAAAGAAGAATGAAGTCTGAAATGTGGGGGTCTTCAAAGCGAGGTTCCACTGTATCATTCTTTTAGTCTATGGCTCATCTGCAGGATGTATGTCTCATGAGTGCTGACATCTTTCATTCACACTGAACCTTATAGAACTGTGACTTAGACCCCAAATTCCTTCAAATGCAGCGCATGGTTGCCTGAATGGCAGGGTAAAAAAACGGTCATGCACGTTAAAATCCATGCATGCACAAAAAAATGAGTGTACGTTGGAGTTTCAGCCCATGCACGCAGAAAAAGAAGGCCCTAAGTATTGCGCAAACTTTGCTGCAATAACTTTGATCTGCCTTGTATACCTGGTTGAATATTTTGAAATAAGTTGGTTTACGGGATGACTTCCACCTTGGGATGTTTTGTTTCCAAAAGAGAACGAACAAAAGAACACTGCCAGTATTGATGTGACTATCAGCTATTGCATTCCTAACTGCTTCTGCGCAAGTTTTACCCACAGTGGGGACTGTTCATTTTTTTGGTTGGTTTTTCTTTGTCTTTTTGCATTTGTATTTCTTTCGAATACATCACCTCAATTTAACTAATAGGAGTTACCTTACTTACGAGTGCTAGACTGAGAAGCGTCCTATGTTACCAGTACTAGACTGTAAACAAGGTCGCTAACTCTAGATTTCCGTCGGTATACCATTTAGGGGAGTAGTCTCCCTTTGTCGGTAGTACCTCTCTGCGCATGTGCCAATGCCCATAATCCCCAGTTTCAATTTCTTGCTACGGGGAGCTAGACGTGTATTTAGACCTTTCCCGTCTAAGAAGACTTCCTTCACAGGAACTACAACTTTCACCTTCAATCACGGTTTGGGCTTTCCTTTTTAAGGGCGATTACTACGCCCGTATACATTCAATGATTCATCACGTTGAACAACGTAACGAACCGTGAAAATGAAAGTGAAACGGCTTAAAAATGTAACAAAGTTACTTGGTCATAAGTAGAAGGTACTTCAATCATCAATGATACCTTGTTGACACACAGAGCCTAACAGGCTCCGTTACTTGTCTTTTAAAACTAGTGAACATGCAATTGAACGACAACTATTCTTTACTCAGTCGTTACGAATGTCGAACAGATATTTACAGCGGTTGGACCGGTTTCATTGGCGCAATAGAACTCCGCGAACGATAACTTACCTTGCAGCTTTCAATGGAAAGCAACGGCAGGTCACCCTACACATCAATGTAGGAATACGAACAAGACCTTCAACTTCGAAATTACCCAGAAGTTTTTTGCGTTTTAACAGCTTTTTATCGACAACAGCGAGGTTTACCAGGTGCGTTATCCCGACCGGAAGCGCATTTCTGATCCGAATTTTTAGGCGTACAAAGTACCGAGCGCCCGCGAAGGTTACATACGGCGTATGAATACTTCTGTCATTACAAACTGCGATGACTCTTGCGGGCAGCGTAGATACGGAACGCAGTACGCTTGAACGCTGATTGAACTGAAGGCACAGAGCGCCCGCGAATGTTACATACGGCGTATGAATACTTCGGTCATTACAAACTGCGATGACTTTTGCGGGCAGCGTAGATACGGACCGCAGTACGCTTGAACGCTGATAGAACTGAAAGCGGGTTGTATCGAAGAATAACAACAAACCTCGCCCGCTTGGAAAGAAAACCAAACACTGATATTGAGACATGCGCCTCCGGGAATATTACGGAGGGAACTTCCTTTACTCTCAGAGAAAGGCAAGTAATTCTCTCTCCTATGTTTCTGGGAAACGGTGTTTTCTGCGGTTGGCAGATTATGGTTTTGGTATTTTTATCAGATCATCATGGTGGACTCACAGAGACCACGTGGTGGTACTTCTTCATATTGGATAAAGAATACTTTCCTTGCCAACTTAACTTGATTAACTTGTAAACTTGTATGCGTGCATACATACACATTATATATGAGTAAATATATATTAAAAAAAAAAAAAAAATTTTTTTTAAATTGACAAGGAAGAATTAAAGTGTATGCAAACACAGATGGGACATCTTTATTGGGATATAATCCTTTTTTCTTGGCAAAGGGTATCAAAGAAGTCAGTTGATGTTACAAATTCCATTTTCATGGAGTGTTTAAATCAGCTATCTGAGTGGTAAAAGATTTAACTTATGGTTAAACTCAAGTGTTTACACTTTGAGATTTACACTCAGCTAAAATCTGTTGATACCACAGTGCCAGGAGACAGCTCTTCAAATTCAATTAGAACAGGCACACATATATACTTATGTTCTGTTCCAGTGCACAATTGATGTACATTACACTTGAATGACATGTTATGAATAATATACAGTTGAAACCATGCCTTAGGGGCATGAATAAACTTGGTTGTTAACACATGAGTATTACACTCAGCTGAGTTTTCACAACATGCAAGATCGAGCAAGGCTCTGAATAATACTCACAGGTGAGCTTCCTATAATGTTGTCATGCCTCTACTTATTCCTGGTTCGTAGGCAAAACCTAAGCCTCTGACCTTTAACAAGGCCACATCTCTACTGTTGTCACCTAATCCTACGACTAGGTTCTCAGAAGTAGACAACAGGACCTAACAATAAGAGGCCGCCCTTAAATAACACTGGCTCTAGTCAGGTTCATACAAGGGATACAATGTTTATCATTTCATATTATGGAAAATATAACATATTTGCTGAACGGATGTTGTTACAACACACAATTAACTATGCCTCCTAGACAGAGCGGCTACTCTCATGAGAAAGGTACTGGATAAACTCTTGGCACAACCATGCCGTTATCAGTACGAGGGGGAATTAAGTCATATTGACATGTATTTATATATACGTAGACATTACCAAACAGACAATGTCGGGCGCTCTGGGGGAATACCTCCAGTAAGCACAGGAAGAGACAGGCTTCCTTTTCGCCCTGATAACTCCCAGGATCGTTGCGACAGCTTATGACAGACCCTCAAGCTGTCAGGCAAGACGTCCACTGGGCGTAACATGAGTAGAATCTCCCTGAGGTAGCTACAGCCTCGTCTGCAACCTCTCCCTTGAGGTGACCCCGAAACACGGCTGTTGACAGGACTGGGCCCCTCCCACCACTATCTTTGCCAGGGTTCCCCATCATGATGGTGGCTTCATGCATTTTGACTACCAGTATTCAGTGCTGCAAACTGCCTGTAGCGATGCTTCAGCACCGGAAGGACAGCTCCCGCCCCCCATTGCCTGTCTACCACCTCCTGACGGACTGAGGAAGACCTAATGTTTAACGCTCTTGGAACTAGACCAACACTTCACGCCTGACCATATTCAGCAGTGCCCGGCTACACAGAAGTCTGGGAGTGTGAGGAGAATGCCTAGAGCCTCCTAGTTATCTTCATCACATGGAATGGAGAGCTAATGGTTAGAGGCTACAACCTTCACACCGGGGAGCCGCCCTACCAGTAACAAGATGGCACCTGCAATCTGCATACAGATCACCAGTCAAACAGCGGTGGACAACTGAACAGGGTATGGTAGTCACATCAGTTTCCATGCATACTGCAAGCTCTTGAGGTCTCTAGATGTCTCCTTCGGATACACAGCTACAAGACAGACACTGCGCACCAAGATAAGAGGAATCAAAGTGTCTCAAGACATTTGCCTGAGGAAACGACTCTGAAGATCACTCACACTTGGAGTGGAGCTTGTTCAACAGGGTAACAGGCCCAAGAATCTTGCCATACAAGCGTCGGGCAACACGGGTGAGCATGTTCAGGCTACATCACAAGGCGGGGAGCTGTTGGAGATAACGCAGAGACGGGGGAAGAAGTGCTCTGAGAACGTCAAGTACAGATTGCTTTCATGACCTGTGGACGGACCCAGCGTAACAACTTGTAAGAGTTGCCCCTTCTTCCTGAATGTCATCTGACACCCGCATCAGCCAGGGGATGATGATAGAAATGTCAGATTGTACAGTCGACACTCAACAGAGGATGTCCGACACCTGTAACAGGTCACATCTCGACTGATAATGGTAACAACTCTGGCAGAAGCATCAACAGGAGAGACGACAGTAGACGTCCTAGAGAAGGGATGGGCCGTTTAAGATCACTGGGCAGGTGCCCCTGAGATGATCAGCAGCTTTTGGAAGACAACCTACCCCAGGGTCAGGCAGTCCTTAGGCTACAAAACCTCATGGTTATCTTCCTTGGACCAAGTCAAGAACCGCCCTGATATGGCGCTTCGTGGTCGGCTGGGCGTTAAGCAAACAAACAAACCAAGTCAAGGCAAAACCCTTCAACAGGGACAGCTCTCAACCTACGTCATGCTTCAGAGACGGACAGACTTGACTAAAGAGGGAATGTCTCCCGAGGTGACTCCGCCCGTTTTTCCATGGACTTTCCAGGAAGGACACTGAGAGATAGTCTGAGGTTTGGCCAGCCATCCGCACTATGAGATCCATGGGCCAGATTTCATAGATCAAGGAGGACCTCTCAGCCCATGCGGATTGATTAGTGCTGCCAGACATCTTGGACTGGGTAAACCATACGTCCCTCCATCATTGAGTCAAATTTTCCTGGAACAAGAAGAGCTTCCTCTACCTTTAGGGGTATTGGGTACGGCCACAGACACACTTGGATTTGGGAAGGCTCAGCCACCCCTTCCAACCGAACCTTGAATTGGACAAGCTTCGTTTGCCTCTTACAACTGGTGCTCTAAGATCCCTGGACCACAGAGATAAGACCTAGAGGTATTCCTCCCCCGAAAGGCATAATGAGTGCGGCAATACCTTTGACAGTGGGTGAATGTGTCCATCCCATCCATATGTAGACTCTCAGATGCCTGGACTCAAAAGCTAAAGGAGCTGGAGGAAAGAGACACAGTGAGATCCTAGCAGGAGCTAGGAATACCACACAAGGCTATCTCCCTCGCTCCCAGTCTACGGTGACACAAGGTTATTGGGTGAGTATAAGTTGTGTCACTCTAAGAGCTTGAGGTAGAGACACAGTGAGATCCTAGCTGGAGCCAGGAATACCACACCAGCCTTTTCTCCCTCGCTCGAAGAGCCTGAGGTAGAGACACAGTGAGATCCTAGCTGGAGCCAGGAATACCACACCAGCCTATCTCACTCACTCCCAGTCTACGGCTACGCGTCGTTTTTTGGACAAGAAACGTGGCAACTCGGGTGCTGACTAAGACCTTTGTCAAGTCAGAACTATGCATCAGACCAAGAGAGTACACCTCCTGCCTCAGGCAGGGGCCTGAAAACAACTCTGCATAGTCACCCTAGAGCTCAGCTCCACAAACAGCTGAAGTGCCCCAGAGCTCACAAAGCTATGCTGGTCAGACAATGCAACACTTGCCGCCCGCAGCCACGCCTACTGAAAATCCAGATATGGACTTGGGTGATCTAGGCAGAAGTACTACTGAGATCACAACATAAGACATCTTTGTGAGTTCAACTACCAGGGGGCAGAACTTTGCATCAGCCCAAGATAGTGCACCTTCGGCCATAGGCCGGAGAACATCACTGCATAGTCATCTAAGAACTTGTGAGCTCTACAGAAATCTGGAGTGTCCCAGAACCCACAAAACCTATGCTGGGCAGACAACCCAGCAGATGCCACCTACAACCATGTTTACAGAAAACCTAGATCAAGGACCTGGCTGATCAAGCCAGAAAACGGTCCTGCTGAAATGGGACCTCTCAGTGAGTTGCATGCCAGGCATGGCACCCTCTTGAGTAAGACAAGAGCGGTCATTCAGCCAATAAGGGCTCAGAGATGCCCATGGTCACTGGGGACCCCCTCACGCTATAAGTGTGGAATTTCAAAGTAAGAAGCAGGTTTTCCCCTTGGGTAAAGGCAATACAGCTGGCTGTCTTTCACTTGCTATTCTAGGACAAATGGTACCTTTAACCATTAAGGGTAGGCTTATAGCCCCCACATGCGTTGAGACAGGCACAGGAAAGGTGCAGACAGTGACCGTACTGCTGAGCGCACTTGCGCTTACTTCCTGTCACGCAGGAGGAACAGCTAAGTCAGCCTGAATTTACACTGGTATCTGTGCCTACCATCCTCATTAGAGAGGTAAATTCAGAGAGGATATAATATATTCATTCATGCGACTGGCACAATTGTTTGCCATGGAAAGTGGTGCCTCAGACCAGAATTCTACAGGATCTCTGGAAACTCTGTCAATCTCCCTTAAATGGAGGATCAGTCGCAGAGACGCACCTTGGTGATAAGTTCAAGGTATTAGAGGAATTGTTATCTCTGACCATTCCTCATCTTTTAGGTCGTTCACCTGATCCACCTGCAGAACTTTACGTTGCTGGGGAGTTGGGTCGCTCAAGGCGCATAATGGCAAGTCATAACCATAACCCAACATTGATAAAGACAAGTGATCAGAGGAATAGTAACGACCATCGAGTAGAAACCAGCTCTACATTGACAGGTGGGACTTTCTTTCGATTGTCCCTTTCTGGAGCAAGTTGACACAGTGGCAACAATGCAACTTGCCACTCGCCCGACTCAGGATTTCTTGCTTCTCAGTCCGATGATCTATCCTTTTCTTCCCCCGATTTTACAGGGGGGATTCCGGACAAATGGGCTGAGTCGGGTGAGGTGACACTAGATTACCGATCGAAAGTCAACCCTCCAGCCTGTTATCTATTCTCCTATTAGTTAAATTGAGGTGATGTATTCGAAAGAAATATGTATTTTTTACAAGTAAAATGACTATTTCTAAGAATACTCACCTCAATTTAACCAGAGACCCTCCCACCAACCCCGCTATTGACTTAATAGCTTCGAATTGAAACTGGGGATTATGGGCATTGGCACATGCGCAGAGAGGTACTACCGACAAAGGGAGACTACTCCCCTAAATGGTATACCGACGGAAATCTAGAGTTAGCGACCTTGTTTACAGTCTAGTACTGGTAACATAGGACGCTTCTCAGTCTAGCACTCGTAAGTAAGGTAACTCCTATTAGTTAAATTGAGGTGAGTATTCTTAGAAATAGTCATTTTACTTGTAAAAAATACATTTTACTGCTGTTTACTGGGCTTTTTTTTCCCCTCTCTGGGTATTTGCTCCATATTTGCGGTTGACAATGTGCCATAAATGCATTTGCTATCTCATTAGCTTTTTAAATGGTAACAATTAATTATTTTGTATATTTTTGTATTTACATATTTTGCTGTAAATGTGAGATATTTGGAAGAGTTGTCGCAACCTGTATGTATTTTTTACTGTAGTGAATTGTAGACTAAGATTTAGTTTCTTCAACATATTTGTGCTGAAAGTCAAGGATTCACCGGTCCTGTCCTCCCAATTTTGAGGTGTGGAACTTGAGATTCTTTTGTCTGACTTCAACATTCTTAATAAGCTTGCCAGAACAAATCGTGTCATTGTAAACTTGGTTCATTGGTGCAAGCAAATCAATACATTCCCATGTCTTTTGTGCTAAAGCACTATTTACCACTAGCAAATCAATACATTCCCATGTCTTTTTTGCAAATGTACTATTTACCGCTACAGCATGACTGTTAATTCCCCTTTACACACAACGACAAGGACAACAAAATGGCTATTTTGACAAATGCCATCATTTTGTATTTGATTGGAGGTGAAATAATCTTTATCAAACTTTTGATGTCAGGAAGAATGTTTTAAGAATTTGCCATAAGAGGTACATTGTATATCACCTGACTAGGTGGAAAACTATGATCGTGTGTGTGGGGGGCATTGATATTTGTGTAAGCCCAGCTGTGTGGTTGTGATGGCATATGTAGAACACAGAATCTAAAGCACACAAGGCTGTGTAGAAAAGAGGATTTCCTTGGGGCATGCAACGTTGTTAAACAAAGGGCGAGTTTTATAATGACGTATGCAGCACACTGGTACCTGACCCCCCGCGGGTTAGGGGGAGTCCCATATTGGTTGGGACGAGAAAGAATTTACCCGATGCTAACCAGCATGTCGTAAGAGGCGACTAACAGGTTCTGTTTCTCCTTTTACCCTTGTTAAGTGGTTCTTGTATAGAATATAGTCAATGTTTGTAAAGATTTTAGTCAAGCAGTATGTAAGAAATGTTACGTCCTTTGTACTGGAAACTTGCATTCTCCCAGTAAGGTCATATATTGTACTACGTTGCAAGCCCCTGGAGCAATTTTTTGATTAGTGCTTTTGTGAACAAGAAACAATTAACAAGTGGCTCTATCCCATCTCCCCCCTTTCCCCTATCCCATCTCCCCCCTTCCCCCGTCGCGATATAACCTTGAATGGTTGAAAACGACGTTAAACACCAAATAAAGAAAGAAAGAACTGGTACCTGCAATGAGAGAACGCCTCCAAAGAAAGGTCATATGCTGTTGTCCTGATGTCTGTTATCTTGACCAAAGTATACCTTTTGTAATAGGACACCTGCAATGTAAGGACATCTTTGCTGGTCCCAAGGGTGTCCTTTCATCACAGGTACCAATACAGGAAAACCATCAAATATAGGATGATATACTTGAGGCACACAAAAGTGTGGGAGACAGACTTGAGACGTGGATTTTGATTTGTTATGATCATGTACATGTGGCATGAAAATTGACTGGGTAATTTTTGTGACGCACAAGGGAATCAAAAGTCTTGGAAGTTTGAGGAAAAATATGTGTGTACATATTTTATTTGAATTTTTTTTGCCATGCTTTTTGAGTTATACAAGTTATTTCTTGTGTCAGTACATGTAACATTTTTATTTTACTCTTTGTTGTTTTCCATGTTTTTATCTTGATCTTTATTTGCCCTTAGTGATTACATCTGCACATGAACAAGCACATTTTGAGTGGGGGACAGCTGCTTCGGCTTCTTGTATGTTCTTTCCCTTTTCCTACTTCTCTCACTTATTTTTTACCAGATTAAGCTAAACAAAAATATAACCATGACAGGCAGCATTTTATTGTAGTACCATGTGGAGGTAATTCTCAGTGGATATACTGGATTTTGTTTGTAATTTTTGCTGTTTTTGAATAATATACGTTATTTGTTTTTTTGACCCAAATATGACACTTAACACAGATCGAGACAGGGCTGTTTCGTAAAACGATGGCCGTCTCGATCTGTGTAAAATTTCATATTAGAGTCAAAAATACAAATAACGTTTATGTATCAATCCATTTTAGTTAGAATTTATTTTATTTCTTACGATTAAATGCAAACAATCATGGTCTTTTGTAGTCTCGGCTAGCCACCAAAATATGTGTTTTAGTCGACCTCTGACGTCACATGGCTCAAAGAAGGAAAACCTGATGTTCAATCAATACATTTGTATTTGTTTTTGTTGTTGGTCCTTTATTTGAGGCGAGGGAAGACGTAGAGGTTACATGCCGAGTCTCAGTGATTATCAAAAATAATGGTCGAAGTTAGCGGATCATGAAAAATGCGAGCTTTAGCGAGCTTTTTCATGACCGCGAACTGAGACCATTATTTTTTATAATCACTGAGACGAGGTGTGTAACCTCTTTATTCCTCCTTTCTTCAGTTATTCAAAGAAAACAGGAGTTTTTTTGCGAAAGTTTGATCGAATCCTATTCTCTCCACCAGTCAACCTGCGCAGGCGATCGATTAATGCGCGGTTGTATAGTTCCGTGCAAATCATTCCATTCTGTTAACACTTCTTGTCAGTTTTCCTATTTTGGGCTAAAATCAAGTACACAGATATGCTGTTATTCTGCTGTGGCGGCAAAGGCAGATATTGTGTGTTCTGTATATGTTTTGGTATCGCTTTGGATAATGTTTTTTCGTCAAATGGGACTAGCAGACGAACTTTTGCACCCGTGTTCCAACGTTAAAAACTGTATGAAGTTCAGTTTTCTGGGAAAAATAGTGTATGAAACCCCTTTATGTTGTTTAAATTGATGAGATGTGTGCATTTGGTTGCGTGTGATCTGTTTATTAAATGAAATATTGTTGAAAACTGACCGTCGGATTGCAGTCTGTTGTCGAAGGAACTGAGTGAAAAGAAGGGGAACTACTCTTGTCGCTAGACAAAGTATGAGTTACTTGCCTTGGGAAATTGCTTGTGATGAACGGCTTGAGCACGGCAGATGAGATTCAGAAAACAACCGAACTCATGGATTTTATATGGAGATTCATGTGTTCAGGCCTGTAGTTGTTAATTTAAATGCGGTATGTTTGTATTGTTTGCTCCAGAGATGTATACTTCGTACATTAGAGCGTTCGGAACTTTTCAGTCGCAAAAAGTAGTACCGAAACAGAACAACCTCTCAACCCATTGCACTATCGAGGATTCAGGCTGTTGCTGGGTCGTTATTTGTTTGGTTGCTGGGTCATTATCGAAAAATAACTACCCCTACAAGTTTACAGAGGTAAAGAAGCAGAGGGGGGAATAATTCTAGTTATAGGGCATTTGTTCTGCTCAGTTAATTGCTCATCCTTCTTATGTTACACTTCTGAGATATCTGTGAAGACTTACAAGCCTTGTTCCTGCTGCCTGAACTGTACTTGAAACTGTTGTTGTCACTGTCAGAGTGGTTGTGTGCAAGTTGCAATGCTAAGCAAAATAAGTGAACCACACATGATTGCATTAGTCAATTAACAAAGGATAATTAGTGCTGTAAGAAACAAGGGGGGTGGTGGGTAGGAGCAGCTCAGCAGTCAGTCGTAACACTTAAAGGAGCGACAACTGTAACTCATTTCACTTAATTAGTCCAGAACGAATTTCTCCTTGGTGTGCCACATTTAGCACAATCCAACATGAATTTGCATAAAAAGCAACACAAAGCACAAAATAGTGCCAGAGATCCAGACTGTAACCCAGTCTTAAAGAAAGATATAGTCAGACTTTTGATGCCATCATAAGGTTAAACGTGTCATTCAATCACATATTCTTACCTCAACTCACATAAATGGCATTAACTTCAGTTCATTGCTAAGATATTGAAGTAGTACTCGACCCTGGTAAGGGGGGAAGTAACTCCCAAAGAAAACAAAGTCCGTAGTCAAGGACGGGAGTCACCTCCCCTACCGGTAACCCGCGCATGCGCGGTCCTACTACCGGCCGTCATTCCACCCACTTCAACACTCGAGCACAGACGTGTTGTGGTACTCCGGCATCTTTTTTGCCTTGGCCTTTTGTGGAAGGCCATTTGACCCTGGTATTTGCGTTGCTATCTTTAGGTAAGATCGTTTCACTTCTCTTCGCTGCGCGTTGCGTTTGTTTGAGTATTTCGCTGTTGTAATTCGTCTCCACGTGCGCGTGTTCGAAATTGCAAATGGCGGACAAAAGCTCTAAAAGCAAGGGCAATCTTGTTTCTCTGCTCTCTTCACCGGGGAAAGAGAAAGATAAGGACAAGTCTAAGTCTAAATCAAAGACGCGTGCCTCTGTAACTTCGTCACAGGCTACGTCTTTAGTTCTGGTTACTGACCCGGTGACTAAGAAGTCAGAACGGGTTTCGATTGACTCCACGTCACCGTCACCGGTTTTTCTTACGCAGGAATGCGCTACTTCTCCTCTCTCGCGCTCGCAGGCGCCTCGGCCTAGCGAGTCCGTGTCTCGGGAAGAAATCTTGGCAATGTTTGCTACTTTGAAGCATGATTTGGTTGCCTTGCATTCTGCGGAAAGGCCTGTCGCTCCCCTCCCGCCTGGCGTGGGGGGGGTGGCTTCACTTTCTAGGCTGCGGCCTTCAGCGACGATCACTTCGGCTGATCTCGGACCGGATTTTTCCGGTTCGGTAGCGGATCCCCCTGCCTTTTCAGGGGGGTTCGTGTCCATAGCGCCGCCCGGTTCTAGCGCTTCGGC
>NC_090256.1:50351866-50569743 GCF_037325665.1 Littorina saxatilis | reverse complement strand
GTTGGGCGGCGTTTGTGGGAGTCCCCATCTTTTTGGGGGCTCACACTTGCCTGCGTTCCCTGGTTACGCTCTTGCGTCTCCTTCGGGTTCACAGACGGCTCCTCCCCGGCAGTACACCGTCCATCACGTGGCGGGTGCGCTAGGGAGCGGCGAAGCGCGCCAGCTTGCCCCCCTGGGATCAGTTTCGGCTGTCCCGGCCTCTGGGGGACAGGCAGCAGCGTCTTGCTTGTCCAGCTCTGGCCTGCAAGATTCTGTCGGCGGTCAACGTCCTGTAGCTCTTGGTTCGGCTGCCGCCGTTCCTGTTTCGAGCTCGCAGGGGGTAGGCTCCTCTGGTTTCCCCTCGGGGCTTCCGGTCGGGCCTACCCGCGGGTTGTCGTCCTCGACTTCCGGTTGTGCTGTGGCAGGCACTTCCGGTGGAGGACAGCGGGCTAGCGGTTCCGGTGGCAGTGTCCCTGCTATCCCGTCCCTGGTCACGCATCGACATCCGGCCCTGACTTCCGGTTCCGCCGCGGCGGTTCCGGTTGTCGGCGGTGCTGTTGGTGGACAGTTTGCGGCGCTTCCGTCTACTGTTCAACCGACGTTAGCCACTTCCTCTTCCGTGGATGGGTGGGTTTCCGGTTTGCCGGACCCTCCTTTCGATGGGGATCAGGAAGGTTTTGCAGAGGAACAGGAAGGGGATGAGGATCGTTCCGAATCCGTTACCCCCTTACGGATTCCCAATAAGCTGGGCCCTACTCTGGAGTTGGCTGCGGAGATAACCTCACGGTACTTCCCTGAGGGTGTCTCCGCCGACTCTACTGTTGTCGCACCCCCTCCTTCTGCTTTGGCAGACTTTGCGGGCGCGGGGGACACGAGGGCGAAGTTCCGTTTCATGGAATCTCCTTCCGTCCCGTTTGTGATGGCTCAGGTGTTGGCGGACGCTAACACACCCTACCCTCTTTTGGCTGCTCATGGGGAAGCCCCCCCTTCTGCCCAGCCTTGGTTAACCTCGGCTCAGGCAGGCGGCGTCCTCCCAGCCAACTCAAGAAGATCGCGGCTGCCTAGCAGGCCACATTCTCTTCTCTCCTCTTTTTCGCTGCCCACAGCTCCACTTCCGGTGACTCCGGAACTGGCTCGCTTGCGGCAGGATGGTTATAGCCGAGATAGGACTTCCGTTTGTACGGAACAGAGTCTACTCGGGCTGGAGGAAAGCGGGCGTTCTTCCCTTGAACTGACCTCTTTAGCGGAAACGCTCATCCGGTCTCTCACGAGAGCCATCGCTTCGTCCATCGAGCCTTTTAGGTTTCGTGACGATGCTATTGAGGCTGATGCTGCCATTCTCCTGGCGGCGCTTGCGAAGGTCACTGACAGTCAGATGACGCTTGCTGCTCGGCTCTACTCTCAGGTGGTGTTCTGGAGGCGCGAGGCTTTTCTTAACGGCTCTCGCCTGACGGATAAGGCCACCATAGACTCTTTGAGAGTCTCTCCCTTTTCAGAGGGTGCGTTGCTGGGGTCACGCTCTTTGGATGCCCTTCGGCAGCAAACTGAGGAAACTCGTGACCAACATGTGGTGCAACTGACGGAACTCGCTCTTAAGCAGCACAGCAACAAACCACGGAGTTCTGCATCAGCGCCAGACAGCTCTTCTGGGCAGCAGTCGTCTCGCGCAGGTAGGGGTGGGTCACGGTCCCGTCCTTACCAGCGTAAACCTTCCTTCGGGAAGCGGGGGTCTGGGCGCAAGCCCAACCCCCAATGAGCCACCCCCGATCCAGTCACCCCCCCCAGCCTCTACCCTTTTGGTAGCAGGCGGCCTCTTCCGGGTTCTTCCAGCTTGGCTGTCTCGGACAAGCAGCCTATGGAGCATGGGGGTGATTCGATCGGGGTTCCGCCTTCCTTGGCAGGAAGGCAAAGCCCCTTCGTCCAGGGCGCCGGCCAACTTCCGGTTTCCGGTCAGCCCAGACGCTCAGGAGACTTTACAGGCGGAAATCCTTCTCTTTCTGCGGAAGCAGGCTATAGAGGAGTTTCTCGGCCACCCCTTCTTGGGACTTTACGGCAGAATTTTGGTCGTCCCCGGGGTGTTGCACCAAGGCATGGTGTTCGATTCACGGGAGTGGGCAGTCCGTCCCACTCAACGTCGTTTATACAAACTGCAGGCGCGCCCTTTTCAGGCGGCGCTCAGTTCAGTCTGGAATCCGACGTCACACGGCTGGGACGTCTCAGTTCCGTTTCGGGGTCTGGTTGCAGCAGACCACGCCTCAGTGGATGAACACTCCTTGGCTTCTGCAGGGAGTGCCCATAGCGCTTCCTCCTCCTTACACGCATCTCTTTGCGGGCGCAGCACAGAAGGGCTGCGGGGCTCACTTGGACACGCACACGACTTCCGGTCGGTGGTCACAAGAGCAGCGGTCTATGGCACAACATTCGCCTCGAGCTCGAGGCGGTCTTTCTGGGTTTTCATCACTTTCTCTCCGCTTTCCAGGGCACCCATGTGTTGTTTCTTTACGACAACACGGCGGTCTCTGCTTATTCCAACAAACAGGGCGGGTCCCGATCTCGGCTGTGGTCCAGCCGAGCATGCGAGACTCTTTCTTAGATCCTGATCTCGGCTCGCTATCTGCCCGGCTGCCTGAACGTCCTTGCCGACGTCATCAGCCGTTCCTTCCAAGATCCTCCACACGGAGTGGACCATCACCCATCAGGCGCTCCTCCTTCTTTGGGCGCAGGTAGAGCGTCCGATGGTCGTCCTTTTCGCCACGAGATTTTCACGTCGCCTCCCGATCGTTGTGTCTGTTTCCGGGCCCGGAAGCTTGGCAGATCGACGCGATGACGATCGACTGGACAGGGCTAGAGGCTTACGCCTTCCCTCCCACTCCACTCATTGGAAGGGTTCAGCCTAAAGCTGACTTAGAGCGGCTTCATCTCCTTCTCGTGGCACCGCGCTGGCCCAGTCAGCATTAGTTCCCGGACCCCATGCGGCTCGCCAGCGGCCCGCCAATCCCGCTCGGCCGCCGGCGAGGGGAGCTTTTCCAGCCCAGAACGGGGACTCTGCACAATCGCCCCGAGGGCCTGGATCCTCACACCTGGAGAGGGTTCGGAGATCACTGGGGTGCTCAGGCGCCTCCGTTTTCGCTTTTGGACTTAGGCCAGAAGGCTCACAGGCCACCCCCTCTGTCTACTAGTCACACTGGCTGGCTTGGACTCGATGGTTTGCGGCTAACAATGTTGTCCCGGTCGCCCTGCGATCAATGCAGGTCGCAAACCATCTGGCATGGCTCTCCGCTCGGGGACGCGCCGCGTCCGCTTTGCGCGCTCGCCGCTCAGCCATCTCTGTTACTTTTAAGCAACTTGGACGCTCCATCTCCCTCGGGGGAGTTATCGCGAGTGTGCTAAAGGGCGCGGCCCTCAGTTCTGCAACGGAGAGAACTTCTGTCCCGGCTTGGGACGTTCTTCTAGTACTCGAATTTCTCCGTTCTAGTGCTTTTGAACCTTTACAAGACGCTAGTCTCTCTGACCTTACGCGCAAAACTCTCATGCTCATACTGCTCGCTTCCGCGCGGAGGGGCAGTGAGATCCACGGCCTTTCAGGCCTAGACCGGGATATCACTTTCGAAAGAGACGGCTCGGTTTCACTGCGTGTCCGTCCCGATTTTCTCACCAAGAATCAAAAACCTGGTCAACTTTCACCGATCATTTCCATTCGGCCTCTCCGGGACATTTTTAGCCCCCGGCGATCCGGATCTTTCTAACTGTCCGGTACGCGCGCTTAAGGCTTACTTGTCGCGCACCGCTCCGTTTCGAGCATCAGCTCCGAAGTTGTTGTTTATTTCGATCATTTCAGCCCGAAATAAAGACTTTGCAAAAACCACGCTTTCCAGATGGTCTTCCACATTTATAAGGCATGCTTATCAGTGGTGGCAGACACAAAAGGGGGGGGGGGCAGTCAGTCCTTCCTCCTCGATCACCTCGTACGCACGAGGCTTGAGCGTGGGCAACTTCCTTAGCTGTCCTCAAGTCTGGAAGGATGTCAGACGTCCTCAAAGCTGCATACTGGACGACTCATGATGTCTTCCTCAGCTACTACCTCCGGGGCATTGCCAGCACTCATCCGGACGGTACCAACTGCCTCCCAGCTATGGTTGCTGCAGGCCAGATACTTCCAAGAGATTAATGTGAGTATCCCACCGCCTTTATGTGCAATCTGCCATTTATGTGAGTTGAGGTAAGAATATGTGATTGAATCGAAAATTTCAAAACTAAATTTTCATTTAATTAATATACTTACTCAACTCACATCGTTTATACCCTCCCATCCATCCCCGCTAACATTATATGTGTTACAGGTGTGTGTTTCCGTGGGGGAATGACGGCCGGTAGTAGGACCGCGCATGCGCGGGTTACCGGTAGGGGAGGTGACTCCCGTCCTTGACTACGGACTTTGTTTTCTTTGGGAGTTACTTCCCCCCTTACCAGGGTCGAGTACTACTTCAATATCTTAGCAATGAACTGAAGTTAATGCCATTTATGTGAGTTGAGTAAGTATATTAATTAAATGAAAATTTAGTTTTGAAATTTTCGATTTAAATTCCTCATTGCCACCCAGCCAATCTGGCAATCAGCGTTGACTGCGGGAGATGTAGCATTCTAGTGCTCAAAGCAAAACTTGTGCAGCAAAATTTGCTGAGCGCAGTACTTTTTTACACTCACAGCTGCTAAGCTGTGCACAGCCTATAAAGAAAAGGATTTACAATGTTGACCAACAAGCTGTACTATGAGGCGACACATTTGTTTGGTTGCACGACATTTGAATCTCTGAATGAGTTTACTGCTACTAAATTGATTGTAGTGACAGTGTGAAATGTTCCTCTATAATTGTCTTTAACTTGTATGATTATCACTGTGACAGTTTTGTAAAGGTGACTGTCTATTTGTAAACCATGTACATGTACTTCCCTCTTCTACCAAAAACTGAAAACTCTCGGTGAACTGCCAACAAACCTTTTTATACAGACAATCCGTTGGTGATACTGTATTTACATTCCCATTTAGCCACACCAATTTTGAAGTTTTGTGTCTAGGAATCACTACGTTTGGAATGCACATTATAAAATATGAAAGTTTTTCTTCTTTGCTTCAACTTTTTCATGTATTTGTCAGGAGAGACACATTTGTTTGTTTTGCTTAACGCCCAGCCGACCACGAAGGGCCATATCAGGGCGGTGCTGCTTTGACATATAACGTGCGCCACACACAAGACAGAAGTCGCAGCACAGGCTTCATGTCTCACCCAGTCACATTATTCTGACACCGGACCAACCAGTCCTAGCACTAACCCCATAATGCCAGACGCCAGGCGGAGCAGCCACTAGATTGCCAATTTTAAAGTCTTAGGTATGACCCGGCCGGGGTTCAAACCCACGACCTCCCGATCACGGGGCGGACGCCTTACCACTAGGCCAACCGTGCCGGTCAGGAGAGACACATTGTTTGCTTTGTAACACATATATATACACAGATATGTGAGGTTTTGGACAGAATTTTCTGTTTCTCGTCCCTTTCATACATGTACTTCTGATTTGACAGGTGCGTTTTTGAAAAGATTGTTTTCAATGAAGAGCATAATGTGTTAGATAGGCTTTTACTTTATATTAGATAGGCTTGTATTTCATTTTTGCATACAAAGCTTTACACATGCTGACAAAGTGTAACATATGTGTAACACATTTGTGCTACTTTTTTGGATGTTTTGTTGCAATGTGGTTGTAACCTTTTAATCTGGTGTGTAATAACAGTGATACCTGTCATGCGAGACCCTTCTGGTGACAGAAGAAGGGACGGTTTGGTTGTGTAATGTCCAGACCAAAATAGACCTGTCACAACAGTCCACCTGCAGTATAGGGACACTTTTGGTGTCCTTTCAAAGCAGGTGTCACTGTTTGAAGATTTCTTGATTGACTTACTTTTGTGTTCACCCAGTCAGGTTGATTTTGATTGACATTCTGGTGTTCACTGAGTCAGATTGAATTTGATTTTGCTGTTTTCAATCGCATCAGAAAAGGGAGTAATTTTGCTGTGGTAAATCTGATCAGAAAAGCACGTAATAGCATGGGTTTGAGATTTGAGGAAAGTTGTGTTGCTATGAGTTTTTTGCGGTGCCATTATCATGAGCACGCATATTTTGGTGTGTGGTTTTTCTGGTGATGGCTTTTTAATAATTGGTGCTGTTATGTGAGATTTTGGTGCAGGCGGGTAAAGAAAATTGTTTTTCCATGAGATTCGTGTGAATTAATATGTAGTAGTTTTCTTGCAATGATGTCATGTTGCGTTAGTAATGTTAACAAGACCTGAAGTCGGTCTGCATGACTGTGATTCAGCAAGCCAGACTTAGGTTTATATCTTCATGTATATAGCACTGAAGGTTTTTTCTCTTCGTGTAGCAGTGAAGGTTTTATCTTCATGCAGCACTGAAGATTTTGTACCACTGAAAGTTGCTATACTACACTGTACAATTTTACAAGGTAAGGGTTTTGACTGCCATTGGATCTTTCTCACTTTGCCATTTCATAATATTATTTAAGATGCATATTTTCTTCCCCGTCTGGAACATTCTGTTGCAACTGCAATGCATGGCAGTAATGGTTTTGTTTGTATTTTCCTAGTCTCAAGTGGAGAAATATTTGTATTCACAATAGTTCTGACATTGACTTTTTTTTTATAATTCCTAAACAGAATTGTAGTGCAATGGAACCCCCTTTTAATCCCTCAAAAAATCTGAGAAAACAGGGTCTTAAAAGGGAGGGGGTCTTAAAATGGGGGTCAATGTACAGAGGTCATGAACAAAGAATCTGAGAAAACAGGGTTTTTAAAGGGAGGGAGTCTTAAAATCAATGTACAGAGGTTATGAACAAAGAATCTGAGAAAATGGTCTTAAAAGGGAGGGGGTCTTAAAATGGGGGTCAATGTACAGAGGTCATGAACAAAGAATCTGAGAAAACAGGGTTTTTAAAGGGAGGGAGTCTTAAAATCAATGTACAGAGGTAATGAACAAAGAATCTGAGAAAACAGGGTCTTAAAAGGGAGGGGGTCTTAAAATGGGGGTCAATGTACAGAGGTTACCCCCCGCGGGTTATGGGGAAGAATTTACCCGATGCTCCCCAGCATGTCGTAAGAGGCGACTAACGGATTCTGTTTCTCCTTTTACCCTTGTTAAGTGTTTCTTGTATAGAATATAGTCAATGTTTGTAAAGATTTTAGTCAAGCAGTATGTAAGAAATGTTAAGTCCTTTGTCCTGGAAACTTGCATTCTCCCAGTAACAAGAAGAGCAAACGCTCGATCGAGTCACTTTCGCAGTTCTGAATATTATATGAGGCATCAGATGGACAGGAAGAAATTGCTATTCACAACACAATGAGTCACGTTCACATAAAATTTGAGCCCGGTCACTTTTATAGTTTCCGAGAAAAGCCCAACGTTAAGTTGTGTGTTGCCGAACAGAAAAGGCTAGTTATCTCCCTTGTTTTTCTGATAACGTTCGTAAAAGGCTACAGATGTAAATACTTTGATGTAAAGAATAATCCTACAAAGTTTCAATCACATCCGATGAACTTTGTCAAAGATATAAAATGTCTAATTTTTCCTTTGACGCTGACCTGTGACCTTGAAAAAGGTCAAAGGTCAACGAAACCATCGTTAAAGTGTAGAGGTCATTGGAGGTCACGACTAAACAAAATATGAGCCCGATCGCTTTGATAGTTTCCGAGAAAAGTCCAACGTTAAGGTGGTGTCTACGGACGGCCGGCCGGACGGCCGGCCGGACGGACGGCCGGCCGGCCGGCCGGACAGACTAACACTGACCGATTACATAGAGTCACATTTTCTCAAGTGACTCAATAATAATAATAATAATAATAATAATAATAATAATGCGAGCTTTTATAGCGCTATTCTAGAAAAAAATGTCTACTCTTAGCGCTTTACAATACATACATCGACCAAGCATACTATACACGCACAGGCAAAAAAAAACCCGACCAAACATAACCAACAAACTATACATGCACAGGCAAAGAAAACGACCAAACATACAATACACGCACAGGCAAAGATAGCGACCAAACATAAGCAAACATACTATGACCAAACATAACCAACATACTATACGCGCGCAGGCAAAGAGAACAATCAGCACATGTAATAATTACTGACAACTAATAATGCAGGCGTACAGTGACAGTCCAATACACAGTAAGGTCATATATAATATTGTACTACGTTGCAAGCCCCTGGAGCAATTCTTTTATTAGTGCTTTTGTGAACAAGAAACAATTAACAAGTGGCTCTATCCCATCCCCCCCCTTTCCCCGTTGCGATATAACCTTGAACGGTTGAAAACGACATAAAACATACCCCCCGCGGGTTAGGGGGAAGAATTTACCCGATGCTCCCCAGCATGTCGTAAGAGGCGACTAACGGATTCTGTTTCTCCTTTTACCCTTGTTAAGTGTTTCTTGTATAGAATATAGTCAATTTTTGTAAAGATTTTAGTCAAGCAGTATGTAAGAAATGTTAAGTCCTTTGTACTGGAAACTTGCATTCTCCCAGTAAGGTCATATATTGTACTACGTTGCAAGCCCCTGGCCCTGGAGCAATATTTTTATTAGTGCTTTTGTGAACAAGAAACAATTAACAAGTGGCTCTATCCCTTCCGCCCCCCCCCCCCCTTTCCCCGTCGCGATATAACCTTGAACGGTTGAAAACGAGGTTAAACATACCCCCCGCGGGTTAGGGGGAAGAATTTACCCGATGCTCCCCAGCATGTCGTAAGAGGCGACTAACGGATTCTGTTTCTCCTTTTACCCTTGTTAAGTGTTTCTTGTATAGAATATAGTCAATTTTTGTAAAGATTTTAGTCAAGCAGTATGTAAGAAATGTTAAGTCCTTTGTACTGGAAACTTGCATTCTCCCAGTAAGGTAATATATTGTACTACGTTGCAAGCCCCTGGAGCAAATTTTTGATTAGTGCTTTTGTGAACAAGAAACAATTGACAAGTGGCTCTATCCCATCTCCCCCCTTTCCCCGTCGCGATATAACCTTGAATGGTTGAAAACGACGTTAAACACCAAATAAAGTAAAGTAAAATCACCTACATACCATTCTTGTTTTTTGATTCTGAATTTTGGAACGTTAGCAGTTTATCTGTTTTTGGATGTATAAAAAAAGTCAGCAGTTTAAGCGCAACTCCTAAAAATTGAGGTATGCATCTTTAGAAATGCACCCCCTGACGGCGTCTGTTTGCAGGTCAATCATTTCAGTCAAAGTCTACACCTGTAGTATTTTAACAGGGCATGGCATTCCATAAATGTCGCAGTTTGATGACCCACAACACTTTACATTATGTACAGGTTCTTGTACTCTTAAGGCGTTGTTTATTACACTGAAGTATTTACAGCATGGCATTATTTTTCAATAGAGCACTGTTTTACAGTAAATGTGTATGCTCAACAAGAGAGTTAAATTTATTAAAGTATTTTTGAATCTTCTTGTTTTGACTTTGTCTGTTCTGTTCTTGAAGAGTTTACTTGACACTTTCTACCCCACCTATGTTGACCAAACTTTTATTTAGCCGAGACCAGCTGTGCTCCAGTCAGTCACTCAGAATTGTAGTAACTGTGTAGCAACTGTGTATTAACACACTGGAATGCAGGCGTTAGATGGACCTTACAGGAAGCGACTGAAGCTGACAGTCCGAGCGGATATATTCGTACCTGGTCAGATAGAGCCATATGAGTGTGTACGGATATATTCGTACCTGGGAGACAATGAGTTAAGTCTTGTCTCCATGGAATTATTTTTCATCATTCACACTATGAGCAACGGACACTAAAACAAATTGAAGTATTTTTTAATCCTGGGTGTGTGTGTGTGTGTTAACTCAAAACACGTCCTTGCCTTGCTTCTGTCTGGTTACTGTTGGGCTCGTGAGAGAATACCAAAGTCAGGTCAACACAAATTACAAACACTCAAGAAGTATCATGCTGGTTGGTAACAATGTTTTTCAGGCGTAAAGCTGTGGTACATTTGTACAGTTGTTCTAAACACTGAGTGGGGTGTTCACCAGTATTGTCTTTCTTCCCAAAGGGATCTTGATGGGCAGAAGTTTGTTTCAGAAAATACTTGATCTTTGCTCCACTTTATTGTTCACATATAATCCAAGCAAAGACTTCAGATCTGTGAAGTATTTTTCATCCCTTAACCCCTTCACCAAAACAGACTAAGAACCACCAGAAATGGCGAAATCTGTCCAGGCATACTTCTGTTGTGCACCGGCACGGTTGGCCTAGTGGTAAGGCGTCCGCCCCGTGATCGGGAGGTCGTGGGTTCGAACCCCGGCCGGGTCATACCTAAAACTTTCAAATTGGCAATCTAGTGGCTGCTCCACCTGGCGTCTGGCATTATGGGGTTAGTGCTAGGACTGGTTGGTCCGGTGTCAGAATAATGTGACTGGGTG
This sequence comes from Littorina saxatilis, assembly GCF_037325665.1. Taxonomy (NCBI): domain Eukaryota; kingdom Metazoa; phylum Mollusca; class Gastropoda; order Littorinimorpha; family Littorinidae; genus Littorina; species Littorina saxatilis. Next base: position 50,559,258 of record NC_090256.1, on the reverse strand, counting down.
AGACATGAAGCCTGTGCTGCGCCTTCTGTCTTGTGTGTGGCGCACGTTATATGTCAAAGCAGCACCGCCCTGATATGGCCCTTCGCGGTCGGCTGGGCGTTAAGCAAACAAACAAAAAAATACTTCTGTTGTTGTGTCTGGACAATCCAGGGGATTACAGGATCCATAAGTGTCAACAGAAAGGCTATACTGACGCTCTGGACTTTTTCATAAGGAACAAAAGAAAAACATTACACCCGAGTGCTACAAGCGTGTTGACCTAAATAGGTCTCCGGGATGCAATCTCTTTATTTCCGATGTCTCGTATATATTTGCATTATTTGTTGTAATTTCATGCATGCAGACACAGACATTCACAGGTGCGCTCAAGCCTACAGACTAAACATTCACACTAAAGTACACATAAACATACACATGCATTTACACACAAACGCACCCACAAGAAGGGTGTGAAACTCAATTCATCAGTGTTCACTGCTACAATGGAACCCTCCCTTTTAAGACCCTGTTTTCTTTGACTTTCTATTCATAACCTCTGTAAATTTACTGGGCACGCCAATTTTACGACTTCTTTTTACATTTAGTCAAGTTTTGACTAAATGTTTTAACATGGAGGGGGAATCGAGACGAGGATCGTGGTGTATGTGTCTGTGTGTGCGTGTGTGTGTGTAGAGTGATTGAGAGTAAACTACTGGACCGATCTTTATGAAATTTTACATGAGAGTTCCTGGGTATGATATCCCCGGACGTTTTTTTCTTTTTTTCGATAAATGTCTTTGATGACGTCATATCCGGCTTTTTGTAAAAGTTGAGGCGGCACTGTCACACCCTCATTTTTCAATCAAATTGATTGAAATTTTGGCCAAGCAATCTTCGACAAAGGCCGGACTTCGGTATTGCATTTCAGCATGGAGGCTTAAAAATTGATTAATGACTTTGGTCATTAAAAATCTGAAAATTGCAATTAAAATTATTTTTTTATAAAACGATCCAAATTTACGTTCACCTTATTCTTCATCATTTTCTGATTCAAAAAACATATAAATATGTTATATTCGGATTAAAAGCAAGGTCTGAAAATTAAAAATATAAAAATTATTATCAAAATCAAATTTCCGAAATCGATTTAAAAACAATTTCATCTTATTCCTTGTCGGTTCCTGATTCCAAAAACATATAGATATGATACTAGAGGAATACCCGGCTTCGCCGGGGTGAATCGCGAGACAGAGACAGACAGCGTGGCGGTTCATCACAATCACCTCTGCAAGCGAAGTCCTGTCACACGGGATTGAGAATTTTAGAGCTTATTTCTTAGCCCTATATTTTCTGTTGTGGCTTCTCAAATGCCAGAACATACAGACAGACAAAAGCCGCTAGACCCCATCACAAACAGAACTCTACAATCAACAGGTTTTTTCACACACACACACACAAACACACACACAGAGAAGCCGTATATATATAATATGTATATCTATATCTATAAATATATAGAGATAGGTGAGTGTATTTTTTGCGTGGCTATAAATTGATTCGACCTTTTCACTTTGACAGTACGAACAACTTACGGGTGCAAGGGAAGCGTTCTGGACAGCGCAGTGACATTCTAAAAATAGTACCTCAGAAACGGGAATTTGGGGTGAACGGTGCGACAGAGACAGACAGCGTGGCGGTTCACCACAATCACCTTTGAAAGGCGAAGTCCTGTCAAACGGGATTGAGAATTTTAGAGCTTATTTCTTAGCCCTATATTATCTGCTGTGGCTTCTCACATGCCAGAACATACAGACAGACAAAAGCCGCTAGACCCCATCACAAACAGAACTCTATAATACATAGGTTTTTGCCTACACACACACACAAACACACACACACACAGAGAAGCCGTATATATATATGCATATCTGTATCTATAAATATATAGAGATAGGTGAGAGTGTATTTTTCGCGTGGCTATAAATTGATTCGACCTTTTCACTTTGACAGTAAGAACAACTTACGGGTGCAAGGGAAGCGTTGTGGACAGCGCAGTGGACAGCGCAGTGACATTCTAAAAATAGTAATAGTAACTTAGAACTGAACGGGAAAGCCACACGAAGGAAGGGAGATAAACGCCAAACACTGGAGAAGATAAGGAAGAGTTACTTATAATGGTGAAATGAACGCAAAAACGAAAATGAGTTCAGCGCTGCGCGCTGAGAGCCCGTGTTGAAATATCTCATCGATGATATTGTGTCCGGGGTGTAGCTGAATACGGTGTCCAAATTTGAAAAAGATCCACCGAGAACTTTGGCGTTGTGATGTGGTGTAGCGGCTATGGTGTGTCGGTATGGGGGCCCGGGTAAGCTGAGGTGGAACCAAAATAGCTGAGGTGGAACCAAAATCGGTTCCGCGCTGCGCGCTGAGAGCACTTGTTGAAATATCTCATCGATGAGGTTGTGTCCGGGGTCTCTCTGAATAAGCCCACCAAATTTGAAGCAGATCCATCGAGAACCTTGGCCGCGCATCGCGCACAGACACACAGACAGACAGACAGACAGACAGACACTAGTCGTATATATATATAGATGATATGTTTGGATTAAAAACACGCTCAGAAAGTACAAACGAAGAGACGTACAGAAAAGCGTGCTATGCAGCACAGCGAAACCACTACCGCGCTGAACAGGCTCGTCAGTTTCACTCCGTTTTGCACAAGCGGTGGACTACGGTCATTGTGAAAAAATGCAGTGCGTTCAGTTTCATTCTGTGAGTTCCACAGCTTGACTAAATGTAGTAATTTCGCCTTAAGCGACTTGTTAAGACCTGATTTTGTCAGATTTGTTTAGGTCTTAAAAGGGGGGTTCCACTGCATTTCAAAAACAGCCCACTGCAATGCACTGAGTCAGGGAATAGAGTGGACACTTTACTGATAAGAGACAGTAAGCAGCAGAAGTAATCGGTAACAAATAATGAACACCGCCCTTTTCTCTTGGTTTTCCTCTTTATTGTTTAATATTTCATGTCTTCTTTTAATACTTGCCATACAATGGCACAATATAGCCAACAAAACAAAGGCACATACAACAGAGCAACATCACAAGTACAACAACAGGGTTAAAGAATTCCCAAAAAATCGCAATAGAGAATCACAACCAGAATGTTATTAATCTCAAGGCCTGGTGGGTTGAGCATAGAATTACACGTTATCAAAACTTTAGCTGGTCAAATGAATCGTTTTTGTTGCTGTTGTATTTCCCCTGAAGATCTGTATTACTGAGACGAGGGATATGTATTAATATGTAAAGCGCGGAGAGCACAGTTGTGGTTCGCGCTATATAAGCTCCCCATAATAATAATAAAAAAAAATTAATAATAATATTACTATAGTGAAACCCTCCTTTTAACCCCCCCCCCCCCCCAATTTAAAACTCTCTCCCTTTTTTCACACTTTCTGTTCAAATACCTCTGTAAATTTACCTTCATGTTAATGTTCTACGGCTGAGTGTATGAACGGGTCAACCTGGAGGTGAATTTGACAGATCTGCCACAAACATTCAGTGAATTGAATTAATTATAGGTAGTAGAGGTCGATTTTTGCATAATAATGTATATATAGAGGTTACAACACGAGTGGTTTTTTATATGGCTTGTATTTCAGTCAAGACCCAGCGGATGAATATCAAGGGACTCACGAGCCAAAAGACAACGTGTGACGGAAACACATAAAATAGTGGATAAATAAGGGTGCACGAAATACATCATAGCTGGCTCTACTTTTTGTCGTCCTTGACATTCCAAAAGCAAATGTACCTGTAAGACCGGATGTGCAAGGGGTCACCACGCTTTTGAGAACATGCGCGAGAGTCGTTCAGTGCTATAGCTTAGTTTTGGTCTCGTCTTGCCGAGACTATCATTTCATGAAGTCTGTCATCCATTCATGAAATCTATGACAAACCCTGTGAACAAACCAGTGCTAATATCGTGAATGGTCCATGCCTTTCCAGACACTTTTCCAACAATAATACATTTTAACTGACAGATAATTCCAGTCACTGACAGACAAACCCTGTGAACAAACCAGTGCATGATATCTTGAATAGCCCATGCCTTTCAGTTTCAGATCAATAAACAAAGGCCAAAGCACCTAGAGGATTTTCATGTCATCACTTTCGTAAAAGTGATAACCACGCAGTTAATGACAGTAGGCTGCAGAGGGGACAGATCTCCAGAATTAAACACAGTCCACCATGTTTGTGCTGTTCTATAACCCACAATTCTCCACCCCCTTACGCCCTCTTGACGACCTTGAACCAGATTTCGTCCTTGGGATGGGTGACGAGGCCGTACTGAGGCTTGACGTCCTGACCGGGAACGAGCAAAAAGCGGAACTTCTGCAGGGCCGTCACCATGATGATGGAGGCCTCCACGTATGCAAAGCGGTAACCAGGGCACTTGCGCTGACCGCCGAACCCGTAGGGTGAGAAAGCAATGGTGGGTCTGCCCTTGCTCTTCTTCTCGGAGAAACGCTCAGGGTCAAACCTGTTGATGGGAAAGCGACAGAGTTAGATACAGGATCTGTATAAACTGACAGTGAACTTAAATGAAACTGACCAATGGATAAACAATTTTTTTTAAACGATAGTTTTTCTGAGATTTAATGATGTGATGAAACGGAAAGTGTTTAAAGTGGTCAAGGGAAAATTTCACAGTAGAATATGATTGCTGTACCTGTGACCGTTTGTGCAATCCTAGCATCAATCTCATATTTAGAGGAGCTTCTAAATTCTTAAGTCAAATAGTCTGACGAAAGAGCCGACTGACCTATATGTATAGGTAAGATCAGTGGTTTGATTTACATACAGACACTTGTACTGTGTGAGGGGTACGGTATAATGTCACTCCTGTGATTGAATGCACTGGTCCAGACCTGTCATGCGAGACAGTGTTACGTCAGAGAGCGATGTTACAAAAGAATCTTCAATAAGTTTTTTTATATGTAATTCACCTTTCCATAGCAACCCCCTGTCCAGTCCCCTTAATAAGATACGATACTGACACATGCACAGCCTGGCGGTGACCTTACAAAAAACTTTGCACAGCTATTATGAAAAAAGTCACCAAGACAATCTTCTTTCTCGAAACCTGTCATTTTACGCATAAGAAGGGACTGAATTGTATCGTGATGCAACTTGTTTGAATTGTGACGTCTGGTCGAACTTTGTTTCGCTTTTGACGTCAGAATTTTCAATTTGGAAGTCAGGGTCAAAAAGAAATGTTTTGGCTTGCTTAGTTGATGCCGAGGTTTGTCTGTATCTACTTACACAGTGGGTGCAGGCCACACCTTCTCATCCATCATGGAGACTCCCAAGGCGTGAATCACAGGTGTCTGAAACGTTCAACAAACAACTCTTTATGACAGTGGAACCCCCCTTTTAAGACCTCCAAAACTCAGATAAAATCCAGACTCAAAAAGGAGTGAGTCTTAAAATGGAGGTAAATTTACAGAGAGCCAGAACAAAAAGAAAGTGTTAAAAGGGGGTAAGCTTTGATTTGGAGGGTCTTAAAAGGGAGGTTCCACTGTACAGACAATATTGCAAACAGCGAGTACTACATAAAACAGTCTCCTGGTATGCTCTTGTGAACCTCTGCGCTCACGTAGCAGTTTTTATAGGGCTATTCTTCTTCTTCTTCTTCTGCGTTCGTGGGCTGAAACTCCCACGTACACTCGTGTGGTTTTTTTTGCACGAGTGGAATTTTACGTGTATGACCGTTTTTTACCCCGCCATTTAGGCAGCCATACGCCGTTTTCGGAGGAAGCATGCTGGGTATTTTCGTGTTTCTATAACCCACCGAACTCTGACATGGATTACAGGATCTTTTTCGTGCGCACTTGGTCTTGTGCTTGCGTGTACACACGGGGGTGTTCGGACACCGAGGAGAGTCTGCACACAAAGTTGACTCTGAGAAATAAATCTCTCGCCGAACGTGGGGACGAACTCACGCTGACAGCAGCCAACTGGATACAAATCCAGCGTGCTACCGACTGAGCTACATCCCCGCCCACAGGGCTATTAATTTAGCTCCGAAATCTCAATCCTGTTTGACTGGCTTTGCCTCGAAAGGTGATTCTTGTGCTTCGGGCACTCAGTTACAAGCAGACTAGGACTAAGTGTGACATACCCCAGCAGGAATCTTGTGTCCCTCAAGCTCTGTGTCATCATTCGAGTAGCGTGCAGCCCACGGGGCCAGCACTGAGCAGCGCAGCGTCTCGTCCAACACCTGGCGCAGGTACCTGCGGACAGTCAACACGCCTGTCTACCTGGGGGCAATCAACACACCTGTCATTACCCTGTCTACCTGTCAACACACCTGGTCTTCATGCGGTGAGAGCTGAATGTTTTCTGAATTAGTTTTTGCCCATCTTTACAGCCTCAATATACACACACACAGAGAAAGATGCACATGCAATCACAGACACACACAAACATAAACACAGGAACTTACAAACGCATGTACGCATTCTTGCACTCACACAGACACAGACACAGACACACGCAATCACACACACAGACGCACACATACGCACAGAGAATTTTTATGGTCCCCATCCTAATCCAAGTTTTGTTACTAATTTAAAGACCAATAATTCAACGATCATTTTTCACCAAAACTTACAAACAACAATGCTTCGAAATCACTCTTCAAAGTTCAAAGGCAGAGTCCTTCCCATGCAAACAAATGAACCCAGTATCTAAGACCTGTACAGGCGTCTAAAAGGGACAAGGCCATCCCTCCACTTTGACACACACACAAATTCAGCAGCCCGGGTGTTTTCTTTGCAGAGCGGAAATGTTTTCACGAACTCATTTCTTAACATGAACCAGTGGCTTTTTGTAAAAAACAATTGATACCAAAATGTGTGTGTCCAAGTGGAGGAATTATATTTTCCAATGTAAAAATCTGGGCAGATTTTGTTTGTTTGTTTAACGCCCAGTCCACCACGAAGGGTGATATCAGGGCGGTGCTGCTTTGACATTTAACGTGCGCCACACACAAGACAGAAGTCGCAGCACAGGCTTCATGTCTCACCCAGTCACATTATTCTGACACCGGACCAACCAGTCCTAGCACTAACCCCATAATGCCAGACGCCAGGTGGAGCAGCCACTAGATTGCCTATTTTAAAGTCTTAAGTATGACCCGGCCGGGGTTCGAACCCACGACCTCCCGCTCAGTGGGCGGACGCCTTACCACTAGGCCACCGTGTTGCGGTATCTGGGCAGATCTGAGATAGTGAGCGGAACTGTTTTGACGGGTAGGACCGTGCCTTTAAGATGTAGAGAGTGTCCTACTTGAGTTTTCCGATGGTCTGATGGGTGACTGGCTCCGTGGGTCCCAGGATGTTGACGATCTCCTTGTACACCTTGTCCTGTACCTCTTCATGCATACACAGGTAGTAGATACACCACGTCAACACTGCAACACAGGTAAATGTATCTTCATGTATTCATTGTATTGTGATAAGCATGTAAACCACATCAACACTGGAACACAGGTATCTTCATGCATTCTTGTCTGTATTGTTATAAGCATTTCAGCTAGTCCTGCTCTACACTAATACAGACCATTTTTGTTACACCTGTGACTTACAATGATCACTAGACTTACAGTTGGCCGATGTGTGGAAGCCGCCGACTGTGTATGTAATGGCGTCAGCGAAGCGACGTTCTTCGTCAGGATGGTGGCCGATGATGGCGTCGATGAGGAGGAAATCCCGACTGTCTTTGCCGTGCGCCTCTCTCTCTTTCACTGCACGCCCCACGATCTGACGTAGTGTGGCCAGGGCTGCACAAAGCCCATTCATTGTGTCAGAGTGTGTGTGTGTGTGTGTGTGTGTGTGTGTGTGTGTGTGTGTGTGTGTGCGAATGTGTGTGTGTGTGCGAGTGTGTGTGTGTGTTTGTGTGTGTGTGTATGTGTTTGTTTGCTTGTTTGTTTGTGTGTGTGTGTGTGTGTGAATGTTTTGGTTTGTGGGTGCGTGCATGCGTGCATGCATGCGTGTGTCTGTGTGTGCAAGGAGGGATAAAGAAAGCCATGTGCACAACTTCTCTCACACCATACCTTTCTTGAAGTTCTGCGCCCTGGTGCTGTTTTCTTTGGGCAGGATGGGGTTGCTCAGCCTTTCCTCCATGTCTCCCCACGCCTGAACAAGACACAACTCACACTGACAGCAACCCCATGGTACATATGCCTTATTTAATGTATTATTCAACAAGCATCAGTGACTGTCACTATAATGTTGACCTGGAAGTATCATGAATCACGCTGTCCACACTGTTTCCTATGCATGCAGCTCCCATGAGATTTAACTGATCAATCTAATGAAGACTAGCTCTCATCTACTCAAACCATGCTGTCTCTAAGCACAAAATAGATCGCATATATGGATCCAGCTATCTCCGGTAGCGGCGTATGACTGCCTAAATGGAAAGGTAAAAACGGTAATACAAGTAAAATCCCACTCGTGCAAAAATTACGAGTGTACTTGGGAGTTTCAGCCCATGAACAAAAAAGAAGAAGGATTATCTAGCGGGCAATATCAAACACTCTAGGGGGCATTGCCGGGTTAATAAGAGTGCAGTGCATACCACATCGTAGCTGTGTTTAAAAGCCAGCGCCTCCTTGTCATCCTTGAAACTGTCGCCCATCAGCGCAATGAGCGCGGCCTTCACAGCAAACAGGAACATGTGTTCACCCAACGGGAAATGGTCGTCAGCCTCAGCGTGGTTCCACTTGCTCACTATCTCGTCAGCAACCTGAACAACAACTTTTCTTTTACCACAGGAAGTGACCTTGTTCTGACATTCTAGGAATAAATCAGTTTGATTTAAATAACTGCATGAGCATAGACGCAAGCAGCAGGAGAAACAGAAAATTATGCTTTGTACAATAAAATGTTTCATAGTAAGGGAATCCAAGACTTACTGTAACCTAGTGCCCGAAGTGCAACAATCACCTTTGGAGGCAAAGTCAATCTAACAGGTTTGAGATTTCAGAGCTAATTTAATAGCCCTATAAAAACTGCTATGGGTACGAACAAGTTCCCCAGAGCATACCAGAAAACAGCAGCTGCCAGACTCCATCACAAACAGAACTCTACAATTGACAGGTGTTTAGCCGGCAACGTTGAACAAACGTTGAGCTACTATAAATAGCCCTCCAAATCGAACAAAACAAAAATAACCTAATCCCACCTCCCACCTCCCCCAAACAAGAAAGGAAACTAATTAACACTGAACCTAGCAAATCAATCGTTTTCTTCCATCAAGTAATAAGTAAAGTACAAACCAAAAACATAAGAGACTGTAAAAGAAAGAGCGACTTTGGGGAAAACCTACCATATAATTTTCAACAACAAAAATCTGCTTACTTTCTGTATCTTGTCATAGTAGATGTCCAGAACTTCGTAGTTGAATACTTTGTCAAACACCAGACGTCTGGCTCTTCCGTCTGCTCCATTTGCATACTGGATACTGTGGCGGGTGATGAATGGCTCAAACATCGCAAAAAGTTCCGCTGAAACAATCGGAAATCTTGTTAACACCAAGTGGCGCTTTGATGGTTTTATGTCATCATCTTTAAAGCCTTAAAGACAAAGGGAATAATAATATTTACAAAAGAGAGTACCTGCACTAACACACACACACACACACACACACACACACACACACACACACACGCTTTTTTACATTTAGTCAAGTTTTGACTAAATGTTTTAACATAGACAGGGAATTGAGACGAGGGTGTGGTGTATGTGTGTGTTTGTGTGTGCGTTTGTGTGTGTGTATGTGTAGAGTGATTCAGAGAAAACTATTGGACCGATTTTCATGAAACTTCACATGAGAGTTCCTTGTTATATTATCTCCAGACGTTTTTTTCTCTCGTTTTTTTGATAAATGTCTTTGATGACGTCATAGCCGGCTTTTTGTGAAAGTTGAGGCAGCACTGTCATGCCTTCATTTTTTAACTTTAAGCAAATTGGTTGAAATTTTGGTCAAGCAATCTTTGACGACGTCTGGACAATGGGATTGCATTTTAGCTCAAAAACCTTAAAATTAGTTAATTAGTTTGCTAATTAAAGTTATCATTAAAACCGAATTTTCACTAATAGATTTAAAAATTATGGCATTGCATTCTTCGTCTTTTCCTGAATTCAAAAAGACATACATATGTCATGTATGGTCTAAAAATGTGCTCAGAATTTAAGAAAATAGGTCAAGTAATTACCACAGTTCGCATGTTTCGCGGAGATGAGCGTGACCCGTCTCTGTCTTTTGGTATGGTTAGTCGAGACTATCAAAATGTAGTCTTAGCGAAGCCTGGTTTATGATGTTGATCTTTTAGTTTATGCCGACAGATTGACTAAATGTTTTTATATCTATTCACGTGACTTGTTGTTATTTCATCAATTCTGCCTGCATACATACCTCTTTAAAAGCGACTCTTTAGGACATGCGCAGTAGGTTATTAAAGTATTGCTTTGTAAGAACTATCATATGTGTTATATGTGTTACTAAAGAATAATCTAAGAAACAAAGGGACTTAAGCTCTCTTAATATAGACAAGAACAGTAAATGAGAGTTGTATGCATACTCAGTCTCCTGACACCTGAGAGAATATATCGTCGGTGAAATCGTTGGACCTCGTAAATGACTCTTGGCGCCAAGTTTTTGTTTGTTTGTTTGCTTAACGCCCAGCCGACCACGAAGGGCCATATCAGGGCGGTGCTGCTTTGACATATAACGTGCGCCACACACAAGACAGAAGTCGCAGCACAGGCTTCATGTCTCACCCAGTCACATTATTCTGACACCGGACCAACCAGTCCTAGCACTAACCCCATAATGCCAGACGCCAGGCGGAGCAGCCACTAGATTGCCAATTTTAAAGTCTTAGGTATGACCCGGCCGGGGTTCGAACCCACGACCTCCCGATCACGGGGCGGACGCCTTACCACTAGTTGGCGCCAAGTCACTTACGAGGTCCCACAATTTCACCAACGATATAGGAAGTACTGAAATGATCTGATTCAAGATCACCTCATCTAATTTAAACTGATCTAATTGAATCTTTTTTCGAAAGTGGCGTATGGCTGCCTCAATGGCGAGGTAAAAACGGCCATACACGGGAAAAAACGTTGGAATTTCATCCCATGAACGAAGAAGAAAAATCTATCTCACTTCATGCGAGCAAAAAAATCAACTCACTTGGCCTATCAAAGAGGTTCTGGTGTTGTTTGAAGAGCTCAGGGGAGGCAATGCTGACAGTATATTGTGTCCCAAACCAGAACGATGCTACTGGTCCATACTCTTTGTGTAGTTTCATCAGAAACTCGTGCAGGCTTCCAGCCTTGCCAACATCGTTCAGGTTGCCATTTCTGCACACAGAAAACAGAACATTCTCTGCTCATTTACTTTTACGGCGATGCTTTCTACTGTACATGAAACACCCCTTTTAAGACCCTCCAATTTAAGACCTGTCAATCTTTAAATACCTTGCTTTTTTAACAATTTCTGTTCATAACCTCTGTTAATTTATTTTTAGACACCCTCTTTTTTTCCCGACCTCATTTGCTCAGAATTTTGTTAGGTCTAAAAAGGGGACTCCACTGTATGATTATAGTAGATCTGAACCCACACTGGAGTTCTTTAATTGGATAAGGTCAACAAAAAAATATAGTCTGTTTACGGTAACATAGGCAAAAAAAAATAGGGTCGGTAGGTCGGGATTTAAATTTTTTTTTTTTTACCCAAAAAACATATTTTTAAGCTATTTTGCCAAAAAACAAAGCCCTTTCCCCCCACATTAAAGATACACCAATCCTACGACACCAAAAGTCCATAAATTAAGACAAAGATCTGAGCAAAATTTGGACAGCATCAGTGTCATGACAAACAGGAAACTCAGTAATACAATAACAACGCCAAAAAATAGTCTAGCAAAACACAAAAGCCAACACATCACACACGAAAAAAGCAGAAAAGGAACAAATGCCAATCACTATCATTCTGAGCCTCTCAGCTTTACAAATTAACAGCGTGCATGAAGCACAACTATCACCTTTGGAGGCAAAGCCAGTCAAACAGGGATGAGATTTTAGGCCAACCTAATAAATAGCCCTACAAAAACTGCTATGGGTAAACAAAGGTTCCCAAGAGCGTACATGGTGACAACAGCAGCCAGACCCAATCATAAACGGCTACTTTACATGTCACTGGTCTGCTGTCTTCCAACGTACCAAAAACGTCGAGCTACTATAAATAGCTCACACTTTGGCAGGGAGACAACTCCTTCAATGCAGAGGAAGTGCCCGTGACAAGGGGTACTTGAGCATCCCCGCCCCGGCAAGGCTGGGCCTAGATGCAGCTCGAGACAGACGCTCTGTCCAAGTGGGCAGTGTCAATCTGTTAGGTCTGCGAGGCAAGCTCTTGGGGCAACAAGTCACTGTCTTGCAAAGAACACAGTATGCAGTCCCCAGGCTGCAAACTTTTTGGGGAAAAAGGCCAGGTCAATTCTCCTCAAACACTGATTGCCACAGAACTGTGTATACAGCTTTAACCTTTTGCTCAATATTGAGCCTGGGCCGCCCACATATGGCTCTACAATCCAGCTCTACTCAAACTCCACTTGCTGAACTTGTGACGTCCAAAAAGGATTCAGTTCATTAATTGAGTTGTCACACAAACGTACATCACCTGCTTTGCCAGAATAATGTATTGTTAAAAAAACATACAAACTGACAGAACATTACCCATACAGAAACAGAAAGGGTGCTAAATCTGACAAACATGACGGCTTGCAGAAAATCAGCTTCAAATCAAATTTGACAAACTCTTAGCCCAGACCAAACAATACAACTTCACACACATAAATATGTCAGCACCAAAAGAAATCAACAAAACAAGATATCGAGCACCAAGTCCTGGAGGAAAGCTGTTTGACCTCAGGAAAGGCGTTTGACCTCAGGAAAGCCGTTTGACCTCAGGAAAACCATTTGACCTCAGGCAAGCCGTTTGACCCCAGGAACACTATTTGACCTCAGGAAAGCCGTTCGACCTCAGGAAAACCATTTGACCTCAGGCAAGCCGTTTGACCCCAGGAACACTATTTGACCTCAGGAAAGCCGTTTGACCTCAGGAAAACCATTTGACCTCAGGCAAGCTGTTTGTCCCCAGGAAAACTATTTGACCTCAGGAAAGCTGTTTGACCTCAGGAACTCGATCAGGTTTCAAATTCTAAGGAATTCCGAATTCCAAATCCCACTGCATCCAGAGTACGGTAATTTGTCTTGAAGAAATCACAGTCAGTTGAAAAAAGAGATGAAGAGAAACATTGACAGGTGGCTGCCAGTGAGACGTATCTTAATTTTAATATTAAGAGTTGACGAGACCATAACCCAGGCAGGAGACAGGTGCACACCAGCTTTGATCATTTGTCTTAAAGAAATCACAGTTAATTGAAAACAGCTACGTCGAGTGCGCGAGCAATACCTGTCAGTATCACTATCAGGAACTCTGGTCAACGGCTGTGATGGTGTGCAGCGTGTAACCTGGGGAGAGAGAGAGCCGGCATGTCGAGTGCGCGACTAATACCTGTCAGTAACCCTATCAGGAACTCTGGTCAACGGCTGTGATGGTGTGCAGCGTGTAACCTGGGGAGGGAGAGCGCCGGCACGTCGAGTGCGCGAGCAATACCTGTCTGTATCTTCTGAACGTGTGATATTGCGTATTTTGTATTATTTGGATTGATGTATTTAGTAGCCTGTCTGTATCTTCTGAACGTGTGATATTGCGTATGTTGTATTATTTGGATTAATGTATTTAGTAGCAGTATAAATGTGAAATGTGATCTCTTTTTAGTTGGCCTTATCAAAGAGTATGTATGCGTTTGTGAAGACTGACAACGACAGCTGCCAGTGAGACGTAGAGCTGACGAGACTGAAGCCCAGGTAGAGACAGATGCACGCTCAGTGTGCGCCACCAGCTACACACCTTCTGTGCGGAATGTTAAGATCTGGGCCGCCAAAGTGAAGGGTGGCCGACAGACTGAGACTTTCCTGGTTCCTGACTTTCACGTTGGCGTGCACCGCCTCCCCCTCAATGTCAATCACAATGGCGTGCGTGCCATCCACACTGTCACCCAGGACAGTCATTCCATTTAATCATTATGTTTTACACAGTCTGGTTCCTTAAGTCTTAAGGCCTCCAGAAATCTAAATCTAAAAACAGAGATGACGCTGTCACTGCTTAAGTTGATAATTACAGTGGAACCCCCTTTTTAAGACCCCCTAATTTAAGACTTCATCCCTTTTAAGACCCTGTTTGGGGCGGGGATGCTGTAGCTCAGTCGGTAGCGCGCTGGATTTGTATCCAGTTGGCCGCTGTCAGCGTGAGTTCGTCCCCACGTTCGGCGAGAGATTTATTTCTCAGTCAACTTTGTGTGCAGACTCTCCTCGGTGTCCGAACACCCCCGTGTGTACACGCAAGCACAAGACCAAGTGCGCACGAAAAAGATCCTGTAATCCATGTCAGAGTTCGGTGGGTTATAGAAACACGAAAATACCCAGCATGCTTCCTCCGAAAACGGCGTATGGCTGCCTAAACGGTGGGGTAAAAAACGGTCATACACGTAAAATTCCACTCGTGCAAAAAACACGAGTGTACGTGGGAGTTTCAGCCCACGAACACAGAAGAAGAAGAAGAAGACCCTGTTTTCCCAGACTTTCTTTTCATAACCTCTGAAAATGTACCCCCATTTTAGGACACCCTCCTTTTTAAGAGTCCCGATCTTCTCAAATTTGTGGAGGTCTTAAAAGGGGGGTTGTATTGTATTCCTGTCATTCTTTTGTTTTAAAGAATGGTCCATTTCTTATTCGGTTTTTTGTTTTGTTTTTTGTTTTTACAAAGTTGTGGAATCTTGCATACAACACAGGAGCACAACAAGTTAAAATATTTTATTTTTTTAATTCAACAAGACTAGGTCTAGGGAACAATGTGATCCAATAATGTTAGACAAAGAGGGTAAACTGTAAGTTATCCCTGTAAGTGCTGCTAAACCAAGTTCTGAAGCCCGCATGCTTTTGCTCTAACAATTCACTCCAAACAAGCTGTTGAGTTTTGCTTTGCAAGGTATGACATACACCCATAAAGCCTTATAAATAAATGTAGTAAATAACGACTTACTGATTGGAAGATGGTTCCATTCCGGGTACTGTTGATCTTCTGCTGTCATCCTGCAAAACACACACAACACACACACACACACACACACACACACACACACATACAAACACACAACAAACACACACACACACACACACACACAAACACACACACATTGTAATATTATTGTTTTACGCATTCTATTCCCGAAGAAAACATTCTGAAAATAACAGGGAAAAATTCCATTTTCTCTGTAATACAAACAATCAATCAGTGAAGATGTGTGCAGAGTTTATGATCTTACCCTTTCAGCATTACAGACGGCTGTGCTGCGAGTGATATCATTTATATATTTGTATAATTGATTAGACATGCATGGATCTAATGCAATGTTATTCAAACCTGTTATGGGCATACAGCAGGTAGCCGATAAATACTGTGACTTAAACATTTTTTTTCTTCATCATGAATAAATGGCAAAAAGTTTGCGAATGTGTGAGTAAAGACTGGAACAAAACATCAGAAATATTTCCACACCTGAGTTATATACATGTACAAATAAGCAGTCATGGCATACCAAGCAATAAAATGGGACATCTCTCAGGACAAAAGGGGGGCGGGGGATCCTCTTGGGACAAGGGGGGGGGGGGGGGGGTTGTTGCTTATTGTGTATTACAAATTGACCACCCAGAGATATCATAGCTGAGGACCTATGGACCACCCTAGGGATCAAAAGGGGGGCGGGGGATCCTCTTGGGACAAGGGGGGGGGGGGGGGTTGTTGCTTATTGTGTATTACAAATTGACCACCCAGAGATATCATAGCTGAGGACCTATGGACCACCCTAGGGATCAACCAAAAGCAGTCATTATAGACAGGTGGTCGCTAGGGAAAGGTGAATTAAAAAGATGAAAAACTTGTTTAGGATCCATCAGGAAGTAGCGTGCAAGCAGGTATGAGACCACTATTTACCAAGAAGAGGAGACAATCATTGCAAACCAGAGCTTCCATTCTCTGTCCTTTGAGTGTCAATAATCTGAATGATCTGCATAAAATAAGTGTTCACTGTCACTCCATGGTAACTTACGCAGAAGGGGTCTATGTCGACCAAAAGTGAGTGTATTCCCTGTAGGTGCATTTTATGTAGACGTTTTCCCAGTATACAGGAAATACACCCGATCTAGCTGAAAGTCACGTGATGCTTAGTGACATCGGTAGAAATTGATGTTTTTATTTTTGTTGTTGTATTTCTTAGATATTCGATTTGATTGGCTGAATGCTGCACACGCATTCAGGAATTCAATAAGATTTTCCTGTCGAACCGCAATTATGGAAGGGGAAGTAACGCTGAGGTTATTCAAATTGGTCAACGGCAGTCACGTGCCTGGCGCGAGATTTAATGGTATAGTACTTTCCTACAGGGAATGGGAATACACCCAGTTTTGGTCGACATAGACCCCTTCAGCGTAACTTAGTACTGCGCATAAAACTGCTTCCAGGCAGACACACCCAGTATTGACTGGGAAATCTATACTAGCTGGAACCCAAATCCTGAACCAATCGCTGTGAAAAACGTGTCTCTCACATCTCTCTCATCAAGCAAAATGTCACTTGACACTGATACTCTCATCATCCTTATACAAGGAAAAGAAAAGTGCGACTGATGGGAAATTATTGATTGTCTGAACATACTTATTCTGCAGATAACGGAGAATACAAAGAGTCGCCTCAACAATTGTACCTCAAATAAAAAATATTGATTTATTTATATGTACATGTTATAAACACTTGACCGTAAGCATTCAGTCAGTATACAGTCAAAAACAAAGAGAAAATGTATTACACAGGCACTTGTTTGCATTCTTAATCAATGCTTGCATCAGACATATAAACTTTAAGTTCACCTTCAACTCTGTTCTTATTGTAAACTTTTAACATTATTTACACACCTTCCTTTCAATGTAAATAATCATGTAAACCATCACAGATTCGTACATACCTTCCTTTCAATGTACCGTACTTTTCGGACTATAAGGTGATACTTTTTTCTTTTTTTTTCACTTAAAATCGTGGGGTCGCCTTATACACGCCGTCACCGTATTCTCGGATAAAATAGGTTTCACGAGCACTGTGAACTTGAAATCAATGAGCAACTAACAACCATTTAAGTGAACACAATTCAAGCAATGTTGATCGCCGAGCTCAGGAGCCTCGACTTCGACGGGTGGGGACCGCTCGGGTGCCATGTCAGCAGCGGCTTTCATGAACTTCTTTTGTTCAGACTCTGAGGGTTCAGATTTCTCTGGATTTTTTTGGAGTGAGAGTGATGACGACAACGAGTGACGATTGAAGTACTGCGGATCTACTTTCCTGACTTTCTGTTTGAAACAGTGTTTCGTGCCGATTTTGAGCGGTCGCCATGTTTGATCATTGATGTTGTTTTTAGTTTTTTTCCTACGTACGATGTTTTTCCTCTTTTTTTTCTTCTTTCATGCCGTCGCCTTATGCACGACACCATCGTCTTATCCATGACATCGCCTTATTCTAGGATTTTTTCAGTTTTATATTCAAAAGTAGGGGGTGCGCCCTATACACGGCAGCGCCTTATAGTCCGAAAAGTATGGTAAATAATCATGTAAACCATCACAGATTCGTGTAGGATTTTACACGTGGTAAGTGCATTCTTTCTCTTGGGCATACTGTATATACCAAAAATCGACAGCCTGTCTGCTTTCTGTGTTGAGCGGGGTATTCTGGTCGACTGAATTGTTCTGAAGATCATCTGTAAAGTAGATCTTTTTGTTGTAATTTTGATTTGATGTTTGTTTACAGCTTCATCCATTTTAAAAGCCAAAACAATGGGCGGTTCTGGTGAGGTTATGCTCATTCTTTTTTTCGGCTGGTAACAGGCGGAACCTCGCGGCAAGATCACACGAGAAAGGAAAAAAACGTGCATTGGTCCCAAATAGCATGTCGCTTTGGCAACAGTTCGTGTGTAAGTCGTGCATTTTATACGGTAAAAAGACAATAGTAACAGGCGGAACCTCGCGGCAAGATCACAAGAGTTATCTCGCGTTATCACCCCAAAAGCGCTCATTCAAGGACTCACAAAAAAAAAAGAGGGGTGATGCAGGAAGGCTTAACCCAATGCCTCGGAGAGCAGCCAATATCATCCCGCTAGAGAACCAATATGCTGATCCTTGAATGTCCACGATATATATACACAATGCTACCTACTTTCAGATTTGCTTTCATGTTACCTGCAATACAATACCACGCATCTCTGTTTCTGTGTCTACCCGTTTCTGGCGAGGTTTGAGTGTTCACATTTTTTGAAAACTTGCTCTGGTTACTTTGGTGCGATTTGTTAAAGTTTTGAATTGACAGAGTCGCTTCACATGTCATATGAACTGCATAGGAGACAGTGTAATTCTACGAGGGAGACAAAGGGTTAAAGTTGAATACACTGGAACTCCCCCTTTAATACCTCCAAAAATCTGGTCTTAAAAAAGGAGGGAGTCTTAAAATGGGGGTAATTTTACAGAGGGTTTGAACACAAAGTCTCAGAAAAAAGAAGGTCTTAAAAAGGAGGGAGTCTTAAAATGGGGGTAATTTTACAGAGGGTTTGAACACAAAGTCTCAGAAAAAAGAAGGTCTTAAAAAGGAAGGAGTCTTAAATTGGGGGGGTCTTAAAAGGGGGGTTTCAGTGTGTAGGGGGTGAGGTTTGTAGCTCTAAAAGTTGCGTGGAACTAGAACTAGATGTGGCCCGACTTCTCACCTCTCCTCTAAAGACAATCTGTTTTCCGGTTCGGGTCTTGCCTGTGTCTCACGTCTCTGTTCTCACCTCTCTCCTTCTTCTAAACACAGAGCCACCGCCCCATGTATCTTCCTCTCTGTGCCCCTCTTCTTTTTCCAGGTCTTTATCCCCTTGCAGCTGCATGCAAAAGCAATGAGATCCAGAAGTGTTAGATCTAAATCGCAATAAGAAAAGACATCCTCCCCAGCTCCTCATACAAGATCAGATTGAAACACCCCTGTACTCATGTAACTTGTTTTTATTGTTTATTTTTGTTATATATATTGTATTTTTTACAGAAACGGAAAAAATTAACACATCTGTGAGTATTGCTATCCATTGAACTTAAATCATGATTTCACTTTAGAGAGTTACTAATGACAGATATCTTCATTTACAGGTAAGCCTTGAACTGCTGCACCAAATTATCATTCCTTCATGATTAAAGATTTTGAAAAATGCAGAACACTACCACTACTTATTCATAGAAAAATCTCTGTATCTACATATACTTAGAACACCTGGATATTAATATAAATTTACAGATAAATTAAATCCACAGAAAAACTGAAATCAAACCCAAGAGAGAAATGGATCTGTTAACTTCGAATCCAAAATTTACACATTTATTCTAGCTAGCCCCTATCAAAAAGACAGTTAACACAGAAATGAAATTCTTACTTCGTTACTATGACAAAAGAAAAAGAAGAAGAAGATGAAAAGAAATGGACTCTTTCACGTACAGAGCTAACCTGATAGCAGCACACAAATCGTTCTGACTTTTCTCGTTTAACAGGTCGAGATCGCCTATCGTCATCCTGGATTTAGGACAAACAATAAATTGATTTTAAAGTTAATGACACTGCATTAAATTAGTTCTTTGAATAAGAAAATCAATGTTTAAAAGTGAACTGGAGAAGATGAAAGATTAAAAAGAAAAAAATACTCAACTAGGGATAAAACCCTTTTTGTGTTGGTGACTGTCATTTACAGAGTTACTGCCAGTACATGTACTTCTGCCAGACATAAACACATGCCATAGATAAAGTTATCAAAGTGTGTACCATCTGCATGGTTTACTCTTGATGCGGCGAGCTGTTGCTGGAGAACCTATAATTCATTTTCATAGATTGATTAGAGAAATAGTAGATTGTACATGTTGTTTGACATAAGTCATAACTCCCAATGATGCCAAATTTGTTGTTTATATAAGTTCAGTCCATGGTGTGGCAACGGCAGCACAAATCAAGAACTCAACAAAACACTGGATTCGTGCGCCTGTGGTTAAAAAAAAATGTTTCTGCCCGAAGGTCAGGGTCACAGCGGGGTCACACTACAGATCTATGGGAGTTCATGTCAGTTGTCTCAAATCTTGTGCATGTCATTCGCATAGCACAAACAAAACGACATACATGAAAGTCCCCGTGAACAGAATTAAGATTGCTCTGTGACAAATAAAAGTTCAACATTAGTTACCGACAACGTAAGGGACGGGCAAGAACAAAAGGGAGGTGGGGAAATGATAACTGCATGTGGGTCAGTAAGTGGTGAGGGACTAATGTTCACTCTGGGCCTCACTATCAAAGGCCTCTCGATCAAGCCTCCACACTTCGTAACAGCTAGGTCTGTTTTGTTTACGAAGGGCCATATCAGGGCGGTGCTACTTTGACATATATAACATGCGCCACACACAAGACAGAAGTCGCAGCACAGGCTTCATGTCTCACCACAGGCGGAAGGTATCGTCCACTGGACAACTACTATCACAGAAAGACTTTCTGTGATAGTAGTAGTCCAGTGGACGATACCTTCCGCCTGCCAGTGGTCTCACCCAGTCACATTATTCTGACACCGGACCAACCAGTCCCAGCACTAACCCCATAATGCCAGACGCCAGGCGGAGCAACCACTAGATTGCCAATTTTAAAGTCTTGGGTATGATAAAGTCTTAGGTATGACCCGGCCGGGGTTCGAACCCACGACCTCCCGATCACGGGGCGGACGCCTTACCACTAGGTGTGCCGGTGTGACGTTTTCATCTTTCGCCGTGGAGCAAAACAAAGTCACATGTGCACACGCTCCCTGCTTGCCAAGGTTTGCCAGAAATTGTGCGTGCGTGACTGTCTGCAAATCTCTTCTCTTTGAAATGTTAATACTAACCTTGAATATATACATCAAATAAAGCATACTCACGGGGAAGAGCCAGAGAATGAGAAAGACGAGGGAGATGAAGATAGCGGCTACCCCGAGGCCTATGGCGACCCCCAGCCAGCTCATGTTGTCCTCCTGTCGTCTGCTGGTGAAGTGATGCCCAGCCTTTGCTGCACTGCAGTATGCCTCAAAGTCTGCTACAGTTGTCCACCCCGCCTGTCTGTCTATAATCTACCCGTCCCGTTCGCCTTCCGGGTACAGTGCGAAGCCTGACGTGTCACAGTTAGAAACAGCCAGCTCAGAGTTTGTGCCAGCCACTGCCAGCCTATCCTGCTTCTGCAGCAAACCAGTGACAGTGCACGGCACAGAAGTCAGAACATCGCACTGTACAGTCTGTCGGGTCTGTGAACTCTCAGACCACTTGCCAGCTGTGCACACCACAGTAACAGCGCTGTTTGCAACCTCACGCTGCCGCGCAAACAGGAACACAAATCGTATTGTACAATACACATCACATCTGTGTTGAAAGTAAAGTACGCAGATTTGGGCAGTGGGGCCGCGGGTCACAGGCACCCAATATATTAATTCTTATATAAAATGATAATAATATAATAAGGAACACTTATTAATCGCCCCTGCTCATCAGAGCTCACGGCGATGTACAAAAGCAACAGCGTGCACACACACTGACACACACACACACACACACGCACACAACACACACTAAAATACAGTTAGTAAATAACAATACTATAAAAACTATCCTCTTGTAGCTCTTACGGTCTTCATGCAAGATCCATTTCTTCTTACAATTACCAGCTCGGCATTAACAATTTTGTTTTTTAAAAATCTGAAATTTTACCATTCAGTAGTTATAGGGAAATAGTTTAAAATGCTGCTGTCAGTGTGAATATAGTGATTTGTTCCCCATGGTACAGTACTGCAGACCATGTTGTTAACATATAGTCAAGTTTTGACTAAATGTTTTAACATACATATAGCCTTTGCCATTAAAAACGCGACAAACGATCTACGGCGGTTTTTATGTTACTTGTTATAGCAAGCACCTGTGGTTTAGACATTGTCAAAAACAAAAAAGTGCACGGAAAACTCATGTCAGAAGACGCGTATAACACGTGGCGTTTAATTCAGTAAAACGTTTCATTCACTGAAAACCCGTGACCTTTATTACTGTCAATACCACTGTCGGTTGCTTCGGCCACAACTTGTGTTGATTTGAAGCTGTAAGTACCGATAATGGAAAACACGTGCAGTTCTCGACAATATAACCCATTCATAACTTCAGCTGTTTCGTTTCAATTTTGTACTCAATGAAACGCCACGTGTTTTATGTGTCTTCTTGCATGAGTTTTCCGTGCAGTTTGTTTTTGTTTTTGAGGAAGTCTAAACCACAGGTGCTTGCTATAACCAGTAACATAAAAACCTCCGTCGATCGTTTGTCGCGTTTTTAATGGCAAAGGCTATACATGTAGAAGGGGAATCGAGACGAGGGTGGTGGTGTATGTGTGTGTGTGTGTATGTCTGTGTGTATGTATACATCAATTCCGAAAAAACTGCTGGACCGATCTTTGTGAAATTTCACATGAGAGTTCCTGCAGGTATGATATCCCCAGACTTTTTTTCATTTTTCTATAAATATCTCTGATGACGTCATATCCGGCTTTTTGTCAAAGTTGAGGCCGCACTGTCACGCCCTCATTTTTCAATCAAATTGGTTGAAATTTTGGTCAAGCAAACTTCGACGAAGTCCAGACTATGGGATTGATTTTCAGCTCGGCAGCGTAACAATTATTTAATTAGTTAGCTCATTAAAGTTGTCATTGAAATCGAATTTTTAGAAACAGATTTTAAAATGATTGCATTATATTCCTCAATTTCTCCTGAATCCAAAAATATATACATATGATATCTTTACTTTAAAAAATGTGCTAAGAATGACAGAAAATAGGTTAATTAAGGCTCGTCGCGATATAACCTTTGTGGTTGAAAACGACCTTAAACACCAAATAAAGAAAGAAAGAAAGGTTAATTAAGTACAGCGTTCGCATGCTACGCGGAGACGAGCGTGACCCGTCTGGGTCTTTTGGTGTGGTTAGTCGAGACTATCTAAGAATAGTCTCGTAGCCTCGGCAATGACCGAGTGTTGGTGTTAATCTGTTACTTTAATACTGACAGCTTGACTAAATGTTTTTATATCGCTTCACGCGACTTGTTTCTTATTCTTTTTTATCCAGTATCACCTTTACCATCCCTAGCCTACTCCAACACATCATTCTCTTTCTTGCCCACTCTGCCTTTTTTGGGCAATTATTCTTACTGAAAACCACAGGCGACAGGAAAACAACATTTTAAATTGTAGCATTGGTATTTTCTTGGTGCCAGTGTTGAAAGACAAAGGCAAAAACAATTTCTAATGTAGGAAACCACTGCACTCGGAGTAAGGCACCCAACTTAGCCCCCTCCCAGACCCCCATCCTAAAATAAAAATTGTTAAAAGCAATTCTAATAGACTATTCCATCTTTTGCCGGGAATTGTGTGTACACTCTTACGCTGTGCACCTTTTTCAATTCAACAGGTAATCCTTCATCAGTGTATATAGTGGAATTCCCCCTCGCCCCCTTTTAAAACCCGTAAGTTAAGACTCCCCCCCCCCCCCTCTGTCTTTAAGACCTTGTTTTTTTCAGGTTAAACCTGTCTACATTTACCTCAGTGTCAAGACTACCTACTTTGTTTTCCTGTCCTGCTTTTCTCAGATTTTTTTGAGGTCTAAAAAGGATGGTTCCACTGTATCGCAATATGCATAGCAATTAGAGCTGCACAGTATTCAGAAAAACTGGTTAAACCGGTTTGAACATTAAACACCGGTTGCAGCGTTCTCCAGACTGGTTGAAACAGGTACAAGTATTCTTTGTGCATTTCCCGCGCATAAATTGGTAGCACCTGAAAACAATCATAAAGTGAAGAAAAACATGAAGTAGCTGTATCTACAGGCAGTCTGATACTACACTCATGGCCGAGCTGAGCTACTTGTTTTCTTTTTTTCTCCTTTTATACATTTAGTCAAGTTTTGACAAAATGTTTTAACAGGCAGGACGGGAATCGTGGTGACTGGTGTATGTATGTGTGTGTGTGTGTGTGTGTGTGTGTGTGTGTGTGTGTGTGTGTATGTGTAGAGCGATTCAGAGAAAACTATTGAACCAATCTTCATGAAACTTTACATGCGAGTTCCTGGGTATGATATCCCCACACGTGTTTTTCATTTTTTCGATCAATGTCTTTGATGTCATATCCGGCTTTTTGTGAAAGTTGAGGCGGCACTGTCACGCCTTCATTTTTTAAACAAATTGGTTGACATTTTGGTCAAGTAATCTTCGACGACACCCGGACTTTGGTATTGCATTTCAGCTTGGAGGCTTAAAAAATAATTTATGAGTTTGCTCATTAAAGTTGTCATTAAAATCGATTTTTCGCAAATAGATTTAAAATTAATTGCATTGTATTCCTCATCTTCTCCTGAATTCAAAAATATATACATATGTCATTTTTACTCTAAAAATGTGCTCAGAATGAAAGAAAATAGGTTCAGCAAGTACTACGGACGCGTGCTTTGCAGTGGCGAGCGTGACCCGTCTTGGTCTTCGATATGGTTAGCCGAGACTATCTGAATGTAGTCTCGGCGATGAATGGTTTGTGGTGTTGATCTTGACTAAGTGATTTTATATCGCTTCACGCAACTTGTTTTTTCTTTAGGTTTGGACTTACTCTTGTGAAAAAAAATCATCAAGAACTTTTTGTTTTCTCGTCCTTGTGATTCTTTTGGTTTAGCTATTACATGTAGTACTAGTAGAGTTAGAAACTCACAAAAAAGATGTCAACATCACATCTTTCTTTCGATATTTCTCATTGATATAAATATTGTGTAATATATCAGGTTTTTAAAACAATTTTATCTTGTGGACATTTTAAGAGAGAGAGAGATAACGCGCTCTTCTCTGTAATACCTAACTGTATTACAATTTTGTTCATGTAATGATGAAATCACAACAACATTCATCACAAAAATACA
Organism: Littorina saxatilis; assembly: GCF_037325665.1. NCBI lineage: Eukaryota > Metazoa > Mollusca > Gastropoda > Littorinimorpha > Littorinidae > Littorina > Littorina saxatilis. Next base: position 50,534,020 of record NC_090256.1, on the reverse strand, counting down.
GTACAATAAAACACACACAATTTGAGGCACTTTCATCAAGCTTTACTTCAAAAGCACATACTCTTCGTTTGTGTAGTATGATTTCCAGCAACTGCTGTCAGCACCAAACAAGCAATGAACATCTTCAGAAAGCAACAATGAACATTTGTACACATACACACACACACGATCAAAAAGTCAAAGACAAAAGAAAATGGCACCATCAAACCCATTCACAACAAGATGGTAAATGACAGACTAGAATTTGTTGAAACTTGTACAGGTTTATAAAAGCACCTTGCATCAAAAAGCCTTTGCATTTTCAAAGAGATAATTGAGTGTGGACATGCCAGGTTCTCATGAAATATTTTGTTGTAATAATGCTTGGATCTAAATATCAAAGGGAAGTAGGTGTTCTAATTATAGACAACAGTAAGAGTTATGTAAAACCAGTCTCCTTTGTTTGTTTGTTTGTTTGCTTAACGCCCAGCCGACCACGAAGGGCCATATCAGGGCGGAGCTGCTTTGACATATAACGTGCGCCACACACAAGACAGAAGTCGCAGCACAGGCTTCATGTCTCACCCAGTCACATTATTCTGACACCGGACCAACCAGTCCTAGCACTAACCCCATAATGCCAGACGCCAGGCGGAGCAGCCACTAGATTGCCAATTTTAAAGTCTTAGGTCTGACCCGGCCGGGGTTCGAACCCACGACCTCCCGATCACGGGGCGGACGCCTTACCACTAGGCCACCGTGCTGGGAACCAGTCTTCTGGCACCTGAGAGAATAAGAAGCACTAGTATGAACAAATGACTTTTATTCCTTAAGTCATTTTTTTTTCATGTCCTGCTTCTCATGGGACCAGGAGACTGAATCTGAATAACTCTTACCATCTGATTGTCCACATTTGAAGCGTTTACCTCCCTTTGTTTCATACAGATCTTTTTCAGAAGCGCTCCGTTTCCTTGATTGAGTTGTAATGCCAGCCTTTAACTACTGTCGGGTAAAAGATATGTGCACAGTAGTCTTTAAACTGTCAGTTATATATATACTGTGTTTTCCGGCTTCAAGATGCATACAAACACAAAAACAATTTACATCATCTTTCTACTTCAGCAAACACATTTTTATACTATGAAATTCTTATTGCAGAAGCTCAGTGTTAAAAAATAACAGTGTTTATCCAGTCATTCAGCAGTCTCTTTCACACATGGCATTGGTTTGTATAGTTGAGTTGATGAAGTATGGAGAGTTATTTTTTGGCTGAAAGTAGAACTACCCCTTGTCTACGTTGATGTAATCCACTCAGTCAGCACAATGATTGTGTATGTTGAAATCAGATCTTTGCAAACAATGATAGAGACAGTAGTGGATGAAAAGACAGTTCATGCTGTGCTGACTTCCAAGAAACAAGACCAGCTTCACAAGCCTCTTGTACCAACTCATTGCCTTGCGTTCCGTGAAAACATTACAACCTTTTACAACTTGTCGATGGCCCCACAACCCACCCACCCAAAACACACAAACAAGATTGACTGCCTTAATAGCAGGCGAAAAACGTCCATGCACGTAAGAGCCCATTTGTAGAAAAGAATGAGTGCATGTACGAGTTGCAGTCCACGAACACAGAATAAAAAGTGAAAAAAACGTGATTTTTTTTTTAATTTGTAGATCGTTGGACCACAACAGTAACTGTGTGTTTTGAATTTGGAATGATCAAATTTCTTAGACATCTCTTACTCCTGTTTGTCATTTTCAAAACTGTAAGTACAGCTTGTAATATCAGTTTCCAGCCAGGACAGACATTGCAAAGCCTGCATGCGTCCGAGTAAGGAAGACTGATGTTTGTATCTGACAGTGAGCATAAGCGCTGCTTATAATATTATTGTAATGCCATGTGGTAATTTTGATGTTTCCCTTAACAGAAAGATCTGTGACTTAAAAAAGAAGATCACACTACCCTTTGATAGCATTACCTAAAGCTACAACAAGACCACCTTCAAAAGAGCAGTAGTGTTTTCAAAAATGGTCTGGTATTTCTATGAGACCAGACATGAACGAACCATTTGTACCATAGAACAGAACATACATCAAACATGGAAAGTATTGCCCGGATATTGCTCTTACTTTGTGTCTTTTAACCACACACACTGTTGTCAATCTGGCTAGCATCAGAACTCTACATGACTACAGTAAATCTTTCACACCCTGAAGAAAGAAAAAACGATGAAAAAATAGCCACAACAGAAACCCCAACCCCAAACAAAAAAACTACTATCGTCCTCATCAGCTTTCACATGGAAAGTCTCTTTGTTCAATCAAGAAACTTGATTAAAAAAATAAAACAAACAAACTTGAAGGAGATCCAGCAACAGTATATCAAAATGAACACAAAATTAAATGTACAGGGAAAATCTTCACTCACAGAGAAGTCTCAGCTTCTGTCCATACTCAGAACAGACATACCAACCCTTGTAAAGCCTAAAATAGAGCAATTTAGATTTTTTTGGAATTTTTAGTGTAGCAAATGATGTTTAAGTGTAGCAATGTCCAAACCAAAATATATTCGCACATCCGCATTTATGCTACTTCGTGCATGAATATTTAATTTAAAAAAAAGTTTATTTAGAAAGCGGGAACATAATTCCCAATAGAGAGTGTCTGCAGTCCTACTTTTCAGTGTGAAACATGCTTTGTGGCCCATGTTATATACGCAGTGAGAATCAGAAACAAGTACCAAGAAAGAGGGAATTCTTGCATGCTTCTGATCATTTGTTTAAGCGCAGCAATTTTAAGCTTGGCGTAATAGTGTAACAATTTGTCTTCAAATGTAGCATGCTGCGCTGAAAGTGTAGCAGTTGGCAGCTCTGTCAAAAACAGCAGCACTGCAAACCGCCATACACACAACCACCTCTTCCAGCAACTCAGAGGAGAAAATAATTGGCATCGGTTTTCAAATTTTAACCCAAGATGTATCAGACAATGTTGTGTTTCTGAAACTGTTTCAAAAATCTAATGTACTTGTGGTATTTGTCAAAAAAGAATAGAGGGCAAGCAGGACTGATACCTCATGTTATCAACTATGAAACGTACTAATTTTAAGTAATCTCAGTTCTTGGTCACATGTTCTGTGACATAAAAAACTATTTTCATGCTGCTCTGTCTGCGTCTTAAACACACAGGAATTTATAATACTCCCCAATCTTAAACAGTAAAACCAATCCTGAGGAATCCACAGCTCTTCACAATAAGTACCTTTCTGATGTCAAGGAGATATTGCTACACAGAGGTGCTGAAACCTACAACATTTTCACCTGAACGCTGTCTACTCAAACAACGTGCATCAGCCAGCCACTCGTTTGTGATTAGTGACCCAGACGTTAACAAATTAACTCCAAAACCACTCATTTACGTTTGTGAACGGTGACCCAGACTTCATCCTGCGGCTGAGTGACCATCCCGTAGACAGGTGTGACCACTTGACCCTCCACCAGTGACACCTGGAACCGGTTGATGAGACTGGCCACTATAGTGGACGTTGCCAGGTACACCCAGTCTCGTGCCGGACAGTGGCGCTTGCCCGCAAAGCCGAAGGGAGGGAAGGCCAGCGTGTCGCGGTTCTTGCTGTTTTCTACGTTGAAACGGTCAGGGTCGAACCTGGCACAGAACCAACATTGAAAGTGTCATGGCAACCAGTGGCAATGGTTCGGTTGCAATGCATGTAGTGAAGAGGTTAAAACCATGGGGTTCAAGTTGATGCTGGTGTAAATGATTGCTTCTTTTACAGTAAGAGCATTCAAGTAAAAACTACTGGTTAATTTTTCCCATTCTGTGGAAAACATTTGAGTGTTTATCTGAAAAATTATATCAAACAGGCATTTGAGCTTTAAAACTCTTCCTACCCTGTCCTCACTCTCCTTAGAAACATCTTGCAAACACAGCACTTCATCTGAACACACACACCCACATGCATGCTGGCACACATGCTACACACACACACACACACACACACACACACGAGAGCAATGACTGACTTGTTGGGAACTGGGAACAGTGTCTCATCCTGCATCACCACCCCCAGAGCATGCACCACTGCCGTCTGTAGACACAAACAAAGAAAATCCACACAAGTATTAAGGATTAAGAAGAGCCATATTAATACTGAAAATAGAATATGAATATATGAAAAATGTATTACCTGAACAATTGTCACAGAATTCTGACCTGTTTCCAGTGAAATAATTATGTTAACCAAACCCTACCTCTATTACCTTCCTCAGACACAAAATGTATCCTGGAGACAAAGTGTTTACTCAGCTTGGATCACTGCTCGTCATTCCACACACATGTACCCCTAACATATTGAACTCATTAATGTGTCAGCACCCTCGAACCCTGACCCCTCCCCCCACCCCCCCCCTACCCCTTCACACACCTCTTGCAATAACAACATACGAATTTAGGAATGTTGTGTCCTCCAATCTCCATGTCCAAGTAGCAAGCAGTCCATGGCATAATCCCTCCTCCCCCCCCCCCCCCCCCAACCGACCTATACCCCTCCACACATCCCATACAGAATCAACTTACAAATTTAGGAATCTTGTGTCCCCCAATCTCCGTGTCAAAGTCCTGGTAGCGTGCAGTCCACGGCATGACCACAGCACAGCGCAGGGATTCCTCCAGTACCTGTCTCAGGTACCTGACACACAAAATCAGTACAGGTAAACCTGCCAAATAAGTACTCTCTGAAAAGAAGACATTTTACACCATGGAATGCCTCCTGTCATCTGTAACATGACCAGACCACTCAAGGTAATACCAACACTATAAGCTTGTGTAGCTAGCTGTACCTGAAGATGGCGCTATGGTGACAAATTCTGCAGACTCAAAGACCTCTCCCTAATCCAAAGACCTATCCCAAACCCACAGTGAAAAATAAGGGCTAAGAAAACGTGAACACACACACACACACACACACTCAGAATAAAGGGTAGCACTGTAGAATAGCGGCACACTTTATCCAGGAAGAAAGCACCCGACATTTTCGTGATACATGCTGGCTGAGAATAGAGGACACCTACTTGAGCCTGAGGACGGTGCTGGGGTGGAACTCGCCGGACACCTTGAACTCATGCAGCAGTTCTGTGTGCAGCTTGTCCTGCACTTTGGGGTGGCTGGCCAGGAAATACAGACACCATGTCAGCACTGAAACACACAGTATGACTGTCAGCACTGAAACACACAGTATGACTTATCTTTGACTGGGTGACTGGGTTAATGGGTGTGTCCTGTACTTTGGGGTGGCTGGCCAGGAAATACAGACACCATGTCAGCACTGAAACACACAGTATGACTGTCAGCACTGAAACACACAGTATGACTTATCTATGACTGGGTGACTGGGTTAATGGGTGTGTCCTGTACTTTGGGGTGGCTGGCCAGGAAATACAGACACCATGTCAGCACTGAAACACACAGTATGACTGTCAGCACTGAAACACACAGTATGACTTATCTATGACTGGGTGACTGGGTTAATGGGTGTGTCCTGTAACTTTGGGGTGGCTGGCCAGGAAATACAGACACCATGTCAGCACTGAAACACACAGTATGACTGTCAGCACTGAAACACACAGTATGACTTATCTATGACTGGGTGACTGGGTTAATGGGTGTGTCCTGTACTTTGGGGTGGCTGGCCAGGAAATACTGACACCAGGTCGGCACTGAAACACACAGTATGACTGTCAGCACTGAAACACACAGTACGACTGTTATCTATGACTGGGTTACTGGGTGTGCAGCTTGTCTTGTACTGCGGGGTGACTGGCCAGGAAGTACAGACACCATGTCAGCACTGAAACACATAATATGATTGGTATCTATGACTGGGTTGCTGGGTTACTGGGTGTGCAGCTTGTCTTGTACTGCGGGGTGACTGGCCAGGAAGTACAAACACCATGTCAGCACTGAAACACATATGATTGGTATCAATGACTGGGTTGCTGGGTTACTGGGTTACTGGGTGTGCAGCTTGTCTTGTACTGTGGGGTGACTGGCCGGGAAGTACAGACACCATGTCAGCACTGAAACAGAGTGTGTGAATATAAACACCACATGGACAGCACACAGTATGGATATGATGGGTTTGTAAGGGGAACCCTGCAAAAGTTCAAGCGCCCAGCAGACAGAAAATTAGCATATTCAGAGAGATATGTAAAGGGGACGTAGCTCAGTAGTTGTCAGTAGCACGATGGCTTTACAACCAGTTTGTCGCTGTCGCCTCTGTTTGAACCTGGGTTGGGTTGCCCTGGGTCTTGGACAGGAATTTATTTCTACGAGTCAACTTTGTGCAGACTCTTCTAGGATAAATCTACAGAGTGTATGAAAAAACAAGTCTGAGAAAACAGTGTCTTAAAAAGGCAGGAGTCTTAAATTGGGGGGGGGGGGGGGGGGGGTCTTACAAGGGTGATTCCATTTTATAACTCACTGCTGGCAGTCTGCGGGATGCCACTGCAGATGTAGGTGAGGCAGTCGCCGACCATGGCGTCCTTGTCGTTGTGATGTGCAGCCATGATGTGATCCACGGTCAGCTCCTCCTTGCGGCCAAGCTTGTGTTTTTTGCGGTGTTCCAACGCTCTCGTCATCACCGCTCGCAGCTCCTTCAGCGCTGCAATGTGGGCACAATACTAGTAATCAGAAGATATTGAAGTTATTTCCCTTTAGTTTACAACAGTCACACGTCATGTGACTGCTGATCACATCCTCAGTGTGTATGTTTTTATCGATGACTGGGTGACAACTGTTTTTGCTTTGTGTTCTTGTCAGACAAAAGCAGCATAAAAAGGAGGTCGAAAACACCCCTTTGCTCACTTTTAGAAATTGTAATGAGCATGTAGACACACACACACACATGCCGTGACACTCACACACACACACACACATGCAGTGACACCCACACACACACACATGCAGTGACACTCACACACACACACATGCAGTGACACTCACACACACACACATGCAGTGACACTCACACACACACACACATGCAGTGACACTCACACACACACACACATGCAGTGACACTCACACACACACACATACCATTTTCTCAACGGAATTGCAAGCATCTCAACAATGAGAGATGTTTTGATCTTTTCTAGCCACAAATGAAAATCTGCATGTTTCAATGTGCAGACACTGACCTGTCTCAAACTGGTGACCTCTGGGAGTCTCTGCAGACGGGATCTCGGGGTCGCGCGCACGGTGCTCAAGCTCAGACCACACCTGGGGAAGAAAGGCCAATAAAAATATGACATTTTACACAGATCGAGATAGTCAGTGTTCCTCCAAGACCACGCCTGCGGTCCAGGTGAACAATGACTGTCGAGATCTGTGTGAAAAGTCATATTTTGGTCAAAAATACAAATAATATTTACGTATCGATCCATTTTAGTTAGAATTCCTTTTATAATATAAGATTGAACGCACATAAAACATGCACCCAATTGTAATTCTCAGCTAGCCACCTCAATATGAGCTTTTGTGGGACGTCACATGGTGCAGAGAAGGAAATTCCAATGTTCAACCAATACATTATCTCCTAAAAGGAAAAGTAATCAACACAGTAAAAATACACATAAAATAGTACATGTACTAGTAATGTGAGGTCCCGGTGGCAAGGCCATTTTTTCATTAACAAACACATGTTGCAAAAACAATCAAGCAACACTTATTGCAGTAATAAACACAGGTACAGGCTCAAACGAACACCATGCTTGGTTATCAAGACACTTATTTCATTACAGTGGAACCCCCTTTTAAGACCCCCCCCCTAATTTAAGACTCTTTCGAATTTCAGCTTTTCTATTAGTAATCTCTGTAAGTTTACCTCCAATTTAAGACTCCCTCTTTTTGAAAACCTGATTTTATCAGATTTGTTGTAGGTCTTAAAATGGGGGTTCCACCATATACAGGTTCAAACAAACAGCATGCTTGTTTTCCTCATTCTTTTCAAACCCCATTTTACAAGTGTTCGCTTTGGGAATGTTACGCCTCACCTGATCAAAGTTGCGCTTGAAGGCCAGGACCTCTTTGTCGTCAGTGAAGTAGCTTCCCATGATGCACTGCAGCACGGCCTTAGTGGCAAAGGCTGCCATGTACTCCTGCAGGCCGATGTGCTCCTCCTTGACCAGCGATGACCACTTACTGACCAGGTCCATGGACACCTGTACACACAGGAAGCCTAGCTGAAGTCTCACATATAAAATAGCTCAGTTGGTAGACACCTGTACACACAGGAAGCCTAGCTGAAGTCTCACATATAAAATAGCTCAGTTGGAAGACAACTGTACTTGTGATCCAAGGGTCCCACCCCCATGTCACCACAGTGGCACGTAAAAGACCTTGGTCCTTGTGCTACAAGTGCAGCTTGATTACACCTAAACATGCACACACCTGGGTACCACGACTCTTGTTCCTGCTAGCTTTCCACTGGGAGGAAGTGACCTGAATTTCCCAGCATTGGCATAATAAAGTAAAAGAAATGAAAAGAAAATGAAATTATTTATCATGAAAGAGTGTGGCCGTACTGGCCAGAATCTTAATCAAATGAGACAGAGCGCTGTTATAAGTACAAGTCACCTTGTGGAGGTGTTCTGCATAGTAGTCCAGGTTCTCATGATGCAGACTCTTGTCGAAGAGCTGGCGACGAGCTCGACCCTCCGCTCCGTTCAGAAACAGGATGCTGTTGACCCCAAACACCGGGGTCACGATGCGGTACAGGTCACCTGTCACAAAAAGTGTCCAGTAAACAGTTTACATAAATTTAAACACGCAAGCCTCATGATAACATCCTTATCCTTTAAATCTCAAATCTATGAACATGAAATTATTTATCATATATAATATTGCACATGTATGATGCCAGAAACAAGACGACAGGTATGAATGATTACCAATTTCAATTCCAGCCTTTGTTTAAATATTTGTACCAGTAAAATGCCAGAAATTAGTAGTAAAGATGATCCATGTGACAACAGTCTTTTGAATTCTGCACTTACCTGGCCGATCAAAGACACTGAGATGCTGCTTGAAGAGTGCGGGCGAAGCAATGCTGACCACAAACTCGTCGCCGATCCAGAACGACACGATTGGGCCATGCTGTTCGTGCAGGTTCTGCAGAAACTCGTGCAGGCTGCCGGCACGCTGAATGTCCATCAGGTTGCCATCCCTGCACAGATTAGGTCAGACTAGAAAATACTATAATAACCACTGTTCCATTTCAACTGCAAGCATGAGGCCGTGACAGACAGACAGCCATGGGCAGGCACACACACACAGCTAGATCGAAGAAGAAAGGAGTTAGATTAAGTTTGTTGTCTCAGAAAGGCATTACAATAAGATGGCAATACTCTGACTACATCATGCAAAAGCAAAAACGGGATTTAGGCACCGGTCTAAAATTTACCTTATAAAAAACAAAGACTCTGCTTCTCTGAAAAGCTGGTCTATAGCTCTGACAATCCTACGCAGCATAGTATACAAATACATTAAAACTGAAGTCATTGGAACATTCTGTATTTGTTTATACTGAACAATGGAAAACAAGAGAAAAACAATTAATCATTCACAAAAAGTACCAACTCACTCAGCCGAGGTTTTATCCAGCCCAGGTATTGTTGAGATCTTCTTGGACGACTGTCAAAAATAACCACAAAGAACCATGTTAGTTATTTTCCTTTTATGATCAAGTAACCCAATGGATAGTATTCACCTTAAAGGCATTCCGCCTCACAGGTTTACATAAAAACTTATCACTAAGACAGCTTCATTTACCTAAGGCTACACACTCGCAAAAGTATTCAACAACAATAAATGCCACTTAAAAATCACCTGAATGGCTATTTAGCACGCGTAAACCACACAGCAGTTCTTGTGGTTTATTCAACCCCCGAGCCATCGGGGCCCCAACTTTATTCTTACATGACCTATTGAGTCACTTGCGGTTTCAAAGTAATACTTCATCTGCAATAGCATGTTATTGTGTATCTCTGAACCTAGAATGCAACAAACGACTGCAAGTGACACAAACTTAGCAGCGGCGGTTGACTTCAAAGATAAGCGGAAAATTCGTCTGCTTGGGCAATGGTAAGATGCAGCTCATGATGTGATTTTAGCCCTGTCGCGGCAGTGCGTTTTTAAGCGCAATACTCATTCTACCCAGGCACAGCAACAAAAGGTATCAAATGGTCAGAAATCTCAGTCGACTGACATTCCAAAAAAGGGAAAGTTGAATGGTTTTCAGTTGCCTACAAGTTTCCATGCCATCAAGTGAAAAGAGCTGCATGCATCTTAGTTCTTACTCTTACCATTCAAGTCACACACCATCCTTGCACGACCTCATCCGGTCGCCCTTTTTTTCCAACTTTCAAAACTTGAAAATGGTACTGATCTTGTCTTGATGATATGATAATACTTTCGTGTTTTAAGAATATTTGTTTCATATGTTGTCAATTTATTACATGTATTTAGATTTTAAAAGTTAGGCCGGGCGCCAAAATGAGGCTTCCGCGATTTCTTTCAGACTGCGCTCATTTTAACTGCACGAAATAAATTCTTTGAAAATGTCTCCCTCTCAACAAAAAGCAGTCAGGATGTTCCCGAGCGGTGAGCGTTCAAATGGAAGTATGTAATTTGTACTGTATGTGAAAGCTTGGGGAGCTATGCAGTGATCAGAAACAGATGCATGGTTTACCGGAGGCTTAGGGTGGCTTTAACTAATGCATGTGTTAGCAGTGTGTATTCAGTAAAGCAGTGCAATGCGTGGATGGCCTTTTCTACACTCCTCATTGCTGAGCATTTAAACAAAGTGAAACACACAGCCCCCCCCCCCCCCCCCAAAAAAAAATCATAAGTTCGGAAAAAGAATGTTTACATGTATTTGCTAGTGTGTTCAACAAAAATTCACACATTCACCAACTACCAACACATCCAAACGTGTGCCTGGTGGTGCCAGCTTGTACAAAGGATATCTGCAATTTTTGAAATGTTTCATGGTATACGTCAATTTTTCCTCCTGTTGCACCACAGGCGGAAGGTATCGTCCACTGGACTACTACTATCACAGAAAGTAGTCTTTGACAGTGACACAGCTACACCTGCAGTTCAAACTACTATTTGCACCAGGGCATGCTTTACGTGTGTCACTGAATAAAGCGTCAAACTACAAACCGGGTACATATAAATCACTGCAATGATGAGGACCACGATGACAGTGACGGCAAAGATGACAAAGTCCAGCATTTTGAACGCAGTGAGTGTGCTCCAACTTCTGCTCGGTCCGTCTGCTCACGGCACTTCCGCCCACATCACAGTCGCAGTTTCCAAAGGGAGGTAACGCTCGTCGCAGTTAACTTGCTTTCACAAACTTGTCAAAATGGCGGGTACATCAAAACGACGGGAAGAAGCTCCAGAGGAAATGAACGTAGAGCATCTTGAGGAGTTGATTCGGCAGCACGAACGCCAGCAGCCGACAGAAGAAGAGAGGAGGGCTGTCAGGAACTTACATTCAGAAATTAGAGAGCAGCTCATTGGTAATCTTTTGAGCTTTTTGTTTCCTTGTTCGAAAAATGCAGGAGAGAAACAGAAAGGACGCAGGAAAACTAATTTCCGACTCTGATTAGATCTAGGAGTTACGTTCATGTGTGTTTCAGTTAGAGTACTGAAGTGTTTTACGACACTGAGTAGAGCCTAAGTATTTAAAACCATTAGTGAGTCATTTGTTTAGCCGTTACATTTGATGTGATTATTCATGTCTCTGTTTCAGCAAACCGTGAGGACATTACAGGAGATGGATTGCAGACTGTCTTGGAAACAATAGAACAGAACTTTGCAAGAGGTAATGCATTATTTCATCTTCTTGCAGAAAGATGTAACAATTTCAATTTCAAAGAATGTGGCAATTCTTGTTGCTGTGCTTGTAAATCGTTAAATCAGTAAATGTGTACACATTAAGCACATACAGTTTACAAGAACAAGTGTGTTTTGTAGACTTGTTGTAATGTTAAAGCTAATAACAGCCATTTGTGAATATGAGACATTCAAAGTTGGCAACTTTACTCAAGCATTTAGATCGCATTATGTATACTGTGCTTAGTTGAGTTAAGGTAGAGGCTATCCAACTTCAAGTGAGGAATACTGTAGGTGGAATTCTTTTAAATCAGAAAAAGGCACACACACAAAATAAAAACAAAATAAAGAATGACAATAAAAAGGAAGGTAGAAAAAAACAATTCAAAGCATGCACTGGTGTGTGAGACATTGCTCCACTACTCCCATTGGGAGTCCCAAAATTCATTTTTCTCAGTTATCATATTTTAAGGCCAAAAAAAAATGTTGGTTTAGGGTAACATGACCAAAACAAATAGGGTTGGTAGGTAGGCCTTTTTATTCTTCTGTAAAAAAAATTTTTAGTTGACCTCATAATAATATGAAAACATCACAAACACCATTTTGTCTCAAGCTCTTGAATTGTATCAAGTTCAAAGGAGGTTACTTCCTTTAGTCTCGGTATGGTTTGCAAAATGTGCCAAAAGTTTTTGTTTTTTTCTAGAAATGAAAAAAAAGTGTTAGGGTCGGCGGGAACAAAAAGAAACCAAAAACCAACTTATATTTTGTTGTGGCCTAAACATTATTATTGACAATAATTTGACACAGATCGAGACAGTCATAAATTGTTCCAACTAGTTCAATCCAATTGGTTATTTGTCCTTGCGGAATATCCATGCAGAAACCTGAAGCTAAACTCGTCTTCCTTTACCAGTGCAGACACCCAGAGAGGCCGTGAAAGATGCCGAGAATATACGCCTGCTGTCTGAGATGCAGCGCCAGAGGTTACAGGCCTATGACATCAGTCTGGTGCGATTCTTACCCGCCGAGTTTGCTGAAAACTTGGTACGTCAACCTGTTCTACATTCTTGGTTCCTTGACACATTCTAATACAGTAACAGTGGAACCCCCATTTTAAGACCTCCAAAAATCTGAGAAAATCAGGTCTTAAAAAGGAGGGAGTCTTAAAATGGGGGTAACAACTAACATAGAGATTATGAACAAAAAGTCTGAGAAAACAGGGTCTTAAATTGGGGGTCTTAAAATGGGGGTTCCATTATATCTATTCTCAGACATGGGATTCTTCCGTAAATTTACGGAATTCCGTAAATTTTTAGGCTCCAGGGATCATTCTTGAGATTCGTGCAAATCCGCTGAGAAAATGTTGGGGTATATGTAGGTATAGACCCAAATTTTTCGTCCGGTCCGCGGATCGTGACGCTCCATTCCATACTATTCTTGAACGGTTGGTTCCTAAAACGGTCAGACTGTTGCTGGTCGATCCGTATGGGAACGCGCTCTTTGTCTCCTACAGTCACCGTTTCAACGTTGCAATCGGGGATTCAGTAGAAGCATACCGTATGAGAATGATTCGGTGCCATTTTTACATCGCTTCGAGCCACCTGCCAAAATGATGAGGAAGCTAAAACGAGACGAAACCGTTCTAGCCCGGGAAATTGACCAGCAGAAGTACAAGAATAATCTCTGGAGATTCGACTGGCTCGATGAAGTTGTATCATTGAGCTGGAAAGACGAGAAAGGCCAGAAGACACAAGACGTGAAAGTTGGCGATGCTTTAGACTTGATACATGCTGTGTTTAACACAGTGCCACCACACCATTGTTGTCTCCATGAAAAAGACACTAAACTTGCAGTGGACTCTGACAAACTATTTTCTACTCATGGAAAACAATTCTGCTTTAATTCAAGGTGAGGTAAAAAAAAAAAATCAATTTTCTTTCAAATGTTTCTCCGCTGTTTGAATTGTTGTTATTGCCATTGATATAGAAGCCACTAAAACACTAAAAACCTTTAGCTTCTGGGGGCAAAGCCCCCAGACCCCGACCCGGGGCGTTGCCCCTGGACCCTACTGGGGGCCTTCTGCGGCCCCCAGACCCCCAACTTTTTTTTCCTTAATTATCACTTTTTCTGAATCCCATGTCTGATTTTGTGAAGCTTGTGTTGTGGGTTTTGAGGGTGCAAGGGAAGTGGTTGCTCGTACATTTAAGTGAGTTTCTCTTTGTGTGCATAGAAATATAGTATGAGCAAACATTTTTGAGACCGAGAGGGAAGTAAATTAGTAAGAAATTACTCTGTCACTGGTTTTTTTTTTTACATGTAGTCAAGTTTTGTGTGAATTGAGACGAGGGTTGTGGTGTATGTATGTGTGTGCGTGCGTGTGTATACAGCGATTCAGACAAAACTACTGGACCGATCTTCATAAAATTTCACATGAGAGTTCCTTGGTATATTATCTCCAGACTTTTTATTTTTTATTTTTTTTATAAATGTCTTTGATGATGTCATATCTGCCTTTTTGTGAAAGTTTAGGCAGCACTGTCACGCTCTCGTTTTTCAACCAAATTGGTTGAAAGTTTGGTCAAGTAATCTTCGACAAAGCCCGGACTTTGGTATTGCATTTCAGCTTGGAGGCTTAGACATTAGTTACTTAGTTTACTCATGAAAGTTGTCATTAAAATCGATGTTTTGCAAACAGATTTGAAATTGATTGCATTGTATTCCTCATCTTCTCCTGAAATAAAAAATATATAGATATGTCATGTTTACTCAAAAAAAAAAAGTGCTCAGAATGAAAGAAAATGGGGGTACAGTAAGTACTATGGACGCGTGCCGTCTCGGTCTACGGTATGGTTAGCCGAGACTATCTGAATGTAGTCTCGGTGATGATTGGTTTGTGGTGTTGATCTTGACTAAATGTTTTTATATCGCTTCACGTGACTTGTTTTTAATTGTGTTTGTTCTTATTGCTTATGTTTTAGTGAAGAGCTGAGGGAAAATTATAATTTTAAACATCTTGAAAGTAGATGTACTTTTCTGTCGCATTCTACTGCTTACTGATTTTCTGGTTTTCATGGACCACAGAAAAAGTATACAGTAGAGAGTCTGAGGTCGCAGGTGGACAGAGGACCACTGTCCAGCAAGTCATGGAGCATGCTGGGAGCTCACTGTCAACACTACTTCAAGAAGTCTCCTGCACTTCATTTCATGTGAGTAACTTCAATGGCGTGATTGCAAGGCTGAGTCTGGTTGATGCCCAAGACCAGTTGTTTGTGGTTGTACAACTCTTTATTGACTGCAACTGACAGATAAGAGTGGTCTCATTTGGTCTGTAATTATTATAATTTTTTAATATTTTTTTCCAAACAAGAACAACATAATTAAACAATGGACATTTTGAAAGTCATACCTGCTGAATTTTTTGTTGTATACAGTCAAAAAAACATACACTCAAATCATGACATCTCTGCATAACCTAACTTATTACCTAACCAACTCTTCATATGAGGAATTATTATGATTGTTTGTTTGAAAAAGTGGAGGTACTACATGTAGCTGGTACATAGGAAAACAGCACCAGCTCAGGGATTGGCTTGGGTTTTGTCCAATAGAGGTCCATTGACTGACTCAGTCATGAATCAATCAGTCATTTTGCAAACCAATCAGTCAAGAAATAAAACTTTCCTTCCTCCACGGGACCGCCGCAATTGTGCATTAGGGCAGTGAGGAGAAACTTCTGAAAGTTGTTTACAATGTACAAATAAGAGGAAAATTCAATTCTTCATGTTCTTGTTTTTTCCCAATGGTCTTACCTGAAGAGGAATTTTAAGTCTTAGGACACAATAACAAACACAAAAGTTATTAAAACAACTTGATGGACAGAAAAACTACTCTCTTTTTTATCAACTCCACAGACAATGTCTGTCTTTCCTCTCTGACACACTCACTAGATTGGCACATTGACTAGAATGGCATTTTAGGGGTTACATTGGCACATTGTAATATTACATTTAACTTGACCAGAGTGGCATATCAGGGTTAGATTGACACATAATTTGAACAAAGTTAATTTCAATTTGACTAGAAATTCACATTGAAAATAAAGTCTGAGTATCTTCTTTCTTTCTCTCTCATTCACACACACACCACCACCACTTGCTACAAAACTGCAAAAGCAGCATGGTGCCTTGGCTTGTTGTGAATGATGTGGTGGCAGACATTCGATCACGATTTTCGCCAAAATAAGACGAGCTGACTGACTCTGCTGCTGTTGATGGGAAGCCAATCCCTGCCAGCTATATCATTATTCCAACTGATGAATGGTAGTGGCTGCACTCATAATGCTGAAAAGGTTTTCACCTCATGTGGACAGGTAGACAAATGTATATGACACAGGCCTGAAAGTGGCGAGTATTTTACTCGCCATGGCGAGTAGAACATGTAAATGACGAGTAGAAATGTTAATCTACTCGCCAAATGCGAGTAAAGTTGCTGGAACAAATGGTTGGTTTGGCAAGTAAAATTTGCTCTCTGGCTAGTAAATATGAGAAGTACTAGCCAAAGACCAGTGCCCCATTTTGTGGACTTTTAGGGCTGTGACAACTGACATGATCAATACTTCATTTTTGTTTTTGTTTTGTTTTGATATATATATTGGCAAGTGTGCACTAGTGTTGGCTGATGTGACTACATGTTTGTGTTGTTGTGTTATCAGGTGTGGCACCTTTGAGCGAGGAGAAGTGGTCAAGAAAGTTGTGGTCAGGGCAGAGAGACGACAGAAAGACAACGAAGTCGGCAAGACAACAGAATTGAAACAGGTGACCCATTGCTTCAGCAGATAATGCACACACACACACACAAATGTTCCTTGTTTACTGATCCCCTGACCGGCTCTATGTTTTTCTTCCCAGCCCTAAAACTTGATGATAATGACAGCTTATATAGCGCGAACCACAGTAATCTATGCTATAGATCTAATCTACAGTATAATCTGGTTGTAACAGCTAGAGTCATTCAATGACACGTCGAAGAACGAAGCCACAACCATAATGTTTGAGTGTGACACTAACAAGACAGCATAATCTGATTGTTACAGCTAGAGTCATTCAAGGAAATGTCGATGAACGAAGCCACAACCATAATGTTTGAGTGTAACACTAACATGACAGCATAATCTGATTGTTACAGCTGGAGTCTTTCAAGGACACGTCGAAGAACGAAGCCACAACAAAGGAGGTGGAGGAGGTACTGGCCACGCTATGGCGTACCTACGAGGCTAACCAACGTAAGTAGTCTGGGCAATGCAGGGAGTGATGGTTTAACTTGCCCAATTGATGATGTTGGGAAATAACGCTGTCAGTGTCAATGTTTTATGGGTTGTGGAAGAGTGGCTTTCCCTTGTTTTCACAGAAACATTGAGGCAAGCCTACAATGTCACATGTTGTTTGCCTCAGTAATTCTATGGAGAAGTTAAGGAAAAAGAAGGGTAAACAACTCCTCCACAACCTATAACAGAGTTATTTTCTCAATTCATCTAATGACTGGGACAAGTAATTGTACTTGTTGGAGAAGTCAAATAGTTTGCAAGTTGCAGAACCAACAATCCCATGCTTCCTTCCAAGAAAACACAATAGTTGTGTTACGTAAGGAAAAGGAAGTCCATACCAAAGTCATACAAGTATGAATATGATCTAGGTTGCTTCGCACTGCATTTTGTCTCTCGACCTTTATTAGTCTTTTACTTCTATTTATTAACCCACAGTCACATGGCGACATGCAGTGCATCTGTGCTATGTCAAATATTTTGATTCTAATGGGGTGTGTGTGCAGGGAGTCCCATATGTTACTTTGAGTTTGTGGTGAACCCTTTCTCCTTCGGACAAACTGTGGAGAACATCTTCTACGTCTCCTTCCTGGCCAGGGTGAGTTGATTTTGCCTTTTGTGTCACCCACATAAAGGGGGAGGGTGTGCGTGGGAGGTGGGTAAGGAGACTCTGGGGGTGCATCATGTAGTTTTGTTTACACTGATGGTGCCAGGCTGAGGTTTTTTTTCTTCTGCATTCATAAGCTGAAACTCCCATGTACCTTCGTGGTTTTTTGTTTTGTTTGGTTTTGCACGAGTAGGTTTTTACGTGTATGACCGTTTTACCCCGTCATTTAGGCAGCTATACGCCGCTTTTTGGGGAAGCCAGGCTGAGTGATAAGAGGTCAGGTTGGGGGAAGCTGGGTTGTGGCACAGTTGATGTGTGACGCATGCTACTGATAGTGATGGTTTGGTGTGGGACTGATAACATGCAGTTAGACAGTCCCTTCGTATGGATCTGAATGCCGTCTAAAATCATTGTGTCGCTTGTGTCTTCTGAGCGAGCTTCTAGACAATTTGTCAGATAAGTTTATTTTCTGTATTATAAGTGTTTTTCTGTCCATTTAAGAGACTGCTGGGTCAAAGATCATTGACTGTAACGTTTTCTTTTGTCATAATTAAACGTTCCAAGAACATACATTTCTTGTTTTTTGATTTTGGTATATAATCTTTATTGTCCTTTGGGAATTCCCTCAAGGATTTTAGGCTGGTTTCCCTGGGGATAGCTTGCAGCAACAGAATTGCGCTACCCAATTTTTTATTTTTTATTCCTGCATGCGTGTATTCATGTTTTCCAAGGCCAGAGACTTTCGCTGATGCTGTGACCTTGGGATCTTTATTGTTCGTAGGTTCGCTCCATATGTGTGTGCATTGCATTGTACAGTGATCTCACATGTGTGCTTTCTGCTTCAGGACGGATACATTAAGCTTGATCTGGACGATGATGAGCTGCCTGTCTTGGGTGAGTGCTTCAACGACATTGGCAACAAAACTTTGTACTCTCGCACACATACATGATATCTATCTCTTTCTCTCTCTCTATCCTTCTCTCTCTCCCCCTCTCTCTCTTTCTCTCTCTGGTAAAAAAAACAACTTGCTTGAATGCTTTTGCCACAACCCTAGTAAATAAAGAAGTATCTTATTCTCTCTCTCTCTCTCTCTCTGTCTCTCTCTCTCTCTCTCTCTCTCTCTCTCTCTCTCTCTCTCTCTCTCTCTCTCTCTCTCTCTCTCTCTCTCTCTCTCTCTCTCTCTCTCTCTCTCTCTCTCTCTCTCTCTCTCTCTCTCTCTTTGTACACCCCGAATTGAAATGGGCCCAAGGCCTAATCAATAAACAATCCAGACTCCAGACTCTCTCTCTCTCTCTCTCTCTCTCTCTCTCTCTCTCTCTCTCTCTCTCTCTCTCTCTCTCTCTCTCTCCCCCCCTCCCTCTCTGTAAAATGTATGTGGACATGTAAGCAGAGTAGAAATCCATACAGCTCACCCACACACAAAACACAAATGGAAAGACCAAAAAAACAACTCTTTGCTCTTACCTTTTTAGTTGTCAGGCGTGTATTTTCATGCGCACAAGGAACTCCCTTGTAAAAAAAGAAACGCAGACTACTTGAATCTTTTATTTGTTTGGCACATAGAAAGCTTTACCCTGGAGTCAGTTAGGTACACTAATACCCCCACCCCACCCACCCCACAAAAAAAAAGCTTGAGTTATGAGTCAGTTGGGTACACTACCCCCACCTACCCCACCGAACCCTCAGAGAAATGTACCTCCGTTTTGAAACAAACTCCCTTTTAAGACCTGGTTTTTTCAGAGTTTTGGCATTCTTGAAAGGAGGGCATTGCTGTAAAACAGTATTTGCTTGGCACATTACTTGAGACATTTTCTTTCCATTTTAAGTAATGAAATTCATGCTTTAAATGTTGTGGGTTTGCTTTGCGTCACACAGAGCCAATGGAGAAGACTCAGGAGGAGAACAGAGGAGGAGAGGGCAGGGCTCGGAATCAGATCGTCATCTCCATCACCCCTGCTGAGTGGAAAGTGAGTCTGCCAACAAACTTTTTTTTTTTTATAGTCTATCCCTGCAATCTCTGTGCAAATCTGCAAGTGTACCTGCCGGAAATATTTCAAGATCTGAGGGTTATGTCGCTTGGCTATGTTGGGCTTCAATACGACTTTGGTCAGGCATCAATCCACAATCATCACCTCCAAGTTTCAAAATGAAGCCTATCAATGTGAAATTGTTTTTTGGTCATACAGTAGTTTTATGTAGGTATGCAGGAAGCCGGAATTCCAGCAATTGTTCTGCCCAACAGTTGCTGCAAGAAAGAACATAGCAACCCCCTTTTAAGGCCTCCTAATTTAAGACCCTACTTTTTAGATCTGCTGTTCATAACACCTGTAAATGTACCTCTATTTTAAGACTCCCTACCTCTTAAGACCTGATTTTCTCAGATTTTGCAAGTCTTAGATATGGGTGTTCCACTGTAAAGGCCTGAGCCAAGGCAGACTAACAATCTTCCCATTTATTGATGGCTCTCAAAATGAATTCTGGCAGAGTTTTCGTTCTCTACATGCACCAATATTTGCTTTTAAACAAATTCGTTTTAAAAAAAGGGTGCCGTACTGTTTGGCAGCTGGCTTTCCCCAGTGAGCAAGCAGCCCAAATTTCCATGAGGGTAACCTCTCAGGACTATATCAAATCTTATTAAATTACATATTCTTACCCCAATTCTCATAAATGCATTGACTTCAATCTCACATGCTAGATGTCGAAAAACTACTCAAATTACCTGCCCTTGCAAGGGTGGTAACCAGGCTAAAAACAGACGCCATAGCCGTTGCTATGCCCTGTCCCACCTGGTTACCCATAACCCACCGCGCACCACGTGAGCGCCGGCATCCGGAATAATCATTCGAGACTTCTCAAAAACCCTTAGGAAATTAAGTAGCGGGGATGGATGGGAGGGTATTAACTATGAGAATTGGGTAAGTATATTAATCAAATGAAAATTTACTATTGAAATTTTCCATTAAATTACATATTCTTACCCCAATTCTCATAAATGCAGAATGGTCCTAAAGGCGGAGGGAACTTACTTATGTCCCTGAGAGAACCTATCCTGCAGAAACTAACGAGGGCAAGGAAATGGCCCCATCAAGTTAAGAGCAGGAGATGTCCAGGAGGTAAAAAATCAATGAACACGTCATCAGACCTCCAAAGAGCTGTTGGCAAAACTTCGCATAGGCGAAAAGAACACCACCAACAAGAGAAGAACCCCAGGCTCTGGACTCCTGAACACCTGTAAAGGAACAGAGGGAGGACTGAACGCCTCCACCACCCCCCCCCCCCCCACACCCCCTGTGTCAATAAGCTACCACTCATAGGACTGTCCTAAGAAAGTAGCAACACCTCTTGCGAGCGTCAATTCTTCTTCTTCTTCTGCGTTCGATGTTAATCGAGCGAGCGTCAATTAAGAGAAGACTCTTTCACCTATAGTGTAAAGAGATAAGAACATGAGCTTTTGGCTCTTAGTTCCAATTGACTGAGCGCAAATTAAAAAGGATTTTAACCCTTACGCTGGTTGTCGCGACATATGTCGCGCTACTTTACGTATACCGTCACCTGGTTGTCGCGACATATGTCGTGGGGCTGTGTCAGTCTGTTTGGTCGGTTCCGATTACCTCCCATGGATGCGAAAACCTATCCTTAGATCTGTATTCACTAGAAATAAGGTCAGTTGGGCCCTGAACCTGTAGATCCAAGTTCTGAAGCACATTTGAGTAGGCGAGTGTCAAAAATACAGGGCACCCAGCTGAGCTGTTGCACATGCTCCAAAATGGCTGCTCCCATAGATCCACGGCGTGATCGCAATGTTTTTCAAGACTTTTTTGATGATTTCTTCGCCGATCCCGATCTTGACGAAGTAGGGGAAGAAGCCTTTTACATTGATTTACAAGATGTAATGCTCGTTGGGGACATTATGGACCTAGATCAGGCCCCAAACAACAGAGACTTCGAAGCAGACGTTCAAGAAGGTTGGAGTAGTGAGTGGGGGGAAGGGGCTACTGTCAACATGCCGTTTGATCGTGAAACTGTTTTGAATGTCGGCGAAGATTTTCCAGAAAACCCACAGCCCTTGGATTTTTTCCGACTGTTTGTTGGTGATGAAATGATCGATCTGTTAGTCGAACAAACGAATGACTACGCTCAACGAAAAATTGACGCTGGAAATCTAAAGCCACACTCACGGTAAGCCTTTCGTCATCGATTTTTGCTCTCTCTCTGTGTCTCTTGCAAACATGTTTTCTTCCGTTTCTTTCTTCTTCCTTTTTGTCCAGGTGAAAAGTTTGTTTTTACTGAAAAACGATATTAGACTATTGATATGAAAGTAGTTTCTGTTCATGTGTGAGTGCTCAAGCAGAAGTGTGTGTCTGGGTTGGCGTGTCAGTGTGTGTGTAGATCTGTGTTCGGGTCGGGCCCGGCCACGAGTTGTTTGTGTGGGGCAACAGAATAATAGACTGTGACTGTGGTTATTATTGGAAGAAGAAGAAGAATGAACTATGACTGGTTAGTATTAGAAGAAGAAGATTGACAAGCAGAATGCAGTCGTCAACTGGGTCAGGGATCTATAGTTAGATCTATGACTGGATGAAGTGTTTATAAGTGTGTTATGTTTGTTTGTTGGTATGTGTGTGTGTGTGTGTGCGGGGTAAGGGGGTTGTATGTGTCTTTGCATATATGCATGTGGATGACTGTGTGCACTGTATGTGGGATAGTTGTGTACGAGTGTGTATGGGGGGGGGGGGGGTTGTTGGTGTTTATATGTATGTGGGTGAGTGTGTGCACTGTATGTATGATGCCCATGTATGAGAGAGAGAGAGAGTGAGTGTGTTTGTGTGTGTTTTTAAAAAACAATATGAAATAGAACATTTATTATTTCATCTCCATTTTTCAGGCTACACCGCTGGTTACCTGTCACTCTCGACGAGATGAAGGTTTTCCTGTCGCTGGTTATTGCAACAGGCCTGGTCATCAAGCCTACTATTGAAGAGTACTGGAGCCAGGATGAGATCACCTCCACTCCTTTTTTCACAAAGAACATGTCCCTTGTGAGGTTCCAGGCTATTCTCAGCCACTTCCACCTTGTGGACAACACACGGGCCAACCGCGCAGACCCCCTGTACAAGCTACGGCCATTCTTCACACATCTTCGCACGCAATTCGTCGAGGTGTACACCCCAGAGCAAGACATCAGCTTTGACGAGGCGACATGTCCATGGAAGGGTAGACTGCGATTCCGTGTCTACAACCCAGCAAAGCCAGATAAATTTGGCATCAAGCTTTATGAAGCCTGTGAGGCGAAGTCGGGTTATGTCATTTCCATGGACGTCTATCAGGGTTCCACGCCTCGCACAAACTTGTGTGAGGCTCTTCAACTTGATGAAGACTTGGGCACTACCACTCAAGTCGTGCTGGGTCTTCTTGCCTTTGGCGGTCTTTTGGACAAAGGTCACAGAATTTTCATGGACAACTACTACACCAGTCCTGAATTATTCAACGAACTGTACCTGCTCAACACTTACGCCTGTGGTACAGTTCGAACATCCAGACGCGGCATGCCTGAGGCTTTCAAGAAGCAGAAACGAGGAGCTGACACCATCAAGCTGACGCAAGGACAGACCATCTTCCGGCAAGCTGAGCACCTTCTTGCTGTGAAACACCACGACAAGCGTGATGTGCACATGCTGTCTACAGTGCACCTGCCTCAACATTCCAAGCTCGACAAAGTAAATGACAATGGTGACCCCATCTGGAAACCACTCTGCATTGTTGACTACATCAAGAACATGGGCGGGGTGGACACATCTGATCAGGTCATCAAGAACTATTCTGTGTTAAGGAAGACCGTCAAGTGGTGGAGAAAGCTCTTCTTCTATTTATTCACAGTTGCCATGTGCAATGCCTACTTTCTCCACCGCAAGTTTGCTGGTGTGTCCCTGTCGCATCATGAGTTCCGGAAGCTGCTAGTCCGACAGCTGATCTCATCTTCTCCAGAAGCTCCGAAGCCAGTACCAAGAGGAAGGAAAGCAGTCAACCCCCCCAGACGCATGATTGGTACGCACCGGCCAACCTACAACACCGCCACAGTCGGTGCCAAGAGACAGCGTCCACAACGTGACTGTGTGGCCTGCAACCCAGTAAGGCAGAACAGAGCTGGCTTCAAGAGAAAGCAGTCTGCCTATCAGTGTGAAAAATGCCAAGTCACTGTGTATTCCCCACTGTTTTGAGGTTTACCACACCAGAAGTGACTACCAAAGAGTCCTCGGGCAGCAGATGGGAGCAGCAGAAGGTGGTCCGCGTGATGGTGCTGGTGACAACTGAACTGCTATAATGACATCACCTGTACTCTGCCATTCTGTCGTGCTATGCAGTCTTTCTTGGGACATTGCAAAGATTTAGTTGTTTCTATTTGTTTTTTTGTTGTACGTGTACCTGCAGTTACATGGACAACCAATTGAAACGTTTCTGATGTGAAGGCGATTTTCACCTGGATTCTTACCTGGATAACTCATACCTACAGTTACCAATGAAGATACTGATACTTGTGACTCCTAGTCTGAGATACTGTACTAGTGTGTGATGACTGAATATCCTTTTGTTGGTGACTGTGGAGTAATTTATGATCAACTGCAGCTTCATTCTGAAAAAAATACCTGTCATCCTTCATTTTCTCCAGGTGCGTCAATTACAGTTTGCTACTGACCCTCCAAAATTGTGTTTGTGTTGTTCCTTGTTCATTTCTGTACAATCTTTATTCAACATGTATTTTTCAAATATGCACACACAAAAAGATAACACATTCTTTAAAATATGACCGATTTTCTTTATTTTTCTCTCTGTTAATTCACCAGTGGCTATGTAACATGTGTTCCGGAATTGCACCAGTGTAAGGGTTAAAACTCTAACCAGACAGTTAGAAAACGGAACCATAAGTTCCAAGGCTACGCCCTCCGGTAAACCCCAACAACTCTTGTGCCTCACTGCCCTCTGGGGCTCGCCCAGAGTAAGAAGAACAAAGTCCTACGCGTTATACAAGGGGACGCCTCTAAACCTCTTAAAACAAGGTCCTTTGATCATGTCCGCAAAAGCGCCATGAACATCAGAAGAGAGGCCTAATTGTTTCAAAGTAGCTGAGATAGCCGAGATGCCGGAACCTCCAAGAAGAGGCCAAACTGCCCAGAGCCAAAAAAGAAACAGAGGTGATTAACCACCTGTGCAATAAGTATATTAATCAAATGAAAATTTACTATTGACATTTTCCATTTTATCCTTATCCTTAAGCAACAGGGTTACGAGTATTCTTTCGCTCTTTTGGGGAATTTGGACAGGGTGGTAGTTGACTATTGTTATGTGACTGGTTTTTTGAGTGACCTCTGCCGGCTGTCACATTGTTGAATTTTGCCAGTAATGTTTTGCTAAAAGGAAATTGTATGGATGCATGAAGTCACATGATAAATTTCTTGTATTTGAGAAAAGAAACTGATTGTACATTATTGTATTTTCTGCAGGAGGTCATTGAAACGTTCAACATCCAGCGACCCCTGATCAAAAATAGACCAACCAAAGTACAGACCAATGGGCAGGAGAACGTAGCTGGACCGTCCAGAGCACGCTAGTTGATCGCATGATTGCTGAGTTTGTGTTTTGTGCGGCAGGGGTCATGTTGACTTAGAGTGATTTCTGTTGGGACACAAAATGAGACCTATTTTGCTCAGTCTGGAAAAATGTTAATGCAAAATTGTGCAATAAGCACAACGCCTGGTGTGGTCTGTGTGGGGGTGTATGTATGTGTGTTTTGTATGATTCAGTGTGTGTGTGTGTGTGTGTGTGTGTGTGTGTGTGTGTGTGTGTGTGTGTGTGTGTGTGTGTGTGTGTGTGTGGAAGAGCTTCGGATGTGGGGTTTTGAAAGAAGTTAGTGAGTTTAGGTACTGAGAACCGCAGTTTCAGAGTAACTAAATATTGAATACTTGGTAATGTATGTGTATGCAAGATTGTGGACTTTGTGTCAGAAGATACAGTGTAAGCAAAGAATTTGTGTGTTGACAGTGTGTGTCACAGTGTACATGAAAAGAAGTCTCAGAGTATACTATGATGGTGCTTGAAGTACAATGATCGTAGTGTAGGGATTGAATTTGTTCTGCCATTCAGTGGAGCCCCCCTTTTCAGACCCCCCCTCCAATTCAAGATTCACCCCTTTCAAGACGCTACTTTCTCACATTGTCTGTTCATAACCTCTGTGAGTTTACCCCTGTTTTGAGAATTCCTCCCTTAGTAGACCTCACTTTCTCACATTGTCTGTTCATAACCTCTGAGTTTACCCCTGTTTTGAGAATTCCTCCCTTTGTAGGCCTCACTTTCTCACATTGTCTGTTCAT
Organism: Littorina saxatilis; assembly: GCF_037325665.1. Lineage (NCBI taxonomy): Eukaryota > Metazoa > Mollusca > Gastropoda > Littorinimorpha > Littorinidae > Littorina > Littorina saxatilis. The sequence goes on along the minus strand of NC_090256.1, from coordinate 50,507,828 downwards.
AACCTCAGTGAGTTTACCCCTGTTTTGAGAATTCCTCCCTTAGTAGGCCTCACTTTCTCACATTGTCTGTTCATAACCTCAGTGAGTTTACCCCTGTTTTGAGAATTCCTCCCTTAGTGGGCCTCACTTTCTCACATTGTCTGTTCATAACCTCTGTGAGTTTACCCCTGTTTTGAGAATTCCTCCCTTAGTAGGCCTCACTTTCTCACATTGTCTGTTCATAACCTCAGTGAGTTTACCCCTGTTTTGAGAATTCCTCCCTTAGTAGGCCTCACTTTCTCACATTGTCTGTTCATAACCTCTGTGAGTTTACCCCTGTTTTGAGAATTCCTCCCTTAGTAGACCTCACTTTCTCACATTGTCTGTTCATAACCTCTGTGAGTTTACCCCTGTTTTGAGAATTCCTCCCTTAGTAGACCTCACTTTCTCACATTGTCTGTTCATAACCTCTGAGTTTACCCCTGTTTTGAGAATTCCTCCCTTAGTAGGCCTCACTTTCTCACATTGTCTGTTCATAACCTCTGTGAGTTTACCCCTGTTTTGAGAATTCCTCCCTTAGTAGGCCTCACTTTCTCACATTGTCTGTTCATAACCTCTGTGAGTTTACCCCTGTTTTGAGAATTCTTCCCTTAGTAGACCTCACTTTCTCAGATCTTGGGAAGGTCTAAAAGTGGGGTTCCACTGAATGCATTGTTTAACTCATTGTCTCCCACGTACGGATATATCCGTACCCACTCATATGGCTCTATCTGACCAGATACGGATATATCCGCTTAGACTGTTAGCTTCAGTTGCTTCCTGTAACGTCCATCTAACGCCTGCATTCCAGCGTGTTGATACACAGTTACTACAATTCTGAGTGACCTGCTGCAGCACAGCTGGTCTTGGCTAAAATAAAACTTGGTCAGCATAGGTGGGGTAGAAAGTGTTAATCTTTGTACATAATGATGTTGCAGTTTTTTCATGAGAAAGAAATCTCTCTTTTGTCAATAAAAGTCTTACTAAATACTGCACTGTCAGGTTTTGTTTTCTTTGAAATGTGTTACGTGTGTCACGATGACAAGTTGATGTGTGGAGAGACTTTTATTTATTTTTGTATCTCAATACCATATAGACATGATAGTAAACAGACAATACACTGACCAGATTCCGCATTGAACACACACCAGGACTGGAGATACTTTGCTGAATGTGTGTATGTGTGTGAATGGAAGAAAGTGATACTGCTGCTCTAGACCTTTTCTCTCTACGGTTAGCATCAGAGTACACTGTGATGGCAGGAAATGTACAATGTAATAGAACTCCAGCAATAACTGTCCGGTTTGTATCGGTTGTGAAAGACCGAACACTTGCTTTTAGTGAGGCAAACTTTTCACACATGCTTCTTGTCCATGTGTTTCAGACTCACCACTCGCTAGTGACTGGCCTAAAATGTCACGTGGGAAAGTTTGCATCAATAAAAGCAAGAGTATTCACTCTTTCACAAACTCGACATCGTCTATTGATGTCAATCGGCTTCTTTGGACATGCCAAGCACTGTCAGACATTTTTGGAGCCACAAATGAAAGTTATTTGACACCGACTCACAGCAGTTTTTTCCTTCAACATACATACACAAAGTCATGCGCACATACAAGACAACACATTCATGCTTTCACTTGCAGAACCAGGCAACATTATTTAGGTTCTGCATATTTGCATTTATTAGGACAACATAGCTTTAAATCCGAAGAGGCAGCCCGGTCAAAGCATTGGTGCAAATGTGGACAGGCGAAGTTCCAAGGATGCTGAAAATAGATCATTATGTCAGATGACAGCTTCAAACATAGAAAGGAAACAAGAACACGTGTAAAAGGCGAGCTGAGCGCACAGCTTACATTCAAAAGTTAAGTCTTAAGCTTTTATTTTTTTTATTTTGGGCTGGGGGTATGCATATTGCCAGTTAGACCACTTACAGTGTGTGCGAATTTATGATAAACAGGTCACACTTTGACCCACATACACCCAAACACACACCCATGCAAACACACACACCCAAACACACACACACCCGCACACACAAACACACACAGTGTCACTCACCCAGAAGCAGAGCAACGTGTGCAGCAACAGCCAGACCAAAGCCAGCTCCGACCCCCACTGTCACCTCCACGACGACCGACGCTGCCATATTGGCAGCAGGTCCAATCATAGCCAGCGACATGTGCAACAACCACGCCAGTGACAGCAACGACATGCGGCGCAGGGCCCGTGCGGCTCCCTTGGGGGTGAGACGCCAGAAGGACTGAGGTTTGAACATACAGAGGCGTGGTGTGAGGGCGGCGTAGAGGACGGTAATAAGGGCCAGGAAGGATGTGGCCACACAGGGCGCTATGACGACAGGCTGAACCACCTCTGTGTCGCTCTGCAAAAAAAGAAGAAAAAAAATCATCAACAATATACACTTTTACCGTCAATATAACACTTACCTCGACAGTACTATTCTTGCACATTATCTATTATAGGCCGAAAAAATTGGACAAAACGCTGCGTGGGTACAATTATCTCCCATAACCATGCGCCACCGTGGATCCCAAGCACTGTCTGAGTGCTTCCCCCTTACAGGATGTAGGTGGCGCGTCCTCTTTCTTTTTTCGCGCGTGACAGTAGGCTGTGTTTCTGCTGCGCTCCCGGATTATTTTGGATTCTAGAGTCTTCTTTTCTGTGTGGATTACCACCTGTTGGATTTTTGTGTGTTATTCCACTTCTGGCTTGAGGCTACGTTGTTTTTCTTCCAACTTGTGCCTCCGTTGTTGTGTGGCGGACTCGGCGTGCCTACCGTCCTACTTCGTGGTGACCGGTCGTCTGCTTCTCGTTTCGCCTCATTCACTTGAGTATTGACCTAATTTTCTTTGAATTTTGTTAATTCTCGATTTTTTAAGGGTACGTACAGGGCGAGGTAGGATGTCTCGTCTTGTTTTGGGCTCTGGTTCTACGGAACCAGAGTCTGCCGGGGGCAACCCTTCTCCGGGCGCACAGCGTCATGTTTTGCGCACGGACAGGGGGACCTTTCGGCGCTCCGACTCTCCCTCCCCAAACGCTTTGCGTTTGCGGCGAGGGAGGGCGGAGAAAGCCTGTTTGAGCAAGCTCAATGCGAGCTTGCTCAAACAGGCTGGGCTTGAACCTGGGACTTCGGGCGGGGCTGCGCCGTCGAAGGTTCGGGGAAGGTCGAGGGGAAAGAAAAAGCGTCTTTCTCCTTCTCCTTCCGTGGAACACGCTTCCCCCCCTTCGACGCCGTTGTCCGGCCCTCAGTCTCAGGCTTCAGCTCCTCCCGGTTTCAAGCCTGGGGGGAAGGTTTCCTTCTCCTCCCTGGCTCGAATCCGGGGGCGGGTCGATTCCCAACCCTCTTTGGGGGTTGGTGAATCTGATCTAGGGGCTACGGGAGAGACTCAGGTTTCGACTTCTTTCTTTTCCGGTGCCTCTCCTGTGCCCTCCTCGGTTTCCACCGCTGTGGAAGCCAGGAGGGACACGGGTCCTCCTCTGAACTCCCTCGCTGGGTCGTCTACTGCTGTTTCGACAGTAGTCTCGGACTCATGGGGGGGGAGATCGGAGGAGATGACGGGGTCTATGAATTCCCTCCCCGCTGGGGTTGGGATGCGAATTGACCCCGTTCAGGGCGGTCCTGTGGGGGCAGGGGTTTCAGGCATCGTGCCTACGACCACTGCTACTACGGTTCCCTCTGACGTCCGTGTGACTGGTGGCTGTCCCTCTATGAAACGCTCCGGCCGACTAGTTACTGGACGTGGAGGTGTTCGACAGAACGTGGTACTTCTGTCGAATGGTCAGGGCGACGGGAACATTGTTTCTGTTGCTCAGACCGACACCTCCGACCGGACCGTCTTGACCCCACGCCATTCCTTAGCGTCTGGTGTTCGGGTGACGGATGGTCCGGACCAAGGGTCCGGAACGGTCCAGGCTTACGGGTCGGGATCGAACCGGACCCACGGGTCCCGACTGGACTTGACCTCCGGGTTTGGTCCGGACGGGACCCATGGTACGGGACCGTACCGGACCTTAGGGTCCGGTGCGGGACAGTACCTCTGGCCCTTGCCGGACCCCCGGACCTACGGGTCCGGATGGTACGGTACGGGACCAGTGGTCCGGTCGGGACCGGACCACCCGACCACCTCTGTTGGTCCGGGTGGTCTGGCACCGAACCGGAACACACCGGACCACCGGACCTACGGGTCCGGATGGTACGGTACGGGACCAGTGGTCCGGTCGGGACCGGACCACCCGACCACCTCTGTTGGTCCGGGTGGTCTGGCACCGAACCGGAACACACCGGACCACCGGACCTACGGGTCCGGATGGTACGGTGTTTCCACGTCCGGACCGAACCACCCGAACACTTTTGTGGGTACGGATGGTTCTGTGCCGAACGGGACCTCCGGATGGTACGGGACCGGACCGGACCACCGGACCACCGGAACACCGGACCACTCGACCGGACCGGACCGGACCACCGGAACACCGGACCACCCGACCGGACCGGATCGGCACCCCCGACCGGACCGGACCATTTCTTTTCTGATCAGACCCGATGGGTCCCTGTTCAGTCTATAAATGGCGGGGGTTCGTTGGCTGGACTGACCCAACAGTCGCAGGGTTTTTGTTGTTCTCTCCCTTCGGCTGCTGGAGACGTTTCGTCTTTGGGGCAGGGGTCTTCGCGGCCTCTTGCTTCAGTGGGCGTTTCGTCACAGTCTACTTCATCACTTTCGGCTCCTCCCCCTCAAGCTTCCTACACTCCTGCTGTTGAGGAGTTGTCGGGAAGTGAAGAGGAGAGTGAGTCAGAGGACGATGGGGAGGAGGATCAGGGTCGCCCTGAGGTTAACACTGATCCTCTACCCTTGCCGGTTTCTGATGGAACTTCCGAAGCTATGCTTCGTACTTTCCAACAGTACATGACAGACATCACGCGGCGTCTTGACGCCACGGATGCCTCTCTTAAGCGTCTGTCGTCTAGTGTTCCCAACCCTTCGGTTGACACACAGGACGTGGAGTCTGAGGACGAGAGGCAGGAGGCTCTCCCTCGCACAGCTAGAAGGACGTTTGAACAGTTTCAGGACGTCCTTCCCTCCGACGCCCTCTCGTCCTTGGAGTCCGCTTCGGCCCGGGCGCGGGAGGCACACGCCGCGTCTGCCGGCGGCTCGTTTTATGAACGATCCGGCCGCCAGCAATTCGCGTTCCACCCTAGTCTTAGTGCCACGGTGGAAGCGGCAGCACATCGCCTGAGGAGTACAGATTCACGTGCAAACGCGACCTATGTTCCTCGGGAGGACGCGGATTCAGTGCCGTGCTTTCCTTCGGGAGGCGCACCTCCACTGTTTCCTCGTGTCCAATCTGTTTCGTCCCTCCCTTTTCCCTTTGACTCTCGAACTCTCCCTTTCCAGACTTCGAGTGTTCAGGGTGGGGCTGACGGTGATGTGTTCGTTGGGGAGGTGCCTTCGGTCAAGAAGGTGGAACTGAGCTCTGCTTCGTTCCACAATCTTGAGGCCACCGTTTCTTCCATTGTCGAGGCCCAATCACAGGCCTTGACATGGATGAGCACGCTGTCCACACTGTTGGACCCTCCCGATCGGGCAGAGTCCGATTCCACTCGGGTCCTTGACACGGTTCGAGTGGATCGGGCTTTGCATGCCGTGCGATCGTGCGTGACGACTGCGGCAGAATTGGCCATTGGAACACGGGTCCACTTGTTGGCCCTGTTCCGTGATCATTTTCTGGCTACTTCTTTAGTGCCTCCGGATATGAGGAAGAGTCTGAGGAACACGTTTCCTCAGCCTTCTTCCCTTTTTCATCCGGGCACTGTCCGTTCTGTGGTGGAGTCCACACGCCAGAGGAACACTGATTCTCTGATGGTTGGCCTCGCTGCTTCGGCGACGTCGGCGGGGAGTAAGAGAAGTGCTACAGTCACCTCCAGCTCCCAGCCTCAGAAGAAGAAGAAGAAGAAGCCAGTTTCACTGCCTCCTTCTTCCTCCTCTCAGGCGCCTGTCGCGTTCCCCCCTGCGGCCCCGGCTTCTCGTGCTCCCAAGCGCAAGAAGAAGGGTGCTCAGACAGGTAAGGGTAAGCAGCACCACCAGGGGGGTGGTCGCAAGCCTGCGCCTGCCCGCCAGCAGAATTTTCAGTGAGTCCCGGCCCTACGTTGACGCCCCCTCAAGTTGCCCCTCTTTCGTCCGTCGGTTCCCTTTTTCGGGCCCGCGACATGTGGGGCAGACTGGTCTCCAACCAGTTTATCTTGAGGGTGGTGGGGTCGGGGTTTTCTCTACCGCTGTCGTCACAACCTCCATTGTCCGCTCTACCTTTGACGTTCCCCCCTCCTCGAGACCCTGCCAGATGGCAGGCTCTTCAAGACGAGGTGAACTCGTTGGTCGAGAAGAAGGCTGTCTACCCCCTTTCTCAGCCTTCTCCGGGGTTCTACTCCCGCCTGTTCACCGTCCCCAAAAAGGACGGCAGGTTCAGGCCGGTGTTGGACCTCTCCACCTTGAACTTGTACCTTCGCAGGTGCAAGTTCAAGATGGAAACCCCTTCGTCGGTCCGGTTGGCCATCCGGCCAAACGATTGGGCCACGTCTGTGGACCTCCAGGATGCTTACTTCCACATCCTGGTGGCCCCGGGGTACCGACATCTGCTCCGGTTTGTTTGGGAGGGCACAGTGTTCGAGTTTCGGGCCCTCCCATTCGGCCTTTCCTTGGCCCCGCTGATTTTTACAAAGGTGGTCAAGGAGCTGGCGGCGTTGGTCAGAGCTCAGGGTGTGCGTCTGCGTCAATATTTGGACGATTGGCTCACCCTGGCCCAGTCTCGCGATCAATGCCTCCAACACACCCGGCAGGTCCTGGAACGGACCCATGCTTTGGGGTTCCAGATACAGTGGCACAAGTCAGACCTCGTGCCAGCCCAGCAGTTTTGCTACTTGGGGATGGCGTTCGACACAGTGCTTTACACTGTGTCTCCCTCCCCGGACAGAATCCTCTCCCTGAGGCGAAAGATCCTCTCCATTCAGGCTTGCCGCGCTGTTCCTCACAGGCGGCTGGCGGAACTGTTGGGTTCCATGGAGTCTGTCGCTCTGCTGCTGCCCCTTGCAAGGCTACACAAACGTCCCCTGCAACGGGCAGTAGCAGATCGGACTTCCAGGCCTCTCGATTACACCGAGTTGGTCCAGATCGGGCCTTGGTTTCACGAGGCTGTAGTCCAATGGCTGGACCCGATCTGGCTCAACTCTGCGGTGCCTATCCAACCGAGACGGCCGTCTCTCTTCCTGTACACCGACGCTTCTACGCGGGGTTGGGGGGCCCACCTGGACCTGCACGAGGCCCAGGGGGTCTGGACCCAGGAGGAGTCCCTCCTACACATCAACTTTCTAGAGTTGGAGGCGGTTCGTCGGGCTCTGCTGGAGTTTCGCCTCCTGATTCGGGATCAGGATGTGTTGGTCCACGGGGACAACACCACATGCCTAGCTTACCTTCGCCACCAGGGGGGCACCAATTCTCGGTCCCTCTCCCTGTTAGCGGAGGAGATTCTGCTCTGGTGCCAGACCAATCAGGTCCGGATGTCAGTCCAATTCGTTCCGGGGAAACTGAACGCCCTGGCCGACATTCTCAGTCGGGGCGATCAGGTTCTCCCCACAGAATGGACCATCGCTCACAACGTTCTACGGCGTCTGTGGGCAAGGTGGGACCGTCCTCTGATCGATCTGTTCGCAACTCGATTCAGCGCTCGGCTTCCCAGGTACGTCAGCCCCTTTCGAGACACGAATGCGTTCCACGTGGACGCATTCACTCTCTCGTGGAGGCTCCTCGATGCTTACGCCTATCCCCCGACATCTCTGATTCCGAGGGTACTGGCAAAGTATCTGCAGGAACGGCCAAGACTGATTTTGGTCGCGCCTTACTGGCCAACAGCTCCGTGGTTTCCAGATCTTCGCGGTCTCACCCACGTAGACCCTCTACCTCTGAATCTGGACGGGGGAAGTCTGCTCCAGCCTCGATCAGGCCTCCCTCATCCACGTCCAGAGAGTCTGTGCTTGACCGCATGGCTCTTGTGCGCTCCAAACTGCTTGCACTAGGATTGCACAAGAGTTCAGTAGAGTTTTCCTTGAACGCTAAGAGGCGATCAACTAATCAGCTCTATGACTTACGCTGGAGAGCTTGGGCCTCCTTCGCCTTGTCCAAGGGGATAAAGCCGCTTTATCCCTCAACACAGGACTTGGCCAACTTCCTGGTGGAAGTGTATCAAAAGAAGAGTCTTTCTTCTAAGACTCTTCTTGGATACAAATCTGCCATCACTTCCACGATTGCGGCTGCTACTGGTCGCAGACCTGAACACTTGATCAGTTCCTCCCTCATTGCTAATGTCCTTTCGGGTATTAGCAATGCAGCGGTGTCTAAACCTCGGGTTTCATTTCCCAAGTGGGATGTCTTCCTGGTTCTCAAACTCCTGCGTAGCAAGGAGTTTGAACCCCTGGCAGGCATTAGTATCAAGTTCCTGACTTTTAAGACTGTGTTCCTCATCGCTTTAGCCACTTGCCGTAGACTCAGTGGTATTCAAGCTTTGAGTGGCCTGGAATTTGACATTGAGTTCACCACACATCAGGTGACGTTGGCTTTCCTACCAGACTTTCGAGCCAAGAATCAGAATGCCTCGGAGTTGTCCAAACCAGTAGTCATTCAAGCCTTGGCTCCCACTCTTGAACATGATGACCCTGATCGCTTCCTCTGCCCAGTACGTGCCCTTAGAGTGTACCTGGATAGAACACGTAGCTTTCGGTCTTCTAAGCGGTCACTGTTTGTCTCGCTTAATCCGAAGTACCAATCGGATATTTCTAGACAAACTTTAGCTCGTTGGCTGACCTTGCTTATCAAACAGGCTTATGTTCATGCTCAAGTGGATGTGGTCCCTGACATCAGGGCACACGAGATTCGGGCTATCGGCTCCTCGTTGGCGCACGTGCGGGGTGCCTCGCTCCAAAGCATAATGGCGGTCGCGTTCTGGAAGACTCCAGCCACGTTTATTAACCACTATATGCGAGACTTTTCCAGTCTCAGGCTTGACCAGTCGTATGGCATTGCCAAAGCAGTGGTTGCCAGCATGGTCACGTCAGTCTAAGGTATTTTTCTTGGGTATATTTTCTTTTACAGTAGTACTGTTCGAAAATTGCCTGGGTATCTTAATCCTTGGATTTAAGTGATTTTGATTAAGGAGTTTAATACTCTACATATCACCCTCACACCACTCTGGTATTCTGTGCAAGAATAGTACTGTCGAGGTAAGTGTTATATTGACTGTAAGGCTTCTTTTTAAGCCTACTGTCTATATGATACTTACCGAGACAGTACTATTAGAGTTTCCCTCCCGCCTCCCCTCTTGATATGTTATGGGCTTTTTGAGGGTCTGCAGCTCATAAAGAAAGAGGACGCGCCACCTACATCCTGTAAGGGGGAAGCACTCAGACAGTGCTTGGGATCCACGGTGGCGCATGGTTATGGGAGATAATTGTACCCACGCAGCGTTTTGTCCAATTTTTTCGGCCTATAATAGATAATGTGCAAGAATAGTACTGTCTCGGTAAGTATCATATAGACAGTAGGCTTAAAAAGAAGCCTTACATTTAGTCTTAACGTCTGAAGTTGACCTTACAAATGAAAACAAACATTTAGTTTAAGTACTGACCTTCAAACAGCTGATATCGACCAAAATTGTCTAGTTTTGTGCAAAGGTTGAATACTTTTTAGGATTGGACGCAGATGCATAGAGCATACTTAGTTCTTAAGGTCCTAGTTCAAGTCATATTGAAATAATTACTTCTTTGGTGCGGTCGTTCTACAAAATCCACCCAAAGCAAAGAAACAGATTTTGGTGTTACAACTGAGTCACTTAGTGTATCACCCAATCATTTACAAATCAAAGAAACGCACAGACTAATAGATCAACAGCAGCAACAACAAAAATATACCAACATGAATAATATCCTTGCTGCAATGTCGAAAACTAAGAAACAGGATGAAAAAAAGGACTTACATCAGCCTTTGCTCTCAAGATGCGCAATTCTGAAACCAAGGGCTGCAACTCCAGCTGCTGAAGGGAGCTGAGGTATCTGCCCACAACCTCTCGCCCAACGGCCTGCATGACGTCACACGACCCTTGACCCTCTGACATCAGCAGATGACGACCGGCAACCACAGCAGCACTGTCCTGCTCCAGCTGGGTCCTGCCAGATATCACGAGCACGCCATGTTAGAATCTACTATAGACGTGCCAATCGCCTCAAACGTATAAAGGCCATTGTAAATGAAAGGCGGCCTTCACAAGAACTTTGGTTATGTTCGTTCTTGATGAAAATAAAAATAAATTCGACGTATAGACCTACTAAGCACATTAAACCATAAAAGCCTGTGGGCCTACCAACCCTGGACTCCAAGCCTGATCCCGTATTTGGTACGGGCTGGTACTGTCTAACCTGAGTGCGCATACAGCAGTACTGTACTGTGGGTTGAACTGTCGATGATGGAAGCTGGACTTTCTAGCTTTAATCGAGTCGTTTGACTACGACGTCTTATTCTAGCCAAGTCATTAGGTATCCTTAGCGGATTATGACTTTATTCAGTTATTCTGAAGAAAAGACAAATGCTGAAGAAAAACAGAAAAAAACGTTGCTCTCGCGAAAGATGACATTATGCAGAAATGCTGCAGAAACAAACAGTTTTTCTCCAGCATTTCTGTTTTTCTGCAGAATAACTGAATAAAGTCATAATCCGCTAAGGATAATATTAGGTAAACGTGACTGTGAGGTCAAGTAAGGCAAAACATAATGTGACAGGGTGACGCAGTATTATAATCCCCCCTGTCACAGGCAGGCCAGGTTATTATCATGTTAAATGCACTCCTCTTTGAAAATGCAGACATACTTACAGCATTGTGTCGAACTGCCGGCGTAGAGAGACCCGGATGAGGAAGACGGGTGCCCACAGACAGGACATCATCAGCCCACACGCAGTGAAGGCAAGTACTATGGGCAGCAGCCACGACCCCCCAGAGTCCCCTGTCTCTCCATCGCTTTCAGCATCATTGCACACAGTCTCTGAGTCTGCAAGTTCAGTAGCACTCTGGGACTTTAGCTTTAGCTTTTGTACGCGTTTGTCCTTGGGCTGAGGCTGTTTAGCTTTGAAGAAACCTTTCAAGAGGTCAGTGATGTAACATTTTCCAGGACTTTTTGGCGAAGACTTAATACTGGGGATCGAATTTGAACTTTTCAATGGCTTTGTGGGTGATGTAGATACTGTTTCTTTGTGCTGCTGATCTTGTGTAATCAGACATAAATTCTTATCTAAAGGGAGACCAGAAGCAAGCTGTCCTTTTGGATGTCTCTTTGCTTCAGAACCCGCCACATTTCCCTTTAGACGGCTTGATGGCGTGAATTGCTTATTAAAAACTTCGTCCTGCTCGCATGGCCGGTATGGCACAGGGACAGGTGAGTGCGGGCCGCCAATCAGCAGTATGAAGAGCGAGCACGAGGCAGATCCACAGACAAAAGCCGCCAGTAGGAAACGAGCTCCCAACAGAGGTGACGACGTCACGTCTGCCAAGGTCACCAGGGAACTCAGGGATTCTACCTGCACAAAGAGAGTGCGTGTTTTGTGTTAACCGTGTTTCTTCACTTGACTAAGTCAAACTGCCACCACAGACAATTTAAAGTTGCAAAAATGTTGACAGTAAAACGAGATCTGCTAAGCAAGCTTTACCTGAACAGGTTCAAAGACAGGCAGGCTAACTGATAAAACACTCCAGCCCAAGATTTCGATTGACTGTGTGTGTGTGTGTGTGTGTGTGTGTGTGTGTGTGTGTGTGTGTGTGTGTGTGTGTTTGTGTGTGTGTGTGAGGTGTGTGTGTGTGTGTGTGCGTGTGTGTGTGTGTGCACGGTGTGTGTGTGTGTTTGTGTGAGTGTTTGTCAGTTTGTGTGTCAGTTTGTGTGTGTGTGTGTGTGTGTGTGTGTGTGTGTGTGAGAGAGAGAGAGAGAGAGAGAGAGAGAGAGAGAGAGAGAGAGAGAGAGAGAGAGAGAGAGAGAGAGAGAGAGAGAGAGAGAGAGAGAGAGAGAGAGAGAGCACACGAACAGATGCTCACAATGTGCGTCCACGCCAGTGTAAGTACAATGCCCAGAACATTCAGCACCAGCAAAGGCAGCACAACGGCCGCCATAGCACGACGACGACGACGACAATCGAGGAGAGATCCACGCCTGTCCCAGAAACCCACCAACATTCCTACACACCCCGTCATCAGTGCCGGGTATGCCAGGTAAATCTGAGAGAAAGAAACCAGATGATCTTCTCATAGTTACAAACCGTTAGAAACATGTCTCTGGTGCGAAGGAATTCATTTACAGCATCGATATAAACTCTGTATTGTACAATTTGTACATTTGTAAATTTGTACTAATGACAAGAAATCATAAACGGGTTTTTTTCACACAAAAGGCACATACAGCGGATACGCCGCACAACTTTCTTCGATTGAAAAACAATTTCTGGGTAGGTTAACAAAACAGTGTCACAGACCATGCTGTAGTTGGCGATGGACAAGAAGACGACCCTCTCCTCCACGCCGCGCTCCATGTCCAGCAGCAGACTGTCCACGCGGACCTTGAGGTCGTCAAAGAGCACGCTCAGTTCCTCCACCTTCATCACCATCTTCAGAGTGACCAGCAGCGCCTGTACCGCCAGGTGCACCGCCTGGAAGGCCAGACCTAACAGTGGAGCGGCCAGTCCTGCTTGACTGACCGCCTGCAGGGCGCACAGAGTCTGCATACAGCTTGTGTGAGGGTTGGAGTAAGAGTTGTCGTGCTGTGAGTGGCGTAGAAGTTCCGGGAATGTGTCTCGGCTGCTACCAAATGGGCCATCTTTATCGTCGTTGTACGCTTGGTTCCTGCTTGAAGTTTTGACTGGTCCCTGTGAGTCTGGGTGTTGATGAGAGTCCGCGTTGGCGGCGGTGTCAGCAAAATAAAAGTCGTCCTCCTTCGTTTTGTACGGCAGTGTGTCAGCAATGGCGGCATCAAGGCGACCCTGTCTGTTCAGTTTTGACATCAGATTGTTCTTTTTCTCAAGAATCAAACTTTTCAGATGGAGAGTCTCGTACATACGATTACCTTTGATTTCTTTTGCCAAGCTTTTGTGAAGTGAGGCGTTGAAAGGCATCGATCCTCGAAAATAGGCTTTGGTTGAACAAAACTGCGTGCAGAAGGGAGAACGTACGTGGTTCTGGTGATCAGAACTAGCTTGCTTCTCAGTAGGTTTGGTGTTGCTGTGGTGACGAACGTTTCCCAGGTGAATTACAGGGAGACTTGGGTAATGACGGCTGAGTTCCCTCACGTTAACACTCGCCTTACCAGGACATTCGTACTGCAGGCAGAACGTCTCGATCTGATCCACACCGAGCCTGGACAGCGTGTCTCTGGAGATCTCCATCTCTCCCGACAGGGCGGCCATTTTGTCCCCTGAACACACTGGCAACGTCACCAGGGTGTCCAAGGCCACGGCATGCAGCTCAAGGTGAATAGACACATTTTTCACGGCTAAAATCATTGGCTTGAAGTCACGTGAGTAGCTCGTGCGCAAGTTGAACCAGGGAAGCGGGCCTGCGAGGAAGGTCAGGAGAAGGGCACACAAGGCCAAGGTCACCGCAACTGCTTGTGTAAGACGCGGGACATACCGTGATGCCTTTAATCTCTGCAGCTTCTGACCAACAACGGACAGAGAAGATTCTTTGTGCTCTCTCAATGACTGTAAGCAGTGCAAAGCAAGGCTAACCCAGATCGGAAGCAAAATTGCTGCTATTGAAGCGACAGCAAACACAGCTTGCGCGATACGCCAAAGCTCAGTTAGTGCGAATCCAGTCACATGGCCGTGATACAGAAATGTCGCCAGCCCTTCTTGGAACAGAACAGTTATGTCACGTTTCCAAACCGTGGTTACGCAACAAACGTAGAGCAACATGCTTGGCACACCAAATACCTGTAGAATTCTTCGCTGACGCAGTATTTTCATGACAGTCACTGCCATTGGAATCAACACACACATACAAAGAGCCAGAGCGGCACAGTTGCTTATTACAGAAGCGTTTTGTCTTGAAAGAGTAACAGAAGCTGATGATCTTCTGACCCTCACGAACGGAGAAGATTCTTTGTGATGAGAAGCCACTGATGACGTCAGCAACACGATGACGTGAACAGCAGCAACAGACAAGGTCACCATCGCAGGCGAAAGGCTTGAGAGAAGTGTCAAGAGCCTGTGCATGAAACAACGTAGATGGTTTAGATGACAGTCAATGAAAAATAACTTATTCCAGTCTATAGTATTAGACTGAAACGGTCTATTACAGAAGACACATTCTTAGTGTTGATATTTTTTAATATTCAATATAATATAATGTAAAAAATACTTTAGTATATATATCAAACGAGAGAATTACGTTATATCTTTGTGTCTATATTCTGCTTTCCTGTTACCGATTTCCGAAAAGGCCCTCGAACTGACCTTGTCTTTGATTTGTTTTCTCGATTGTTTTGATGTTGCACTGTTGTCTACATTTTCTGTGCACTAAAACCTGACTTACCAAAGGACACGGGAATCACGGGTCATCGGACGATGTCCAGACTCCTCGTGGTGAACGTGCATATGTCTTTGTGACGTCATGTTCTCCTCAGCAGGGTGACTGACAACGTCATCAAAGGATGATGCCCCCCTCATGCTTTCACCATCTTCGTTGTTTGTGGCGCGTGACAGAAGTGAGCGACACTGGGTGTGCAGCCGTGGTACCACATGGGCGGCAGAGGATACCACAGCGAATGCAAACACAATGCCGCCTGCAAACAGTTAATTGGGTCAGCTTATGTTTTGTCTGTCTGTTCTTTCTCTGTATGGATATATGTGAGGTCATTTCACGTAAGTTTTTCTGCCTCAAGAAATTGAAATAACGATAAAATGACGCAATTAAACATGTTTTAAAGATATACATCAGATGCTTTACGGGTAATTGTTTTTACATTCATGATTTTGTTTGCATGTATTGTGAACAGTTGCATAGGATTGCTTAAATATAATGTAAGAAATGTTTGAAAAGCAACGCCGGGAACACTTGCAAAAATATGCAAGTAGCACCTGTAAAACTCTGGTGCTCATTTGGAAAGCTATCGATACTAACCATTGATGGCCGACACAAATCCAAGGTGACTATGAGGAGGATAATGTTCAGTTGCAAATGGCAGAGAAGAAGTAGACGATGCCAGAAACCAGTACAAGCCGGCCCGAACCAGCCAGCTCTTGTCAAACAACTGGTCTGAAGCAGGCTCTCCTGCTCGATGACGATACCTATCCGGGGACAAGTTGAGGATTGCGGCGTTCGGTGGCCATTCGTTGTTGTTACTTCTGGAGGTTTGTAGTGATTCAGTGTCTGGAAGGCTTTGGCAAAACCTGCTACGTTTGCTCCCGTGTGCAGTGTATATGATACCGATGCTTGGTTCAGCGGCAGCAAGACCTGCAGCTGGACTGTGAAGGATTTCCTGATGTTCGTGTGTCTGAAACTCTGGCTGCTCGAGCTGGCCTGGTTTGACTGGACGAGGACGAATCTTCAGTGTTTTCCCTTGTTGCTCGTCAGTGTCCTTCTCATTGTGCTGGTTTTCTTCTTGTTGAAAGCATTGAGGCTTTCTTGAATAACTGTCCCCGGTTATATGCTGTGCATCCTCAATACTGTCTGTAACTGCAACCTGGTTCAGGGACATGCTGCTGGAGATTCCTTGCTGTGATGTAGAGGAGTGGAGCAGGGACTCAGGCCTGTAGACAGTGTCAACAACCAGCAGCAAACACACTGCTACCTGTAGGCACTGGCGTCTGCACGTGAAATACGTGAAAAGCTACAACATTGCATGCTAATAAATTGAGTGGCCAATATATCATCTAGATGTTGAACCCAAGGTCACAAATTATACAAGAATCCGTTTATTCTTGCTTAAAACGGTCTCGTCCCTGTAAATGAATGTTTTTATTTTCATAAAAAAAATGTTTTAACTGACTCTTTTAACCCTCTTAATGATTGTCTTTTTCTTTGTTTTTCCTTTAATCTTAACGGCTCCTCGGTGTTTTTTTGTTTTGTGTGTTCTACTCACTCAAAGTTAGTTACAACCGTCCAGTGGTTTGACACCTACATGAAGCAGTATATATTGCTGCTGGAAGCTTCACAAAATACAGAAGAACTATTGCTGACAACTTGTGATCAGAACTTACGCATTGTTCAGCAAGTTTACCACCCACTCGTCATCATCATCACGTTTCTCTTGCAAGCTGACGGCAGTTGTCGAGGTGATGAGAGCCCCGTGACACAGTGTCGCCATGGCAACAAGAAGACGACAGAAACCCAGGCATAGGTTTCTGCAGGAAGCTGGCCAGCTTCTCTGCTAAACACATTGAACACTGTCTAATTCATTGCATGTACAGTAGTTTTTTGAGTTTTACACACAGACGGGGGTTTGCATTTGACATCAAATATGCTGAAGAAAGCTCGGGGGGATTGAGAGGGGGCTGTGTGGGGTTGGTGATGGGAAACAGGGTGGATGCTAACAATATGTATTCATTTTGACAGACGAAGTGCGAGAGTTCACACACGCGCGCACGCACGCCGGGCACGGCACGCATGTATTCATGCACACACGCACGCACGCACGCACGCACGCACGCACGCACACACACACACACACATACACACGCACACACGCACAAACACACACACACACACACACACAAACACACAAACACACTGACATGACACCATTAAGACAGACTAAAGGAGCCAACACCAGGTTCCACAAAATATTCCCAAGATTCTACTTTTATGTGTTCCTTTGATTTTTAAGACCGTAATTTCCATTAATTACAAGCACAGTAGACTAATTCTTACCTCTTTGAGTCCGTGAGTGTAAACACAAACAAACTTATCCCCGCTGCCAGCAACAAACTGAACACTCCCCCAGGGGCAGACTACTCGGAAGGTGGCGTCAGTGTAGCTGTATAAATCATGGCGTCGAAAGGAGACCAATGCTTTTCGGGTCTCCACTCCACAAGAGGTGGTGTGGTGGGTGGTGGCAAAGAAAGTCGTGATGTCCTTCTCTGTGATTCCGCCAGGACAATGGATTGTCTGGGGGGAGAAAATAGTCCTTTCCATGAAAATGAAATATGTTCGTTTCTTTGATAACACGCATGTATATAAATTGCACATTACGAGCAAGTAAACATTTGATCAATCAATCAATTAATCAATCAATCAATCAATCAATCAACCAAAACTTTGATCGATAAATCGATCAAGAAAATGATGATGTAGGGGTTATTAATAATTTCTGATACACCAATACGATACATTCCTCAGACATTGTGTAATTTTGTAATCGTTCACCTTCAGCACCAAATTTTTACAATCATTTCCACACTGTTTTTTCATTTTTGCTATTGGTTGCCAAGGGAATTAACGTATACTAACGAATACTAAACCATCCACACTAATACAAGCAACTGATGACTGAAACTATAGTCTATGTCTGGTGCAAACCAACGTGAAGAGTTATTGTTTAGGGGAGGGCCGAAACAGGATTGGAAACGACTTGAGTTTTGACATAGACACAAGCTGTTTGAAATAGAGTTTCCAAAACATTTTAGATTGATTCTGTAGTTTTCAAAAGACCTCTTATTATAAAGTAGGTCCACACACACACTAATGCTTATGCTTGATATTCAAATACGTAACAGTTAAAAGTGTTCCGGCCTAACAGAATTAGAAATTGATGTAGACTGGTTAATGATGAACCGATTTGTCAGCAAATGACATTATAAACATAATTAATAGATGACTCAAGACTCAAGACTCAAAATGTTTACTGTCCTCATAAAAACAAAGAAAATTGCCTTACAGTGTCAGGCGATCACAGACATAAAAACATCACATGTATTAAGAATTAAACGATTGCACTTAAAACTAATGTTAAAAGAGAATTTTGTTTGAAAATGTTAAGTGTCTTTCTCGGAAGTTTAGCGAAGCCACGAAATGTATTTGTTCCGTTTTAGCAAGCTCGTTGTCTGCTGTAATTGTTTGTATACAATTAGACAACGCCTACTTTTATTACACACTCATTAGAGAGAGAGAGGGATAGAGAGAGAGATGAAGAGGGGAAACATATAGATATATATAGAGAGAGACTTACCAGGAACTTACGACCTTCCATACTGCAGGATATACGTTGCACAGATGTAAACTAAAGTAGTCCAGATGTATTGGTAGATATGTACAACAAATAATGACAGTTACTGACTAAAATAAAAAAGTGTCGTGTTTGATAGATACTTGAAAAAAATCTCGCAGAAAAACTCCACACATGTACGTATGATCATGATACACTGCGACTCTGTGTGGTGGTTTTTTTGGTGTCGAGTTTCAGAACAATGAATGGCGGAAAGCGGCTTTGTCTTGACGTAATGTTTGGGGGATCAAGTAAGTCAAGGATTAAGATGTTTCTCAATGGCCAAGGGTAGACTGTAAGCCTATTTAGAGCAGTCCCCAACAAGGAAGGAAAGAAAGATTCATCAGTAGAAAATCGACGAGCAAGGAAAACAAACACATCAGAGGGGAGGAAGTGGGAGTGTGTTAGCTTATAAACCCACAGCCTGAGAGGGAAAGAGGAGGAAGGGAATTCACGTAAGCTGTACTTTAGGTGAATGGTCTAAGTGATTTTAACTCTCTCTCTCTCTCTCCATTTTTTCTCTGTGTGTGTGTGTGTGTGTGTGTGTGTGTGTGTGTGTGTGTGTGTGTGTGTGTGTGTGTGTGTGTGTGTGTGTAAAATATCCCAAAAAACTACCCCACGCCCAAACACATACTTATTTATGCTCTCCCTCCCTTCTTCTTCACTGACACTGACATTCTGCTCACGAATGAAGAACACACACTCACTCACTCACACACACACACACACACACACACACACACACACACACACACACACACACACACACACACACACACACACACACACACACACACACACACACACAAAAGTCTCCAATAATAACTTCAAGTTTGTTTTTAATGTAAATGTTATTGAACATTGAAACACACAAAAACATGAGTGTCGTGATAATGACTGTTATAAGTTATACATGGTAAACGAATAAGAAATGCTTTTAGAACTCATACTTGTAACGGGTCAAAATAATTGCACAACAGTTAAAAATCACAGTCATGTTTTGCTGCAAAGCAGAGAGAGTCAAAACGGAGTACATGATGACATCGTTATAAAATATAAAAACAAATGCCCTGTTTATTCTGCTGCCAAATAATTGTTATTACACGAATAGTGTACCTCAAAAAGATACATGAACCAACTTAAACATGTACAGAGTTGCCAATCGTGAAGGAAAACAAGGTAAATTCTTGTTTATCCTAACACCGAAGATATGGTTTACATAGTTTACAAAAGATATTGTTCTCTTATACGTGTTCATTATTCGTCTGGTAATCTATAGGTTCAGTTACACCGACCATAGCGTAGTAAATAGTTTGACACACATTACAGTCGTGACAGTTCCTAGCCGCTGAACAACGTAAGGATGTTGTTAGGATTTATTTGTTCGGAAATAACTCTGTCGGGTTTGTATGGATAGTGAAGAGTGAAAACTCTTGCTTTTAGTGAGTCAAATTTTCCCACGTGACATTATAGGCCAGTCACTAGCGAGGGATGAGTCTGAAACACGTGGACAAGGAGCACGTGTTGAAAGCTTGCCTCACTAAAAGCAAGTAGTTTTTGGCTTTTTTTTTTAGGATATTTAAGGCAGTCCTTTGTGTCACATTTCATCGTAAAAAAGTTGGGCAGCTCCGCCGCCGTCACACAATTCGGCCATTTAAAATACGTGTCTGCGTTCTACCGACTGCCGACATGCCAAACAACATTCATGTAATCTATTCATGTCAAGCCTAGCAAGTGACCCAGGGCCGGACTAGGCGAAGAGGAGGGGGGGGGGTTGCCAGTGGTGGCCCAGGGGGATGTCCCCCCTGGCGGCAGGGGCGGATCAGTTCATTTTATGGGTGTTTTTTTTCAAAAGTATATTGTGAAGATATGGGTGTGAAGGCGCGAAGCGCCGAGCCGACGGCGCAAAGCGCCTAGCTTGCTAGGGGGGTCCGGGGGCATGCCCCCCCCGGAAAATTTGAAAAAAAGGATGCAAAATGGTGCAATCTGGTGCATTCTGAGGATGATCATTACCAGTTTCAGGCAGCAGATTTTGTCACTGATTAATACCCCAAAAATTGAAACTCAATGTAAAATAAAGAAATGCATACCTCATTCAATATTTTTATTTTTTGGCTGGGGGGGGGGGGGGGGTCCGGAAACCCTAGAACCCCCCCCCCCTCGTTGTGGGGGTCAGGGGGCAAAGCCCCCTGAAGCTGATGGGTAGGTCATATTCTGAGATAGGAAAATGGTCGCTCCTTGCATGAAACGGCATAAAATAAGCAATAATAAAAAAAATTAAATAAGTAAGGTACATGTTTAGGTTAGGGGGGGGGGGGGTTGCGCAACCCCCATAACCCCCCCCGGTAGTCCGGCCCTGTGACCAGTCTTCGATTCAGTGGTCAGACTTCAGAGAATAGGTTGATTGTTAACCAGTGGCCAGTCTCAGGCCAGGTTGGTGGTCTGTCTGTCCTCTATGTGGCGCTGGCAGACCGGACACAGCGTGAAGAACCTGGCACACCTGCTGCAACACACCAGGTGGTTGCACGGTCTGAAGGTCACCTTGACCTCCTCCTCCGAGCACACCTTACATGTGACCTTGCGGTCAGAGGTCAGGGGACCGGTGACCTCAGCAGGGGTCAAGGCCTGATCCCTCCTTGACCCTGTCTTTGGCACAGTCGGCTGGTCTCTAGGGGTCGAAGAGTGTCCGTAGTTAGTGTTTGTGGTCATTTTAAAAGTTGCTTCCCCTTCCCCAGTTCTAGTTGTGGTGGAAGTGGTTCTCCCGGCTGCCAAGTCGTGCTGCTGTTGCTGCGCGGCGTGCAGCACAAGCTCACACAGCGTGTCGGCTGACAGGCGCTGGCCGTTGTGGCTCAGAAGCTCCTGGACCAGCTGTCGGGGAAAGCCCATCTGTAAGACACGCTGTACTGGGGCTGACTCCATCACGTCGTTTGAGGTCGTCTCATGTTCGTTGGCAAAGAGTCTGGAAGCAGAACGAAGACGGTTGGGTTAAATGAGAGAACGGCAAGGGTGTGTGGTTTTCACAGATTATCTTTGTTACAGACCGATCTCAGTTGAAGAGAGTCCGAAATGTGGAAGAATGAGGTTGTGTTGAACGAGATAACGACAATACGTAGTTATCACAATGGACAGCATGAAAGCAGACAGAATACAGCGGTGATAAACGGGAGGAAGACAACGTAATGGTGGCGAGACGTGAGGTGAAAAAACAGTGCACGTGACGCGCGCGTTGATGACGTACTGAAGCACGTGACTTTATTCTATCTTGCCTATACAGTTACACTTCCATCGACAGGGCAGGCTTACTGAACACACACACACACACACACACACACACGGACACACGCACTGTGTGACACTGAGACACACACACACACACACACACACACACACACACACACACACACACACACACACACACTTACGCAAACGAAAGCACGCACACGCGCAACTCACAAATGCAGAAAGAGATACACACGAACAGAGAGAGAGAGAGGGGGAGAGGGATAGAGAGAGAGAGGGAGAGGGATAGAGAGAGAGAGGGAGGGAGAGAGACAGACAGACAGACAGACAGACAGACAGAGAGAGAGAGAGAGAGAGAGAGAGAGAGAGAGAGAGAGACAGACAGACAGACAGAGAGAGAGAGAGACAGAGAGAGAGCACACACAGAAACACACTGGGAGATGTTTCTGCATCTACTCGATCATATTAATCCTTTAAATATCGAGAGAAAAAAAGACAGACAGAAAAAAGAAAAACAACAACAAGCAAAAAGATCAACAACATTAAAGAGAGAAAATCGTAGGCAAAAGACCAATTTTTACTGATTGAAATCTTGAAGGAAGGCACAGACATGACTGTGTTGCGGCCTAGATTGCAATTTCTATTACGTTGGAGTAGATTTCTCAATTCCTTTTCTCCGCATTCAAGGAGAAAGGACACTGGACATTGTAACTGCTGAAGGGACGATAAACAGTAACAACCAACCAACCAACCGGACATTGTCGAGGGTTTACAGCAGAATCTTAGGCAGGGATCTCATACAAGCAAAGGACCCGTAACTGCCCCCAGTGACCTGGCAGGATGTCCGACAACAACGGGCGTGTATACGACGGATCCGGTCAACACATCATTATGACGTGGACACTACTTTTACTCTGGGCCAAATTTTTGACACGGTACCTCATTTTACTGACAGTCTTCGTCGGAGCTATCGTTTTCCCGGAATTGGCAACCCCACTTTTCACTCTGAACCATATTTCTGATGCGGTACCATTATGCATATTCACAGTCTTTGTCGGAACTGTCGTTTTCTGGGAATTGACCGAGGAATGGTCAGCTCCGGTGTTTTATTTTTGTTTCAGAAATCGTCAGCATTGCAACAGCAAAATTGTGTACCGCTTTCTCGTTTGACTGTACCAAAGGGCCCCGGACACAACCCTGCTTGCACTTTCGATTTGAGACTTGAAAAAACAAACAAGAATTGTAGGTTATTGGAACGGTTAGTTATTGACAAAACAAAACGTTACATTTACCAGTACATCGACCCAGAAGCCTTTGATAAAATAGCAAAGGTAACGTTGTGTTTTGTCAATAATTAAACGTTCCAATAACCTACAGTTTTTTGTTTTTTATCATTCTGAATTTTGTAACGTTAGCAGTCTATCTGGTTTTTTTTATTTTTACTTTCGATTGTAGGCCTAGAAAGCACGTGCGCTCTCGTTTCATCGTGCACTGAAAGTAGTGCGCATTTCTTATTCGCCACAATGTGTGGAGGTGAACAAGACCTGTTCGTTGCCTTTGGGCCATGGAAAGCGAACAAAATCATTTTGGTTTCACCATTAGCTGTAAGGCGCGCGCGCACACGCGTCCAGTTTACACCTAAAACGAATGTAGGCTATCTGAATGTTCAGCTCCTTATACATAAATTAGGCAATAATGCTACGCTTCACAAAACTGTAGGTTGTTATTTGAACATCGTTAAACTTACGCACACTGCCAAACAAACAAACAAACAAACGAAAAAGCATTGAAACCTGCATGATGTCAATATAACTCTGTATAGACTTCTACTTTCACTTTTGTGAAGCTGATGACATAGATCGATAATGACGTGTTCCTATCTGCGTGCACTCGCAGTGATACCATGAGTTTAGCGTGAAGCCCTGTTATCACATCCAAAAGTACAAAGTAACGTACGCACAGACACCAGCAGAAACTACAGAAAATGCCCAGGCGAGAAAGATAAATATCAGATGTGACACCAACACCATTTTCATTACTTCATTATTCCATTGCTGGGAAATTCTGGTCGCTTCCTCCCAGTGGAAAACTAGCAGCAACAAAGTCGCGCTAATTTCGCTTTTCGCGACTTGTTAAATGTCTTCTGCAAACACAGAAAAATAGCAAGCTTATAACTAAATGCATTAATAGTGTTCAGCAAAAGGTGTGTAGTGTGTGACACACGCTTCAAAGACACGAACCTGAAGTATGATTATTCCTCTGCAGAAAATGTACAGAAGTTACACTTCTTGTACTTTTCCATTCCATTTGACAAACAGTTTAAAACAAGTGTTGAGTATATTAGCAAGATAACAGATTGGCTAGAATGAAAGATATCGTGCTGGTTATGTTCGTGAATAACTCTGTCGGATTTGTATGAATTGTGAAAGTGAATACTCTTGCTTTTAATGAGGCAGACTTTCCCACGTGACATTATAGGCCAGTCACTAGCGAGGGGTGTGTCTGCAACACGTGGACAGGGGTAGGCCTACGTGTTAAAGGTTTGGTTCAATAAAGGCAAGAGTAGTCACTCTTTCACAAGCCGTACAACACCGACAGAGTTATTTCTGGAGTTCGTCTATTGTGACAGGGGTGTGCACGAGCGCATTGCTCTTTCTCTGATCACGGGGACCTCTGTGACGTCAAACTGAGCGAGAGAGAAGGAATGCATTCATCCACACTGACTTTACTACTGTTCCAAGCACGTGTTCCTCACGTTACCTCATGGTGGCCAATCTCGGTGACCTCCTGAATATCATTATCAGTGTACAGCATAAAGGTGACAATAGTGTAATATTAGATCACGCAGAATGATAAGATTTATTTTTTGTCATTGATTTATTTACCTATTCATTAATAATCTCTCTCTCTCTCTCGTGTGTGTGTGTGTGTGTGTGTGTGTGTGTGTGTGTGTGTGTGTGTGTGTGTGTGTGTGTGTGTGTGTGTGTTTGCAGGTATGGTTGTTTATCTCTTCTGAATATATTATCAACTTTGTCTAAAGGACGTTTAAAGCTGATGACATTTGTAACCGAGTGCCGTAACACTACGATCACCTCGGGAGGCGAAGTGCAATCAAACAGGATTGAAAATGTTAGGGCTAATTTCTTAGCCCCATAAAAACTGTTATGCAAACCCGAAGGTTTCCATGAACATCCCTACAGACAATCGGAAACCACCAGACCCCATCACAAACAGAATTCCACAATCCACCGGTGTTGACTTAAAGGCCAACAACTCGGGTGCAGAGTCTGCTGTGAAAGGAACAGTAGCCTCCCCTGTCACAATCGCCCCCGTTTGAATGAACTTCGTCCCGAAGTTCCGAACCGGGGGGCCACTGTCCATTCCAAGTTCGCAGAATGGGAACAGCACGAAAATGTTCAGTGGTCATATTATGCCATTACCTGAACAAATCATGCCGAGTCCCATCCCTGCTCGCAAGCGCCAGATGTAACCGAGTGCCGAAACACTACGATCACCTCGGGAAGCGAAGTGCAATCAAACAGGATTGAAAATGTTAGGGCTAATTTCTTAGCCCTATAAAAACTGTTATGCAAACCCGAAGGTTTCCATGAACATACAGACAATCGGAAACCACCAGACCCCATCACAAACAGAATTCCACAATCCACCGGTGTTGACTTAAAGGCCAACAACTCGGGTGCAGAGTCTGCTGTGAAAGGAGCGGTAGCCTCCCCTGTCACACATTAAACCATCAAAGCGTCTCTATGTCTATATGTCTGTCTGTCTGTCTGTCTGTGTCTCTCTCTCTGTCTCTCTCACTCTCTCTCTGTCTCTCTCTGTCTCTCTCTCTCGCGCGCTCTCTCTCTCTCTCTGCGAGGTTAGTTGGAAGGAGTTGAACGCGTCAGTGTTAAATTTGGTGATGAATCGCACCATGTCTCATTTTCACATAAAATGGCGACAGATGTTCCTCGTTTTAGTCACAGGAAATGGCTTCCTATCACACACAGGAAGAAAAACCTTGAACTCACAGGATATATATATATATATATATATATATATATATATATATATATATAGTAACTACTTGGTAGTTTCCTGTCAACTAACACTTCTCAATTAATGAAATTAATTTCCTCAGATGATATTTTTAAAAGCGATAAAAATAATTCAGCTTTCGATGCTCCATCTAGATCAGTCATCTTTTGACAATCCAAATTCATTTCCTCAGATAATATTTTTAGAGCGATAAAATATCACTTATCGATACGCTATCAAGACCAGTCATCGTTCTAGAATGTCCTTCAACACAATCAAGTTTAGACTATAAACAACTTGAACTTAAAAAAAGTCACCTTTTTTGGCTCGAGGCCTTATGTCAACAACAATAGCCATATGAGGATCACGACCATGAGTCAAGTTCAGACCGAAAACAACTTGACATTGAGAAAGCACATTTGTTGTTGTTGCTCGAGCCCTCAGTTGTGTTAGCAATTCAGTGTCACATGAGGAAAAAAAACGTAACAGAGATCCCATAAAATCCCGCGACACTGGTGGAATTTACAAGCATACCGGATCCATATCAAACGCTTTTCAATGTCACCAAAAAGTACCTTCTATGTTTTCAGCGTTTTGTGAATGATTCACCAGGAAAGAAAATACATGTCTATATTTAGACTAACCGCAAGGTATCTAGTTGGCTACTCAGCAGCAGTAAAGCAACCAGCTGTTTCCAAAATATGTACATAGCGTACGTTGTGTTGAAGAGGAAATAATGTTACGTAACAATGACATCGAATGAGCTCAGACGCGGCTAAACCCCCAACAATTATTGGAATTTGGAATGTCAGGAGAAGTTTTCGTGTGTGTGTGTGGTTTTTGTAAAACATTTTGTATTGGTTATTTTAAATACAAAACAATATAAACAAAAATGTGAACAACGTCATAGGAGAAGTTGGATCTGCTTCCCCCGAAAAACCGATTGTACTAAATGAGAGCAGTGACTCGTGTATCAGCTGAGTCACAGCGTGTACGCAACTCTTTATTTTTTGCTTCATACTCTTTTGTGTGTGCTGCACATTGTGCTTGATAAACAGATTTCAATTGCAAAAAAAAAAAAAAAAAAAAAAAAAAGTGTTTTTAATTGTTTATCATGACCAACTCACCTGTTGTCAAGATGTGACGAACCGGCCTTGATGATGTCATCGTGGAGCTGACGTCCCAGGATCTGAGTGACGTAACGACAGCGTGGCGAGAGTCGAGCGTGTTCCAGCATGGCGTCATCGCTTTCCTGCCAGCGATGGAAGCGCTCCCCGCACCAGAAACACTTGACAGAGTCCGCGCACTCGCCGCCATTTCTGTCGTCACCATGGAGACCCGAGGTGTCTGGGTGGCGACGACACTTGACGTGGAACAGGCCGGCCCGGGAAAGTTCTCTGGCCGTGGGTTTGACCAGTGGCCAGGTCCTCAGGCTGTCCAGTCTGGCATGGAAGGACGCCATCTGTGGGTAGCGAGCCGTCCTCACGATGTCCGCCCATGCCGTGGAGTTATGCTGCTGGCTGTTGTCTGCTGGGTTGGGTGGGAGGTTGCTTTGGTTCTGTGGTGACATCATCGCCACCGTGTGACGCGAAGGTGACGTCACGTGATGTTGTGGCGGGGAATGGTTGATGAAGACCAGGCTGTGTGTGGTGAATGGAGGAGAGGTGACGGGGGTGGCCCCCACATGGTGCAGGCGTTCAGTCCTGGGAAAAGTCTCCGGACCTGCAGGCATCGTGCCAGTGTTGACGTCACGCGTCACGCGCTCCGCCGTGTCGTCAGCCCCCACGTTCCCTACGTCATCACCCTTCAGGAAGGGGCAGTAACCGCGGGCCGCCCTCCAGTGCTGCACCTTCGCCTCTTTGGCTGACGTCACGCCTCTCAACTCCAGCCCGCAGAACGCGCACCTCACGAACTGTTCAGGCCCCGCGGTGTCCGTAGTGACGCTGTAGAACCCGTAGCTGGCTAACTGCTTGGTCCACTTGGCTGGCCAGCTGTGTCCGAAGGTCTGCAGACGCGCTCGTTCTGAGCGCATTTCACGTGCAAAAGTGGACTGTGTGTCCGGGGTGAGGTCAAGGCTGTCATCCAGACAATCTGCCTCGGCTTGCTGATCCAGACTGGACTGTCTCCGTAACAAGTCCAGCATACTGACCAGTGCTCAGCTGCCTCTTTACCTCACTCTCTTGTCTTCGAACTGTAAAAGTTATACTCTCAAAGTCTTTGAGAGCAAAATAATGTCAGATCTTACAAGTTGTCAATTCTTTCAACACTGTTTCTTTGAGATCGGTGTTGTGAATTACTTCCCAAGAAAATCGGTACAAAAACTCAGAACTGTTTTCGGTTTAGCTTTAAAACTCAGAGCACAGACTGTACTCCGGCTTGCTCGCTCGACAGCGTTGTTCCGAATGCAACGCACTTGGAACAGCGCGACGCTATATATTATAAATGGTTTGGGGAATTTCCCATAAACCTGTTTCCCATGCGAACATAGTGTTCCAAAAATAACCATACGCTTAACCACAGTCTAAATTATCTAGGCTGGGGTTGATGGCCTTTTAGGTCGTTGCGGAACTAAGTCGCAATACCCGATTTCTTTCCAAAAGGACCTCTTGGCCGATTTAAATTTTTTTTATAATGATTCTATACTTGTCACGTTGGTTCACGATATTTTTCCGAGAGGGGGAAGAAGAAGTGTAAGGTTTGGTAAAAGCAACTTGAGGCGGTGAATACACGAAATCACAACTGTTAACAGGACACATAATGCAGTTATATCTCCGTATCTCATGCCACACTATAGTATCGGACTATCCGTTTTTCTATCTGGTGTCTTGCGGAGAAGCTTGAATTTTGGGCCGGGAAATTTTTTTTTCCCGTCTTACCCTGTCCACATCAAATGCAACATCCCGCTGAATCTCGTTAGGACCGTTACTCTGACGGGACAAGGGAAACTTGTTGCCAAGTCTTGGGGGGATAATATAGAAGTGAAAGTGAAAGTTGGTTCCAGCACTCTTTTGTCTTTTTCTCCCCTACCGTTTTCTCTCTCTGATTCCACTCTTGACAACTGGTGCTTACATCCCTGGAAGGGACAATAGAGAAGTAAACCGCTGAAAGTTGATTCCACTTCCAGTACTGACTTATGTTTTACTCTGCTATCACCCCCCCCCCCCCCTCTCACCCCCACTCGTTCCACTCTTGAAAACTGAACAGGTGCTAACATTTTGAGTCACGTGTTGTGTGGTTTGTGCAAGCTTTCAATCTTGTTCACTTTTTGGAAGCTCACTGCATACGATACAGGAATGTTGTAAGGATTTATTTTCATCGGCAAATTCGTAAAAATGTTCATGACAGTTTCGGCCATTTTGGAAAGTATTAGGGATTCCTTGGTGCCACCTTTTTCACATCGCGAAAGAGTTAAGAAATTCTGCCAAAATGACGGCAAGGTTTTCGGCGAATTGAAATTCGTTTTGGCTTTTTGCCGACTACCGACAACAAACACTGGACATCCACGTGCATGTTTGTTGTTGTTATTGTTGTTGCTTTATTTAATTTTAATTTTTATTGTTGTTGTTGTTACATTTCGTGAAGTTTTAATATTTGTTTTGTTTTTTACCCTAGAGTACTGACATGTGCATCTATCAACAAAGTGTCCAACTGTGAGCCACGGTAATACAGTTTCTTTTCTTTATATATATTTTTAGCACATATCTTTGGCACAACGTCTGGACCCTCCTCTCTCGATTCTCTCTTTAACTTCTTTTTCTTTCTCTTTATTTCTACTTCCTGTTTCAGCACTCCCAGGACCCTCTTTTCAGTTCTGCTTCTTCTCTGTGACTGAGTTACTTTCTGTCCATATATTTATTTCTAAACTGATGCAACTCTTGTCTAGTTTATGTGTTTTTTCTTTCTTTGTTTTTTGTGTGTTATTTCCTTGCTGTCCTTTTCAGTATTTGGTTAATCATTCCTTATTTCCTTCTTTCGATTTGACTACAGTTCCCGATCCTGCTGTCGTGCATGCAAGATCTCGCGTGCATTCTATTCATCAGAAAGGAGAAAGTCAATATCTCATTTTGCAGTCTTTTTATCGACCAATTTTGTAAAATTCAGCAGGTCAGAAGAAAAAAAAGAACGAAAGAAAGAAAAAAAGAAAGAAAAAAACACACACACACACACACACACACACACACACACACACACACACACACACACACACACACACACACACACACAGAAGTACATGTAGCAGCAGTATCGCTAGCAGTAGGATCGTAAACAGCAGTAACCATTTCTATCATTATGTTGCGTTAACCAAAAGCAAGGTCTGGCTCAGGCCCCATCGTTTATCGATCACTGTAGCCTACTCGTTGACTCGTAACAAACCAGACATTTTAAAATTATATGAGGCGGAATTTTCATTTCTCGTTTAGTCAGTCTCATCATTTTCTAAAGATAAAAGGTTCAACTGGTCAGCCTTGTACGGTGCTTTCAAGCGCTTAAAACCCTACAGCGCAAAACTGAAACGAAAAACAAATTGCTGTTGGTTTCGAGTTCGGAAAAGCCTAGTTACTATTTTTAGCTCTGACGTTATTGGCATTTTGCCAGGACAGAGGCGCGTGCAGATATGCGTCTCATTCAAGCGTTCTTGATAATTGTTCTTCCCCGTTGACCGACTTCGCTGTGTGTCGCGATTTTATTGTGCGTCGCGTGCCTATATGCGTTTGACGGCAAGGAGTGCGCTTAAACTTAGACATCTCGAGCGTAGTCAAGTACTTTTTGTGTGGAAGGTTTTGTTTATTGAGCTAACTGTGCTATAGGCCTATCTGTACCATTCCTAAACATTTCCGCCGAATTTATTTTTTGTTCCGCCGAAAAAGCAAAAGTGTCCGCCGAAAAAATAAATGGGGGAGGCAAAAATGGTTCTAAAAACTGAATTTAATGGCAAACTTGGAGTTTAGATGACACCAAATTGCACCAATTGGGTTCTTTGGATAAAAAAAAAATCCGGGGGGACATGCCCCCGAACTCCCCTAGCATTACTTACAAATTTTCAGCCTTTTTTACTTTTTTCAATTCCCATGCCTGGCAACTCTTGTCTAGTTTATGTGTTTTTTCTTTCTTTGACTTTGTTTTTGTGTGTTATTTCCTTGCTGTCCTTTTTATTTGGTTAATCATTCCTTATTTCCTTCTTTCGATTTGACTACAGTTCCCGATCCTGCTGTCGTGCATGCAAGATCTCGCGTGCATTCTATTCATCAGAAAGAAGATGGGAAGAAAATGAACTTTCAGGACAAAGAAAAACGAAAGAACATACAGAAGAAACTGAATACTGTGATACAGGAAGGGAAGAGACAATATAAAGAGAAAATAAAAGAAAATTTCAAGGACAACAATATGAAGAGGGTGTGGGAGGGTATGAAGATGATGAGTGGGTACACGGGTAAGAAGGGTAGTGGCAAGGGTGGCTCTGTTCCAAGTGACTATGATGTGAACGATCTCAATGCGTTTTACAAACGGTTTGACAGGCATGATTTCAGCCAGACCAGGACTGAACTGACCGATCGACTCGTGAACACTCCTATAAATGAGCAGGACGAAATCATGTCTGTGACTGAGGAAGATGTTGTGAAACAGCTCAAGAAGTCTAATGCTAAGAAGGCAGCAGGCCCGGATGGTATTACACCAAAAGTCCTAGTCGAACAGGTTGAAAGCTATCGCTACCTAGGTGTACTGTGATCGACAACAAGCTGTCTTGGCATGCCAACACTGACCAAATCTTGAAGAAAGCGCACACGCGCATGTACTGTCTAAGGAAGCTTAGATCGTTCTCTGTTCGTAATGACATCCTGCAGATGTTCTATCTGTCCACTGTTGGTAGCGTGTTGACATATGCATGTGTGTGCTGGGGGGTAACCTTAGTAAACAGGATAGTGACAGGCTAGAAAAGCTAGTCAAGAAGGCTGGATCTGTTGTAGGCAGGAAACAAGAGACCATTGAATCAGTTTGCCAGAGACGACTGACTGACCGACTGACCTCAATTTTGGCTGACGAGACACACCCACTGAAACCTGAATTTGACTCTCGACGCATTGACAGGAGTGGTAGACTGAGGGCTATGGTTGCTAGAACGTCACGTTTCCGCAATTCTTTTGTTCCCAGAGCTATCCATACTTTCAACCAATCACATGTTAGAGGCATCTATCATGTTTCTCTGTCATAATTATTACTGTACTCTGTTGCTGGGTTATCCGTAATGTATGTATTGCTACAATATAATTTCCATATGGATTAATAAATTTGAGTTGAGTTGAGTTGAGTTAAAGAGATGGACGTAAAAGGCAGTTCTTTGCGGACAATAATTTCTACCTCAGTTCTACGGAGATAATATCGGCTGCTAGGCGGCAACAATGAAAGACACGAGGGCACCGGCGTACGCACGCATACAGGTACTGAAACACACACACACACACGCACGCACGTTCGCACTGTGAATGAATGCATATGCATTGAGGAACAAACAACTCCAATTATAAGTTCCCTCCACGGGATTGGGTCACATAAATGAAACAGTTATGATACATACTCGCATATACACACAATCATGAAAAAAAGATATCAGGGGTATGGATTCAAAACCGGGTACTCACAGGTTTGAAGACATGGAAAAAACATCCCGTGCACAAACTAACACAATAATCTTACCCGGAGTCTATCAAAAATCGCTATCCGTGACAAAAACACACCGTGCCACACAGTCCGTGAAATCACTGGCACACGATATCCAGATACCGACGCACGGCTAGTGTGTTAATATGAGTTATTTCTAATATGCTGACTGTTAGCAAATGATAACAAGACACGTCGAGAAAAAAGATATCAAGCATGAGCCTTTTAGGCGAATATTGATATCGTTTGTGAGACAGATACGGGTCAACTTTATGTGCAGAATCAGTGACGGCATCCATGTCCCATCCCCTGTGTCCCCGTGGGAGAAAGCGACACGATTTTGCCATCAATGGGATAATTAAGTAATGAAAAGGCAAACAAGTCGCATAAAGCAATATCAAAACATCGAATCAACCCAAAAATCCAAAAACAGCTAGACTGATATCGTTCCAAAATCAAGAACGTAAGGCGAAATTACTACATTTAGTCTTCTTCTTCTTGTCGTTCGCCAATGCTACATTTAGTCAAAGCTGTGGAACTCACAGAATGAAACTGAACGCACTGCATTTTTTCACAATGACCGTAGTCCGCCGCTTGTGCAAAACGGAGTGAAACTGACGAGCCTGTTTAGCGCGGTAGTGGTTTCGCTGTGCTGCATAACACGCTTTTCTGTGCCTCTCTTCGTTTTAACTTTCTGAGCGTGTTTTTAATCCAAACATATCATATCTATATGTTTTTGGAATCAGGGACCGACAAGGAATAAGGTGAGTTTGTTTTTAAATCGATCATTTTAATTTTGATCATAATTTTTATATATTTAATTTTCAGAGCTTGTTTGTAATCCAAATATAACATATGTATATGATTTTGGAATCAGAAAATGATGAAGAATAAGATGAACGTAATTTTGGATGATTTTATAAAAAAAAATTTAATTACAATTTTCAGATTTTTAATGACTAAGGTCATCAATTAATTTTTAAGACACCAAGCTGAAATGCAATACCGAAGTCCGGCCTTCGTCGAAGATTGCTTTACAAAAATTTCAATCAATTTGATTTAAAAATGAGGGTGTGACAGTGCCGCCTCAACTTTTACAAAAAGCCGGATATGACGTCATCAAAGACATTTATCGAAAAAATGAAAAAACGTCTGGGGATATCATACCCAGGAACTCTCATGTAAAATTTCATAAAGATCGGTCCAGTAGGTTACGCTGAATCACTCTACACACACACACACACACACACACACACACACACATACACCACGACCCTCGTCTCGATTCCCCCTCTATGTTAAAACATTTAGTCAAAACTTGACTAAATGTAAAAAACGAATAAATCTGTTGGCCTAAAAGATTGAAACTGAACACACTACATAATTATTACTGAAATTGCTACGATACTGAGCTTGCCGAAACCCTTCGACGGAAACAACGGTTGACTTTGGGAATTGCTCCACACACACACACACACTCACCGTGCACACACACACACACACACACACACGCACACACTCCCCTCCACACACACACATACAAACACACATACATACACACACACACACACACACACACACACACACCTCTCACTGTGTACCCAATCCCAAATGTTAAACCATATTTGCTCACGATAACGCATGTTCAGTCTGACATGAATGCTATTTGTGAGCAAATCACACCGCGCCCTTCGTCATCATAATGTGCTGACGCAAAGGGGCGGGGTGAGAGTTTAGGAGTTAAAACTTTGCTCGGAATGTCACAGTCAGAACTCCTCCTCTTCTTCTTTTGCGTCCATGGGCTGAAACTCCTACGTGCACTCGTGTTTGTACGAGTGGGATTTTACGTGTATTACCGTTTTTACCCCGCCAATTAGGCACCAATACGCCGCTTTCGGGGGGTGAGTAGGCTACTCGTAAATGAGAACACGATATTTACTGAGAAATACTTAGATTTGAAGTTGTGTAACACTACTTTGTGTAACATGCAGTAGATGAAATAAACTCGGGACTGACCTTTGTAATAGCGGACTGTCTTGTGTGTGCCATTCAATATTAAGAAAAGGTATTATAGTTATAAATACATGTTGTGCAGTGGAACGGCCTGTCATGGTGACCACCCGGCTCTTGATAACAAACGCCTAAGCCCACAACGACAACCCGAAGGATCCCCAAAGAATATATTTCTATACAATTCACCTTTCCATAGCGACCACATGTCTATAACGACCATTTTGGTCTTCCCCTTGGGAGGTCGTATTAGACAGGTTCGACTAAACATACATTTTAAACACCAAAAAACAGACAAACTGAAAGACGACAAAGACGTCAAACATTTCTACAATATGATCATCATGTGACTCACTGTTTCACAATATCAAATCAAATCACATCAAATCAAATTAACTTTATTATCTCAAATCTGATAAATAACATTTATAGCTGTAGGCTAATATATCATCCTGAACTCAGATCAAAATGAGTTCGGCTCATTCTCTCCCTGACAGGATGCCTTGAGTTTCCTTGTCTGGCAAGGAAACCGTTTTTGGCTCACGTAAGTGTAGCCTATGCGATCGTAACTTTGTCTGTCTGTGCGTGCGTGCGTGCGTGCGTGCGTGCGTGCGTATGTGCATGCGTGCGTGTGTATGTCTGTGGTAGAAACTCTAACATTTGAAGACGTCACATTACATTGACGTCACATTATGACGTAAGACGTCACGTGAAGGAAGTACTGAAAGTCTCGGTCATTATTATTTTGAGCGGGCCGAGACTAGTTGGCAGTCGTGTCCCTGTAAGTAGGCTACATGCAGACAGACAGATCTAGATCTAGTGTCTCGCTTTCTTGCACAGTTTCACCTATGCTCTTTCTGTGTGTGTGTGTGTGTGTGTGTGTGTGTGTGTGTGTGTGTGTGTGTGTGTGTGTGTGTGTGTGTGTGTGTGTGTATGTGTGACGGAGTGATTGAGTTTGTGTTACTGTTTGTCGATTTCTTACGTGAGCCTTGATGGCTTCGCCTCTTGTTTTTTTAACATATTTAGAGCTTTTTGTAATGTATTATTGATATAAGCATATTCGCGATCGTCGATAATGATTTTTCATGGTGTTTTGTAATTTTTAAATTACAAAGGAATTGATATGTAAGACAGTTTCAAGC
Source organism: Littorina saxatilis (assembly GCF_037325665.1). Taxonomy (NCBI): domain Eukaryota; kingdom Metazoa; phylum Mollusca; class Gastropoda; order Littorinimorpha; family Littorinidae; genus Littorina; species Littorina saxatilis. The sequence continues at coordinate 50,472,431 of NC_090256.1, read as the reverse complement.
GAGCTATTTTTCGCGGCTGTATTTACTGTGCAAACAACTCTAAATATGGCAAAAGTGTCACGTGATAATCAACCGTTTGGTTTCGGCGCTAACTGGAGCAGACGATTTTTTCTGTAACCAGTTGACAGTGATGAAACCATATATTACGGTCTCCTTCCGGCAGCAGTCCCAAAATTTCGACTTGTTTTGACCTTAGAACGATGTCTTTATCATAACTGTGAAGAACAGAACGGAGATCACTGTCGAAATCGGCCAATCTGCAATCATTTTCGTCTCGCGAACACTGTCACTGATCTCAAATTTAGATCCGAGTGCTCGCGAAAACCATATGGGAGATAACTCTGTATTTTTGTTTTGATAGATTCGCGTAGGACTCGCGATGAGCCGAACTCATTTTGACCTGAGTTCAGGATGGTAATATGATAAAAAAAATTATCAGTCCCAATGTCTCGAAATAGGCGGAATCATATCAGATCTGATATGATTTCAGCTTTCTCGACATTGGGACTGATAAATATGGATATCACAGTCAAATCTAACGATAAGTAATATCATATAGCCTAGTTGTTATGGCAAAATCCCCCGAAAGCGGCGTATGGCTGCCTGAATGGCGGGGTAAAAACGGTCATAGGGCCTACACGTAAAAACCCACTCGTGGAAAACCATGAGTGAACGTGGGAGTTTCAGCCCATGAACGAAGAAGAAGAAGAAGGAGAAGTTATGGCCAAAAAACTTGCGCATGCGGACCGCAGTCATTCAGAGCTTCTGATCGAGTCTTGTGGAGTTGCCTTTCTTCTGCGAGTTGGGCTCATAAACTCAGATAAGACAGTGGACTCTGACTCTGTTCATATGCATGCACAGTCACACGGACACCGGAAGAGCACGTGGTACACGTAAGTATCGAAAGCCTCTTGACTTACTAAACACTGTGGGACTTTGACCGCCTGTATTTCACCAGGATTTTATTTTCGGCTCAGGCCACGCCAAGTGTTCAGAATAGGATTTTGGTAAAGGAAACAGAGTTGCTTAGTGATGAGGTATAATATTATCAGTGCTGATCACGGTATTATAATGACGTTAAAGGGGCCGTCGGATAATCAGTGCAAAAACAACACAAAAACAACAACACACACAACTAAAAAACAACAAAAACAACAAAACAAAACACACGCACGCACGCACGAACGCACGCGCACGCACACACACACACGCACACACACACACTTGACTAACACTAACACTAACACACACACAACGTCAGCAGCAGCCACAACCGCGACTCAGTATGATATTATCATCACCACAACAACCACACTTAGTGGGGCTCTCACAGGCATGTAAGATAAAATAGTGTACTTTTTTTGTTTTTGGATTCACTTTGCTGCTGAACATTTCGGGTTTATTTGTACCGGAGTTGTATGCGTGCCTTCTTGTTCCGTTTGTATTTGTTTCTTCGTTTGTTAGTTTGTGTGCTTGTGTTCATCATGGAAGACACGTTAAACGCCAGAGCAGATCTCTCAGCCTTTCGGCAACACCCTTCACAACAACGTAAAGAGCCTTACAATTTTATTTTATTTAAAGGGTTGGGGGCGGGTTTGGGAGGAACTACTTATACGCTGATTTACCGATTCAGCTTAGTCATGACCAGCAAGCCCTGTTGCTATTAGCGTAACGTACCGGGTACATTCCATTCTCTCCCAGTGGGCACACAGTAACGAAAGTGCTCTACACCACGCAACATGTGGCTGCTAGACATGCAGGAAGCAAAAATAAGCATGCGGACGTCATGGCAGTGTGTTAAAAATAATGTTGCTTTTGAAGTGTTTGCTTTTTTTGGTCAGGAAGAGCCCACGGTGGTGGGAGTCACGAATTACGTGTGATTCACACAGCTTGTGCAATGGGCTTGAGTTTTAAGACTGAAATAAAAACGGCATAGATAAAATAACGCCCAACAAGCTTCCTTCGCTAAAAGGTTCAAAATCCCCTTCGTTTCCTCTGACAGGTAACTTACTGAGTTTTTCTTTTTTCTTCTCCCATGTCAACTGAACTACTTAGGTATTCAGCATGAAGTTACGTTCTCTCCGAAGCTAAAAGGTTGTCCAAAATCCCCTTCGTTCCCTGTGTCAGGTAACTTTCTTTTCTTCTTCTTTCTTCTGCCCTGTCAATACTGAAATACTTTGGTAGTGAGCATGAAGTTACGCCTTCTCTCCGAAGAGCCGACTGCGGCTATGAAAATTCCGGCATTCCTTATGTCTGTCTTAGTTGTTGTCTCCGTGCATCTAATAGCCTACAAACTTGATCCTTGCCCATTACTTTTCCAACTAAATGTCATACAAACTGATGCATTGATGGGCACAAACGTCGCTTTGTAGCGAAGTGTAAAGTGATAGTGCTTGTTGAAATCACGAGCAAGAAACATGGTCAGATGCAAAAAGTAAGAAGGCAAATTAGAACAAGAACAAGAAGCTGGAGGTATCCCACGAACGCTATACTGTAATCGACTTGAGAAATGTTCATGCCGATAATAGGGGAAGGGCTCCTAATATGGACCGCTTTTTGTTTCATGCTGATAACTAGCTTGTTTTCTTGCGAAGAAGTTTCATTTTGTGTTTGGTAGTCCTTCTCTCTTAGGTTAACCGTTAGGCCTAATTAGAGTAAAATAGCTTTGATAGACATTCAGCAAAAATTAAATACAGGAAAAATCACAAATGGTCCATATTAGGAGCCTGGGCGCCTAATATGGACCAGTGGAGAGGCCTTCACGAATCGCTGTAAAAAGCCCCCTATACTTCAAAATAACATGATACAACTTAGTGTGCAAGTCAGACTAATTCAAATATGCTTTAGATTTATCTGTTTTGGGTTGATGAGAGCATTATTTGAAGCACACCAGGAAACTAAAGAAGCTCATCAAAAACATAGTGAAAATAAGTGAAATTATCAACTTCCACGAAAAGAAGACTATTTGTTATATGTTTTTGATATCTCGAGGGCTAGTTATAGGTTATTTTCAGCAAGCTTCTTAATGAATTAATGAAAATAGCCTTTAGCTTTTATTTTCTTCGATTTGTTGAAGGTGGTCCATATTAGGGGACTCACGCATACTTTGAGATTTTGCTATTATTTTTTGTGTGCAGTAGAAACTCGGGGTCAACACTGCTAAAATGTAACAAATACAGTCTTAGCTGTCATATGTAGCACGTTTTGCGTGATAAAAGCTTTGGCTGTGGACAGAAACGAGTCGGCAAATTTAGGGTGAACGCTGCCAAAAGTGAAAAAAAGAGAAAAAGCCTAACGGTTTTGAAGTTTGTGTTTCTGCAACTGTTTTGACATGTGCAAGTTATCCAGAGAGGGTGAATACAGCGAATGAAATTGTTTTGAGCGCTCTAGCACCGCTAGTTTGTCAGAACTGGAGGTGGTCCATATTAGGAGCCGGTCCATATTAGGAGCCCTTCCCCTACATGATAAAGAAGGATTCTAAGTGACCTAACTGAGGCTGCAGTTGGGGATTGAAGTTCACAAAAAATAGGGAACATACTAACTTAAATACGGTGTGTGGCGACCATCCAACGCCACCCAGGGCGGCTTTGTTGGGGTAGAATTTCCGAGACTACAGCAATTATGCTCGCGAAAGTAGACGACGTCACGATATTTTTACGTCAATGCATCGTGACGTCATCCCCTCTCTTGGGCCTTTCTCTCGCGCGCGAGGCGTGTGTGTGTGAGAGTTTGTGTGTGTGTGTGTGTGTGTGTGTGTGCCCACGGTGTGTGTGTGTGTGTGTGCGTGCGCACGCGTGTTTGTGTGTATGCGTGTGTATGTGTGTAAGAGAGACAAAGAGAGAGAGAGATAAAACAAGAGAGAGTGTAGCCTATATCTGAGTGTGTGTGTGTGTACGTGTGTGTGTGTGTGTGTGTGTGTGTGTGTGTGTCTGTGAGGGTGTGTGTGAGGGTTGTTGTGTGTGTGTGTCTGTCTATGTGCGTGTTCGTGCGTGTGTGTTTTGTGTGCATGAATGGTGCGTGTGTGTGCCAGTGTGTGAGAGTTTGTTTGTTTGTGTGTGTGTGTGTGTGTGTGTGTGTGTGTGTGTGTGTGTGTGTATGATAATGTGTATCATCAATGAATACAGTATGAAGTATTAGTTCTCATCTGAAAAAAGAAGTAAAATGATATTTACCAACTTACGCCTGCACGGTTATACTACTCACACACACCCACACACACACACACACACACACACCCACACCCACACACACCCACACACACACACACATACACACACACACCACACACACACACACACACACACACACACACACACACACACACACTCTCTCTCTTGTTATGTCGCGGCATTTTTCTTCACCCGCTCTATCGCAAAGTTAGCTTTACCGTACTGTTAGGACTTCCGCCTATGCAAGTAGGCCTACTCTGTTATGTTTAAAAAAAACCACGAAATGACACTGCAAAAGAAAGACGGAAGAGCGAAAGAAATGAAACACACACACATACACACACACACACACACACACACACCACACACACACACACACACACACACATACATACAGGGTGACCCAAAAAAAAGAGTACCCAAACAAAACGTCATAAATTGAACAAAAATAAAGCAATCTTCATAAAATTTATTTACACACACAAGTAGCCTCTGCATGATTTGCACAGAAAATTTTAGCGTTCTATAGCTTGTCTTTCAGGAAAGTTATGCTCATTCTACAGAACATGCTCCAAATGGCCTCCCCCGGATTTAAATCCCCCAGATTTCTATCTTTGGGGGGTTCCTGAAAGACAACGTCTACAGGAACAACCCACAGACAATCACAGAACTCAAGAGAGCCATCACAACAACCATTCGCGGAATCTCGCAACAGGAGTGTGTGCGGGTGATTGATAACTTTGCGCGGCGAGTTCAAGTTTGCCTGCAGTGGCGCGGAGGCCATTTGGAGCATGTTCTGTAGAATGAGCATAACTTTCCTGAAAGACAAGCTAGAACGCTAAAATTTTCTGTGCAAATCATGCAGAGGCTACATGTGTGTGTAAATAAATTTTATGAAGATTGCTTTATTTTTGTTCAATTTATGACGTTTTGTTTGGGTACTCTTTTTTTTGGGTCACCCTGTACATACACACACACACACACCACACACACACACACACTCTCTTGTTATGTCGCGGCATTTTTCTTCACCCGCTCTATCGCAAAGTTAGCTTTACCGTACTGTTAGGACTTCCGCCTATGCAAGTAGGCCTACTCTGTTATGTTTAAAAAAACACGAAATGACACTGCAAAAGAAAGACGGAAGAGCGAAAGAAATGAAACACACACACATAGGCTACACACACACACACACACACATACACACACACACACCACACACACACACACACACATACACACACACACACACACACCACACACACACACACACACCCATACACTCACACACACACCACACACACACACACACACATACACACACTTTCTTGTTATGTCGCGGCATTTTTCTTCACCCGTTCTAGCGCAAAGTTAGCTTTACCGTACTGTTAGGACTTCCGCCTATGCAAGTAGGCCTACTCTGTTATGCTTTTTAATTTTTTTTTTAAACGAAATGACACTGCAAAAGAAAAACCGAAGAGCGAAAGAAATGAAAGGAGGAAGACACGCAAGAACAAAAGCAGGAAGGAAATACAGAGGGAATGGAGTAATTAAGACAAGACACGAACAGGTATGGGAAGTGTTCCAGTCGATCGTTGCGCAAAAAAGCGATTCTCGCCATGAACACTCGAAAAGTAGCCAGACTGTTGATTTTTCATGTGTCTCCGAGTGGAAGCCTTGATGGATCTATACATGGTGCACGTGATTGACGAGTTGTTTTACACGAAAAGTAAGTTACCTTTATTATTAATTTAAAGGGAAAATATCAGTCTAAGGGGAAAACATTCCTCAGATCGCTTCTAACGTTATACCGTAAGATTCTGCGTATTAAACAATGCTACCGCGCAGGAGGACTGCCTTCACTTTGCAAAGTAAGTGTATTGAAAGCTTAATTAAATTTCGTAAACTACTAGGCATATAAAGTTCACTCTTTGTTATGGTTGGCTTGGGTTACGACCCTTGATGCAAGATGGCGTTTGTGTACGTGTCAGTTGTTGTTACCAGAACCGCCTCGTCATAGATGGCACTACCCGTCTAGCCGCCAGGCGGCGCCTCGGGAATTTGTTTGTTTCATTCACTCACTTTGATTTATTTGATAACCGTACCTCTGGTTCGTTTTCGAGCAATTCGTGCCGTGTGCGTCTAATGTACAATGGATTCCCAAGACGACAGTGTGTGGTCGTGAATGGAGTTCAGTCATCAGAGGCCGAAGTGACGAGTGGTATCCCCCAGGGAAGTGTTTTAGGACCCATGCTGTTCGTACTTTACATCAACGATCTGCCGAGCGTTGTCGCCAACTATGTCCGGATCTTCGCTGATGATACTAAGGTCTACACCAGAAGCGACGTCGAGGGAGCCCCACAAACCGGCCCTGCAGAAAGACTTGGATAGTCTCCGGGACTGGTCCCAACAGTGGCTGCTGAATTTTCACCCGGAGAAATGTCATGTCCTGAAGCTGGGAAATAAGAGGTCAGAAGCTATGTACTACATGACAGGAACGGACGCGTCAGGTGAAGCTTGCAGTATTGCACTAGAGGAGAGCGATTTCGAGAAGGACCTGGGGGTCTATGTGGACAACAACCTGAGCTTCAACAAGCATGTCGCCCTTTCAGCAGCAAAAGCCAACAGAGTCATGGGGGTCATCAGGCGTTCCTTCGACTACCTCACAGTAGAAGTTTTCCTGCAGCTCTACAAGTCACTTGTCCGTCCTATTCTCGAATATGGCCACGCAGTCTGGCAGCCGCAACACAAGACACTTTGTCAGGAGGTGGAGCGCGTGCAACGAAGGGCAACCAAGCTTAATATAAGCTCGCTGAAAGACAAACCCAAGTTGAACGGCTGGCCACTTTGAAGCTACCTTGTCTAGAGCATCGTCGCAAGAGGGGGGACATGATTGAAGTCTACAAGTACCTTCATGGTTTCTACAAGACAGAGCGGCCACAGTTCTCTTTCTTCGCTGGTAGAGACACCCGAGGCAGTACCCTGAAGCTAAGCAAGCCCCGCTACAGACTCAATGTCCGAGGCAACTTCTTCAGCGAGAGGGTTGTGAACACGTGGAATAGCCTGCCAGACCAGGTCGTGACTGCACCATCTGTGAACGCCTTTAAGGCCAGGTTGGACGCCCACTGGAAAGATCTCCCCTCTGTGTTTGATCCTGAGTTGCTACTAGTAACTAGCTAGTAACTAGGCTGATCCCACCATGCATGCCAAAGTTGCTAAAGTTATTACGAAAACGACCACAGAAGGATGAACAGGCCTAATTTGGCCTCAAACATCTAACAAGTACAAGTACAAGTACAAGACATGATTCATCAAATGAGTGCCGCAATTAGCCAGAAACTCCCCCCAAATCGTCATATCAATAGCTATTCCTTTAAAACTCGTCTGTATTGATTTTTGCCTGTCCACTTTTTAAGGTTCTCCAGCCGTATCTCTGACAGTATTTTTCAAAAGACAAGAACTACTTGAATCAGTTTGCTATACCATCATTATTACAGTCGAACCCACTTGTAAGAAACTCGCTTGTGAGAAACATCGCTTACAAGAAAGGACTTTTTATTTCCCTGTCAAATGTCATCTTTCTTCCACTGAGAATTCTCCGAATAAGAAATACTCGGTTATAAGAAAGCCTCGGTTATAAGAAATGAGTTTTTCTCTCCCTTGACTTCTCGGATACATGTACAGTGGTACCTGCGATGTGTAGCCCCTCCAATGAGAGGACACCTCCCTTAAAAGGACACATTCTGAGGTCCCTTTGTCTATTATCTCTACCAAGATAAATCTGTCATGACAGGCCACCTGCAATGTAGGGACACTTTTGGCTGGTCCCAAGGGTGTCCTTTCATCGCAGGAAAAACCCAGTGAGTTTAGATTTAGTTTTACATTAGTTGCAATGCTTGCAGGGGATGTCATCCAGACAGACAGAAAAGGCTAGACAGGCACCTGAATCCAAAATCGGTGTGTTCGAAGAATTCCTTTGATGGGTGTTAAATGACTGCGCAGAATGACATGAACACTTGAAGAAATTGTTCGCTTCAAGAGACTGTTTTTTCCCCGCGCGCACAAACACTACACACACTTACTCACTGTGGCACACTCCGAAACGCGGTGTGTGTGTGTGCGTGTTGCTGTTACTGGAACGTACGTGCGTGTGTGTGTGTGTGTGTGTGCGTGTTCATCTTTACATTCAGTCATTACTTGAGAACGGAGAGTATGGTTTGTCTCCCGATATATGTGTCTGCATGTCGGTGTGTGTGTCTGTCTTCGAACAGGTATAACACTGAAGAACACAGTAAAGATGTAGTGAACATTAGCTATAACGCAGCCAAGGGACTTGCGATGTCTTCAAAGATAATACGTTTCTTCACGTGTTAACCACAGGCACATGATACTGGGTGGTCACATGCTGGGCAGGCAGGAGAGCACAACCCAGCCACAGCCCATCGCGTGTCAAGTGTCTCTGGTGTAAACGACCATCAGCACCACCACTGAACTGTCTAGGCTTTAGAATTAAATAAAAGCCTCTTTCCACTTGGTTACATACTAAAAACCACCAGCCTGGCTGCCTCCTGTGCAAAACACACACACACACACACACACACACACACACACACACACACACACACACAAAAGAGCCTCTTTTCACTTGGTTACATATTAAAAACCCGCAGCCTGGCTGCCGCCTGTTCAAAACACACACACACAAAGTCCCTCTGTATTGTACCTATGTGTTTATTTTTTCTCCTTATTTGTTCCTTCATTGCACCGAAGCATGAAATAAACTAATGCCCACACCATGAATACTTTGTCTCAGTTAAACTACATACTGTACTAATAACCTCCACACTGTCAGGTTCAAGAAATGTACAGCAGACATAACTCTAACAAAACGAGATCAATGTTCTGTTTTTGCCAATGACATCTAATACTGGGAACAAAAATATGAATATGTAAAACATAGTCATAAATACATCAACATGCTTATCAGTCAAACCCGGTCAAGATCAGTTGAAATATACATTGAATATATATCTTGGTACAATTCAAAAGGTATAAAAAAAATCTTATACTTGAGCTTAGAAAGGGTATGCGGCAAACACCTACCAGTATAAACTACACTATCTTATCATTAGACAGACCACTAAATTGAAACCTTTCTTTCTTTCTTTATTTGGTGTTTAACGTCGTTTTCAACCACGAAGGGTTATATCGCGACGGGGAAAGGGGGAAGATGGGATAGAGCGACTTGTCAATTGTTTCTTGTTCACAAAAGCACTAATGAAAAGTTTGCTCCAGGGGCTTGCAACGTAGTACAATATATGACCTTACTGGGAGAATGCAAGTTTCCAGTACAAAGGACTTAACATTTCTTACATACTGCTTGACTAAAATCTTTACAAAAATTGACTATATTCCATACAAGAAACACTTAACAAGGGTAAAAGGAGAAACAGAATCTTTTAGTCGCCTCTTACGACATGCTGGGGAGCATCGGGTAAATTCTTCCCCCTAACCCGCGGGGGGGGGAATTGAAACCTGTTAAAAATCTTGGTAAGTACATATGTACTACATGTACTTCAGTGCAATACACTGTACTCATACGAATTCATCAAACGAAGTCTTTCTTTCTTTATTTGGTGTTTAACGTCGTTTTCAACCACGAAGGGTTATATCGCGACGGGGAAAGGGGGAAGATGGGATAGAGCCACTTGTCAATTGTTTCTTGTTCACAAAAGCACTAATCAAAAATTTGCTCCAGGGGCTTGCAACGTAGTACAATATATTACCTTACTGGGAGAATGCAAGTTTCCAGTACAAAGGACTTAACATTTCTTACATACTGCTTGACTAAAATCTTTACAAAAATGGACTATATTCTATACAAGAAACACTTAACAAGGGTAAAAGGAGAAACAGAATCCGTTAGTCGCCTCTTACGACATGCTGGGGAGCATCGGGTAAATTCTTCCCCCAAACCCGCGGGGGGAATCAAACGAAGTAAACAGATGACTTTGCATAGAATACCCTTAGAACAATGCAAATGCAATCAACAACAGCGATAACATACCCCCTCCTACAGTACCATAAAGTGCATTTCAAGATCAACAGGAAATGTCACATTGACTTCCAACCCCTTCTTTTAACACTTTCTACCCCACCTATGTTGATGAAGGTTTTTTTTTGCCGAGACAAGCTGTGCTGCAGCAGGTCACTCAGAATTGTAGAAACTGTGTATCAACACGCTGGAATGCAGGCGTTAGATCGACGTTACTGGAAGCGACTGAAGCTAACAGTCTGAGCGGATATATCCGTACCTAGTCAGACAGAGCCATATGAGTGGGTACGGATATATCCGTACCTGGGAGGCAATGAGTTAACAGATGTTTACTGCCCACAAAAAGTATAAATAACTACCGTGTCTCTTTCATCAACATCTACCGCACTTGCAGCATTCTTAATTAATTACTGACTTTCTTTTGTATCAAAACAAAAATAAAACACAACAGCAACCAGTTTAGGTAAGTTCTTCATCAAATTTTTGTCAGCCTGGCGCTGACTTCATCAGGATGGTAAGGATCTTTCTTTTGTAATCAGGTATGAATGGTACTGTTAAGAACTGAGCTGAAAGTAATGAGGGTGTAACACCCCTGTAACATCTGACTCATGGTGGTAACATGACCGGACACAATGCAACTCACTGTCAAGTTACTCATTGTGTTTCTTCTTTACCCATCTACTGGCAGTGGAAGTCAAGACTCGCAGGCAGTGTGGAATTGCAAGGTCATGCATTCCGAGAAAAACAAATGTGACACCTCAAAAACATTCTGTGCAAACTTTGGCAAACCCAGGTTCAGGTAAATCGGTAAAATTGTTAATGTTGCAATAATTTTGCATGGCACCCCATCCCTTTTTTTGGCAGCATTTGGCATGGCAAAGACCACTCCTACAATCTATAAAATAATGGATTTCAAGAAAAAAAAATCTGAGCAAAATCAGGGATCAGGAGATAAGGTCAAGAGAGCCAAACTCTATTATATGGCAGTGAAATGCTATGCATGGATCATCCAATGAGGAAACGTCTGTATGAGTATAAGGAGTGACAGTTGTCACACAAATTCAAAATTTACCATGCATATTTAGATCCCTTCCTCCAGAGATGCCCCATCTTAGAAAGCCTAATGAAAACCGTGTGGCCAACTGCAGTCCCGGTCCCCGTCCGCTGCCAGCTGTACGGAGGAAAGAGGACCTGGAGAAGACAGTATCATTTGTCTCCCTTGCCGGGCTGACAATACAGACAAATGATTGACATGAAGAAAAAAAAACAATACAATTTGGAAGTTAGTAAGGAGGCGTATAAAGGTTGCGAGGCTTACCCATTGTCCCTAAATAAATGCATGACAGAGCACGTTCTTGCTTTTTTTTTTTTTTTAACTAATCCTCATAGTGTCAAATCCTGTTGCAATACATGACTGCCTGATGCAGAGCAAAGTATACTCTCACACTATAAAGGCAGTGCCTCCAACCACATTTATGAGCATCTTACTTACTTTATTACACATAGCATATGAATTCAGAGGGCTCACTTCCGTTTGTTTATCAGATCACATTTATGACCACTAGCTTATCTCCCCCTTCTTTCTCAGGTAGTGATGCAAACATTGCTGCCTCAACAATAGGGCTTCTGTCAGGATGATCCTTACATGATGATATTTTGCCTTTCACTGAATTAACTGACAAGGAAAACAACCACTGTATATTGCCCTTTGAAGTACAGCAAGATGATTGCCTCCCTTGGAGACAATTTCTTCAGATTTGGTCTAATTGTTCTAAATTGTTCGGGCAGTTAAGAGGTTAAGTTAAGTTCAAATAAAGTAATACAATTTTCACGTTATTAGTCTTTCTTTCTTTATTTATTTGGTGTTTAACGTCGTTTTCAACCACGAAGGTTATATCGCGACGGGGAAAGGGAGAAGATGGGATAGAGCCACTTGTCAATTCAGGGTCCCCACTGGTTTTTAGAAACAAAATTCCATGACTTTTCCATGACTTTCCATGAGCCTCAATAACATTTTCCATGACTAGATCCACAGGTCGCCATTTCCGAACACGCAAACTTTTTACGTCTTGTCACTGCCAGTTTTGACACAGGCTTGCTTTGCACTGAATTTGAGTCAGTTTCTACGCAGTGTCTCTTCGACAAGCAAGTCAAGCATTTGTTACGCAGTCAGATTATCGGTAATGTTTGCTGGTCCTGTCATTTCACTAAACTGGACCACAGGCGGAAGGTATCGTTCACTGGACCACTACTTTCATAGAAAGTCTTTCTATGAAAGTAGTGGTCCAGTGAACGATACCTTCCGCCTGTGACTGGACCAGCCACTGTTTGTATCCATCGGCACTTTCGTAAATTGCGTTTCGTAACCGTCACTGTGACTTGACGAACTGTCATTTTTTTCACCGCGATACACAGTTCATTGCGAAGATCTTCCTTGGTAATTCGTTCCAATTCCGCATACTTTTTGTTGTCAAGAAACAACTGTCAACTCGAAAGAAAGTTTCAAACTCATCATCCTCCATCTTGCTTGTCGAAGCGCTAAAGTACTTTATCGATGCAAAAACCAAAGCAGAAAACTTCGACGAAACCGACTCAAATGCAGCGCAGACGACACGACGAGATAACGGAAGGAAGTGAGCCTCGCTTTGGCTCAAGTGCCGTTAAAAAAAAACCCGTTATTCTCGTATGCAAATACGAACGAGAAGTTGGTCATACGAACAAGCCTTGTGCTGGCGACGCAAATCGCTGCTGGCTGGCAAAGGGGGTGGGGGGAAATGGCTGGGCGACAAAAATAGCCGCTGGCGTGCTAAAGGTAAATTTTTTTTCTTTCTTATTTTTGTTAAATTCCATGACTTTCCATGACTTGAATTGAAATTCCATGACTTTCCAGGCCTGGAAAATTAAAAATCAAATTCCATGACTTTCCAGGTTTTCCATGACCTGTACGAACCCTGTCAATTGTTTCTTGTTCACAAAAGCACTAATCAAAAATTTGCTCCAGGGGCTTGCAACGCAGTACAATGTATTACCTTACTGGGAGAATGCAAGTTTCCAGTACAAAGGACTTAACATTTCTTACATACTGCTTGACTAAAATCTTTACAAAAATGGACTATATTCTATACAAGAAACACTTAACAAGGGTAAAAAGAGAAACAGAATCCGTTAGTCGCCTCTTACGACATGCTGGGGAGCATCGGGTAAATTCTTCCCCCTAACCCGCGGGCGGGTTATGCAGAAAATGTATAATACAATAAGTCAATGCACGACCAGTAAAGATGCAGACTAACTCCTGTACACAATGTCAAAATGACTAGTAACAAGAAGAGCAAACGCTCGATCGAGTCACTTTCGCAGTTCTGAATATTATATGAGGCATCAGATGGACAGGAAGAAATTGCTATTCACAACACAATGAGTCACGTTCACATAAAATTTGAGCCCGGTCACTTTTATAGTTTCCGAGAAAAGCCCAACGTTAAGTTGTGTGTTGCCGAACAGAAAAGGCTAGTTATCTCCCTTGTTTTTCTGATAACGTTCGTAAAAGGCTACAGATGTAAATACTTTGATGTAAAGAATAATCCTACAAAGTTTCAATCACATCCGATGAACTTTGTCAAAGATATAAAATGTCTAATTTTTCCTTTGACGCTGACCTGTGACCTTGAAAAAGGTCAAAGGTCAACGAAACCATCGTTAAAGTGTAGAGGTCATTGGAGGTCACGACTAAACAAAATATGAGCCCGATCGCTTTGATAGTTTCCGAGAAAAGTCCAACGTTAAGGTGGTGTCTACGGACGGCCGGCCGGACGGCCGGCCGGACAGACTAACACTGACCGATTACATAGAGTCACTTTTTCTCAAGTGACTCAAAAATCGTATCACCATCTCTTGTTCTCAGACAGTCCTAGCAGTCTAGATACTATACACATGAAGAATCTACCATCATCCCAAAAAGCTCATTCCATGAAAGACACATGACACTCAAATTAATCTAATTGTGTACCAGAAAATACAATAAGCAAATCAGCTCCCTCTTTGAATAAGCCTTACAAACCTGTTTCAATTAATACATACAAACATGGATAAAATCATACACAGAAATTTTTTTGAAAGTGCATGATTATATCATAAGTAATCTAAAGTATCTTGAATATTAATGCTGCTGCATACTTTAGCTATTAGCTGATCTGTTTACTTCCGAGTAACATACTATATTACTTACTTGCTTTAGCAACACAAAATCTCAAGCAATGCGCTCCTGAGTTTTATGTCTTATAAATCTTTGAAAAGTGAATACTTCATCACACAGAATTTCTAGGTAAATCATGAGATGTCAAACTTGTTATCTGCCACATTTTCAAGCAAACCGACGAAAAAAAGCTAGCATGTACTGTTGCAGACATGGCACAATCAACACAGAAAGCTGAGGACCAGCAGCGAGTACAAATAACAAGTGGTTGGCTGACTAGAAAAGATATACAGATTTCACGAGACAAAAGTCATAAACATCACTCGACAATGGGTGATAGCAGAAAATTGCATTGCTTCAAAATGGACCAAATCTCCAAAATAGACCGACACAGACAGCAGTCTCAAACTACATGATCAGACAAAACAACACAGTTCATCACATGATAAAATCAGCTTCATACAGCTGTTTCCATTGCAATCTTTTCTTCTTTCATTGTCCTTCACATCCGCACTGAAAATGTTCATCCAATAATGCCTAGTGCTGGCAAAACAGTACAGGTTTTCAGGAATGCTGAGCTTGCTTCTCAATGAAAATGTACAATGCATGACAAAATGAGTCTCATACCACACTAAGTTGTTATAAACTTGACGAAGAGTTAAAAATATATCGTTCTTTTTATCTTTGGCTCATGATGGGAGACAAATGAATAGATGGCGAAGCAAGGCTGAAGGGAGCCAAGACGAGATTGTGACGTGAAGAGTTCTATCTTCTTTCTTTGGTTAAAGACAAAAGGCTGAGGAGGGTGAGGCTTGGATTAAAAAAGGAAGGAGAGAACTGGAGAGAGGGGAAAACAAAAGAGAAGAAAGAAAACAAACACAAAAACTCCAGGAAGCATAAAATGACAGGCCCACATTACTTTCTTTCTTTATTCTTTCTTTATTTGGTGTTTAACGTCGTTTTCAACCACGAAGGTTATATCGCGACGGGGAAAGGGGGAGAGATGGGATAGAGCCACTTGTTAATTGTTTCTTGTTCACAAAAGCACTAATAAAAAAATTGCTCCAGGGGCTTGCAACGTAGTACAATATATTACCTTACTGGGAGAATGCAAGTTTCCAGTACAAAGGACTTAACATTTCTCACATACTGCTTGACTAAAATCTTTACAAACATTGACTATATTCTATACAAGAAACACTTAACAAGGGTAAAAAGAGAAACAGAATCCGTTAGTCGCCTCTTACAACATGCTGGGAAGCATCGGGTAAATTCTTCCCCCAAACCCGCGGGGGGTGCCCACATTACACAAGTTACAGGACAAGGTAAATAACTGTACATATCCAACAATTGTCAGTACAACAATATATATGCATGAAATATGTATTCCAGAATAACTTTTTGAAAATGAATGCATAATTATGGTTTAAAGCATCGGTACACAAGCAAAAGCAATGACTTCCTCTTATGTTCATGTCCTGGGTGATTAGACGTGTTTTCGGCTTCTAGTACGTATAGGACGCAGGGATGCGCGCTGTGGGGAGCCCTGTGTATGACATGAGGCAAAAAAGGATATCTGTAACGACATACTTAAAACACGTTATGAGCAAGGGAGGTCATCCTTTACTCTGTGTGTCTTTGCCTACATACTAACGTGGTATCTTTTGCGCCACTGGTCTTTTGAGTGGTTATTATAGACAGATTCGACTGTATAAAGTGATTATGTCCCCAAGAGAATGGCAGCAGCTGCCAAAGTGTAAGGTCAACACAATGTTAACATAAATCTCATGATTTTAGGTTCTGAAAGATTCACAAATAACTCTTGCACAAAGGCCAGATTGCAAAATCTCCCATGGTAAAACTGCTCCATGATAAGCTATGTACAAAGGGGTTCAAACTTGTTACTGATTCACGTGATTGTTATGCCCATGTCCAATGGCCCCAGGCATGTTTAGCAGATGTTTCCACAACAGCAAGGTTACTCCCTCACTTTATAACACGGTTATCAAATATTACAAAAAGAAAAAGAGGATGACAAAAAAAAACCACCTAGAAACTGAAAGCAAGTGGTAAAAATTACAATCATTTGATCAGCTGTCTTCATGAAAGTGTATGGCAGAATAGACCACCCTTGCTACAATAATTTCTGAGTAAACTTTCACAAATAAAAGCTCATGAAATGATCTCTTGATTGTGAAGAACATGAGATGGAGCAGAGAATACAATTCTGCTGCTAACTTAGAATGAATCAACTGAGTCTCTCACAGCACAAATACAGCTCAATAGTGCTTGAAGCCACACCATTCACAGATACTAAAGCCGGATGCACAACAAAAAAGAAAAAGAAATAGAAAAACAAATTCTAAGTTTATGAAGGGAGCTTTATCAAAACTGTGATAGGTCGGTTCAGCTGTAACTGAATGTGTTTGAATCCTGTTCTAAAAGGGACAAAGATGTACAACAAATCTGTATATATTTTGTTTATAAATATCATCAGACTTTGTCTAAACTTACAGACACAAAAGATTACATGTATCTCAAAAAACTTTCGAAAGAAGTTTAATATATGAATACATCTTTATGGCAAATCATCAAAGACACTAATATGCATTAAAACGTGTGTACATGTACACCTTCAACTTGACAGTATTTAATACAAAACTCAGCAAGTTTACACAATTATGGTCACAGCTTCACAGCTAATCAGTTATGCATGATAATCAATCATTATTGGTGCTTAACCTTTCAGTATAAAACACAATATCTCAAAATGTTCACAAATGCAATCACAGATGCACAGCGAAGGCTCAGAGACAGACGACAACGAGACGAAGTGGAAGGGTCCCGGTGCTAGACAATTTGAGCGACCTCGTGCGGCGTGATACTGGCAAAGTCACACATCCACGACCGAGGGATGAGATAGTCCAGAAAACTGTCCTGAAAGCAGAAAACAAACCATAGTCTTATTGGAAACCACTGCAGAAAACATGGGTCTACCAAAATAACCTTCTCCTAAATGCAAAGATTTCCAACATAAAAGGTAAGACTCCGCATGCTGTACAGATACATCAGCAGAACGTTGCCGGTACATTATCTGTGCTACACTATTTGCGTCATACTAACAGTGTAAAAGGAGAGACTTATGGCTATGACAGGGCAGCGCTGGCGGGTGTGCCATTCCATGCTGTACAGACACATCAGCAGACCATTGCTGGTAAGCTATCTGTGCTACACTATCTGCGTCATACTAACAGTGTGTATCGAGAGACTTACGGATATGACAGGGCAGCGTTGGCGGGCGTACCATTCCATGCTGTACAGACACATTAGCACACCATTGCCGGTGAACAGCATGACCCACATGAAGACATTCCAACTGCGACTCGACCCCTTGTCCGTCAGGAAAATAAAGCCGACTGCAGACACACAGAGCACATGTGATAACAGACCATTATTGCAGCCACTTTGCATTTCTGTGTATTGTAAGGATTTTTCTTTCTTTTTAATCTGTAAATTAGGATTATAATTGAATATACGCTTACATGTCAATTTTCTAAAAAAGGGTGATGAAAAAACCGAGATGATGATTCTGATGATGACAATAGAAACTGTTACATGTATCTTAAATTAAGACAGAGAGAGCGACTTAGTGTGTGTGTATTCGAGTGGACATATTCATGCAGCTTGCCAAAAGGAATGTGCACTTATATCATTCTTTCCTTTACTTGTTTTAAAGTCTCCAACTCCTAAGGTTGTGTATGTGTACAATGAATTATTTGATGCTGCTACTATGGTACTCCTAGTCCTACATTCATAAGAAGAAAATAAAAAAGACAGTGAAGTATGAAAAGAAGGTAAGAATTTTATTGCATTTTGAATCCTTAATTATCCCATTGCTGGGAAGTAAGGGTCGCTTCTTCCCAGTGGAAAGGTAGCAGCACACGAGTTGCACTACCCAGTTGTTTATATGTTTAGGTGTAATCGGCCACCTGCAATTTTCGCAGAATGACCGAGGTCTTTACGTGCCATAGTGGCTGGACATTGATACCGTCTTTAAGTCTGCACATAAAGGTAACCCATCCCGGCCTGGATACAAACCTAGCTGCGACCAAAGAATCACAAGTCAGATGCTCTACCAACTAAGCTACAACCCCCCCCCTCCCCCGCCCACTCAGAGTGAGAAAGACGGAAGAGAGGGAAGGGGAGGAGGAGGAGAGGGAGGTAGACGAGGGAGACAGGAATACTCACAGCCAGCTCCGACAAAGAGGATGAAGATTGGCTGACTGCTGGACTGATCGAGAGGGGAAAGGGGAGAGGGAGACAGAGACGAGAGGGAAACGAAGGGTGGTCAAGGGAGGTCATGCAGTGGTACTCACAGCCAGCTCCAGCGAAGAGAACGAAGAGGACGGGGTAGAAGAAGCGGAACGTGACGACCAGGATGTATTCGTGGAACACAGCCGAGATGAGGAACACCATCGCCATGGACCCCGCACGGTTCTTCTGACCTATCAGCTGTAGTGAAACCTTGCCGTTAGAAACGTGTGTTGCATTTACTTTTTTTTTTATTAACAAAGTAAAGTAAGAATACTGCTACAGTAGTCTCTCTGTTTTAGGACTTCCCAAACCTGAAGAAAACAGGGTTCAAGAGATGAATTTAGAAAAGATTGCAGTTTTTTTTAAAGAGAAAAGCACCACTATCTGGGTGGCCGAGTGGTAACGCACTTGCGCTCGGAAGCGAGAGGCTGCAAGTTCGACGCTGGGTCAGGGCGTTAGCAATTTTCTCCCCCCTTTCCTAACCTAGGTGGTGGGTTCAAGTGCTAGTCTTTCGAATGAGACGAAAAACCGAGGTCCCTTCGTGTACACTACATTGGGGTGTGCACGTTAAAGATCCCACGATTGACAAAAGGGTCTTTCCTGGCAAAATTGTATAGGCATAGATAAACAAGAAGGGCAAAGCCCATACGACTCACATGCTTTACACATTTTTCCTACCAAAATACATGTGACCTTGACTCAAGGTCAAGGTCATCCAAGGTCATGCAACACAAAGCTGTTAATTCAAGACATAGGAAGTACAATGGTGCTTATTGGCTCTTTCTACCATGAGATATGGTCACTTTTAGTGGTTCACTACCTTATTTTGGTCACATTTCATAAGGGTCAAAGTGACCTTGACCTTGATCATATGTGACCAAATGTGTCTCATGATGAAAGCATAACATGTGCCCTACATAATTTTTAAGTTTGAAACAGTTATCTTCCATAGTTCAGGGTCAAGGTCACTTCAAAATATGTATACAATCCAACTTTGAAGAGCTCCTGTGACCTTGACCTTGAAGCAAGGTAAACCAAACTGGTATCAAAAGATGGGGCTTACTTTGCCCTCAATATCATATATAGGTGAGGTATTGAATCTCAAAAACTTCAGAGAAAATGTGAAAAATGTGAAAAATAGCTGTTTTTAGGCAACATTTATGGCCCCTGCGACCTTGACCTTGAAGCAAGGTCAAGATGCTATGTATGTTTTTTGGGGCCTTGTCATCATACACCATCTTGCCAAATTTGGTACTGATAGACTGAATAGTGTCCAAGAAATATCCAACGTTAAAGTTTTCCGGACGGACGGACGACTCGGGTGAGTACATAGACTCACTTTTGCTTCGCATGTGAGTCAAAAATGTCCACCAAAATACCCGTGTGACTTGGAATAATAGGCCGTGAAAAGTAGGATATGCGCCGAAATGGCTGCGATCTGCTGGTCGATGTGAATGCGTGATGTAATGTGTAAAAAATTCCATCTCACACGGCATAAATAGATCCTTGCGCCTTGAGTCCGAGTCTGGAGATACGCGCGCGATATAAGACTTCATATAACATAACATCTTGGCGATTCCGTATAAGCTTAAAACTAAAGGACAGGTTATAATCATTTTTTTTATATCTACATCACCATAAGTACATTTAATATCTTCAAATCATAATTGAACTTTTTCTGGAATACACTCTGTGATCTTCTTATATTGCTAATCTGATAGACACATGGGGGACTTCAGTGGTTGTGATTGGATAGTCTCACACAGCCCTATTTCGATCATCGGGACCATATTTCCACGGAAGTTGCTCATTATCTTGTATATTTGCAACAACAAAGAACGCATGCTTCCGGTTTGATAATGCGACTCTTCTTTGACTCGTCGACATTACACTTGTTTCGTCTAATTATCGGACCCTATTGCTGCGCTGAAAACACAATAGCTGTTAATATTCAGAATTCCATGTACCACTGCTCACAGAACAAGAGCACTCAAAAAGTCTACCTTGCAGATGTCCTTGTAGACGTAGCAGTACAGCCAGTCGTGCACAACCACGTTCCACGTTCGGTAGTAGTTGGAGAAGGTGGTAGAATTCCACCAGTCCTGAAATAAACCACAAACAAAACCATAAAAAAATGTCTCAAAAACTATTTCAATTGCATACAGTTACAGCAGTCCCTGCAATGTACGGCCCCCGGCGCGGCGTGAGCGGACACCTGACATGTACGGACACATTTGCTCGGCACGGAGTGTTTTCCTTCTATATTTGCCCCCCCTTAAACGGACACCTGCAAAACGTGGACGCGGACACTCATTTTCGGTCCCAACAGCAGGTCATACCTCCAATGTACGGACAGACCATCGTCAAATTTTCACCACAACAAAATCGATAACAGAGCAGTCCGGCTCTTGGTACAAAGATCACAGCCGCAATGGTGTGATGACAGTCACTGATAACTTGAGTGCACGTGTACCCATCGTGTGTCTGTGTGTAACCTCTTTCATTGACAAGATACTCTTGTTTCCCCTCAGCCTTGACCAGTGAGTCGGTTGCCTAATCTATGAACCCTTCAGTTGTCTTGCTTTGTCAAAAGTTACGACACAGTCAACTGGTTTTGCTCTGAGTGAACAGTGCAGCTGGCCTCTCTGGCCACAGCCCCCAACAGTACATGGCTGGAGGGAGTGAGAGAGAGAAAGGGGGGAGGGGGGTGGAGGGTTAGCTGGCTAAACTCTGTGGGGTGTCCGGTGTCACCGCATGTCAGCAGGAAGAGCATTGGAGAGAAATAGAGAGGTGTACTCTTCCACACAATTTCCAAGCATCAGTTGTCACGGCTTGGGGTAGGCATTAGTGAGGGAGAGTGGGAGCTGTGTTATGTACATTGTATTTCCGACTGAAGAGTGAAAAGTCACTGCCATGCCACATGATCGGCATGCAGTCAATAAAGCCAGACAAGAAACAAATAAATTACTTGATTATGACATGCAGCTCTATCTGCTGCTATTTATTCAAACTGGTTTTCAAGCTTATTCTTGCAAAGCATCTGCACACGCTCCTCTGTGCTGTGTTTGTGTGGCTGCTTTCTATGTCAGTGCATGGTGAGTGTGTTCACTGCCTTGAGGATTTAGTTTATCTCTTCTTTTCAACACTTTTCATACAAATCCTTTTTACAGAACGTTTAAAGAAGTATTAGGAGTTTATTGTTATTGTTTAGTAGCCACAAGAAGTGATTAGCATAGACTCAATCCTGTCGTTTGTGTGTCTCTGTGTCGGTGTATGGGGGAGGGGGTGGTGTGGTCACCCCTCCCGTGACCGGACACCTGCAATGTACGGACAGTTTTGCTATGGCCCAAGGGTGTCCGTTCATGAGAGGGACTGCTGTAGTAATATTTCAAATAGACCTGTCAGTGTGTTGCGTTAAATATCAGGCTAGCCAGAAACAACAAGCAAAAACTTACACAACAAGGAAATTCTTTAGTTTGAGAAAAGATGAATCTGCCATCAAACACAGAAACCTGACAGTAACAACTAATAAATAACCAGTATGTTTTACCTTGTAGAAGAGACGGTCCCCAAAGCGCAGCATTTCAGCAAAAGCATTCAACCAGGAATGCAGGATGGCAAAAAAGCCTGCAACACAGATGTGCTGGAGTTACTGTCATTACCTCCAAAAGAACACAGTAGCTTTATTTGTTGGGCAGAGAGGGTTTCACATTAGTCCAGAACTTCATCCATGTAACAAACCAAATGTAGGAAATCCTGCCTACCAAAACAATTATAACACACAAATAATAAGTAC
Organism: Littorina saxatilis; assembly: GCF_037325665.1. NCBI lineage: Eukaryota > Metazoa > Mollusca > Gastropoda > Littorinimorpha > Littorinidae > Littorina > Littorina saxatilis. The sequence goes on along the minus strand of NC_090256.1, from coordinate 50,449,905 downwards.
ATGTAAAATCATTTTGAGGAGAGTGGTTCCCTGTTCTTCACTGACTGAGGCATGGAATCTGCGATAAATGGAAAAGTTTCAAAGTATCCTTCAAGTCGAATAATGATTGAATTCTGGGTCTGAATGTCAGAAAGCACTCCGAAATTTTCAAGCTCACAAAACAGTCTCATTTCACACAAAGGTCTGAAGATTCTCATGTGTGCAGTCACTGATACATTCCCTCTTCATAAGACTGAAAAAAATGGATTATACAAGGGACGCAACTCTGTTGCCGACACGTGGCTTGTTTTCTGTCTGTAAACTTGGAATTCAATGTTTTAATATTTTTCGAGAGTGATACAATATTGAATAATAAAATGATGTTGTATTGAATTGAATTGAATTGAATTGGATTTTCTGCCCAAAACTGAAAACTGAACCACCCCTAACACTCACCGATAAAAAGCACGAGAGTAGCAGGCATCATGGAGCCAAAGACTGACAGCATGAGAGCTTTGGAGGTGACGTGCTCGCGATTAAAGTTCTGGAAGACGGGCACGCAGAACCGCTCAAAGATGTAGTAGGTGTAGAAGAGACAGGCCAAGACCTGGCCAAAGTTGCTGACCACGTAACTCCAGTGAATCGTCTTGGTCCTGTACCAACAATACACCTGGGACTGTGATTTCAGCTCAAAAGCACCGAGTGCAAGGTCAACTTCCAATTCTGAATGGCCAGGAGTTTACATATGGATCAATACAATGCAAGAACAGTGGAATCTCCTTCTTTAGACACCCTCAAACTCCCCCCCCCACCCCCCACAAACCAATTCAAGACATTTAATATTTCTTAATTTTAAGACAATGTTTTCTCAGATTTCCTGTTCTTCTTTTTCTTCAGCGTTCCAGAATTTCCTGGTTATGTGTGAGCTCGTTTGCCCATTTGGGTTCCCCAAACTATACTCTGAGAGCATAGTCAGCTTCACTCCGCTTTCGTTGAGTAGGTATGCTGGGTATTTTCGTGTTTCCATAACCCACCGAATTCCGACATGGATTACAGGATCTTTTCCGTGCGCACTTGGTCTTGTGCTTGCGTGTACACACGAAGGGGGTTAAGTCACTAGCAGGTCTGAACATAAGTTGACCTGGGAGATCGAAAAAATCTCCACTCTTAACCCACCAGGCGGCAGCGACCGGGATTCGAACTCACGACCTCCCGATTAGGAGGTCGACGTCTTACCACCATGCCACTGCGCTCGTCAGATTTCCTGTTCACATGCAATCTTTGTAAACTGAACTCGATCTGTTTGTTCGTTCATGGGGTGAAACTCCCACGGCTTTTACGTGTATGACCGTTTTTACCCCGCCATTTAGGCAGCCATACGCCGCTTTCGGAGGAAGCATGCTGGGTATTTTCGTGTTTTTATAACCCACCGAACTCTGACATGGATTACAGGATCTTTTTCGTGCGCACTTGGTCTTGTGCTTGCGTGTACACACGGGGGTGTTCGGACACCGAGGAGAGTCTGCACACAAAGTTGACTCTGAGAAATAAATCTCTCGCCGAACGTGGGGACGAACTCATGCTGACAGCGGCCAACTGGATACAAATCCAGCGCGCTACCGACTGAGCTACATCCCCGCCCAACGAACTCGACCTGATTTTCTCAGATGTTTGAGGTTTTAAAGGGCAGTTCCACACTAAAACGTTGTGTACATTCTTACCTGGGGTAGTGATCCCTGTACACCAGTGTGGGGGCGAAGAGAAAGTACAGGTATTTGGAGAAGTCCGGACATCCATGTGACTCATCTGTGGACAGTGGGAATACTATAGGCAACCCTGTTACACGTACAGCAGTACATGCTTCTTGAATTTCAAATGATTCCAATTTCCATTCCAAGCCAATATCGATGGAAAGTGAATTAACAAAATTAAACTACTCAAGAGTCACCACTGCATACATTTTATTAAAACCAAACTGGGTAAAAAGTCAGAGAGCACTACTGATGTCAGGAACAAACAGTCAATGTCGTATTCATTACTTTAGTATTAGCTTTTAGCTGGCTGAATGAAATATAAAGCCTTGTTGATAACTGCAGTATTGCCAGGAATATAACAAACACCAGCAGCAGTGAGAGCAATGACAGAGATACAGAGAGAGATGAAGAAAGAGAGAGAGAGAGAGAGAGAGAGAGAGAGAGAGAGAGAGAGAGAGAGAGAGAGAGAGAGAGAGAGAAGCACAGCTCAACAGGGTCAAACAAAACTGCTTGATAAAACTTTTACTGCATCCTGTAAGCTAAGTAGGGCGTTAAAAAAACCTCTGATCTAACTCCCCCCCCTCCACACACACACCCCAATGAAAAATCCTTACCACCAGTGTCATCATCTTTCTTGCCGTAAATGACCTTGTATGCGTTCTCTCTGATAAAAGCATGGGTCTTCATTATCAGACGCAGCTGAAACAGAAAATATAATAGCATACAGTAGTGTTACTTCTGTAAATGTAGCACCGAAATTCTGAAAGTTTTTCGTTTCAATTAGAAACTAAAAGAACATGCCTTAAAAACAACAACACTGGAGAAAAAAACTACAAAATTAAGTCACATCATCTCTGGCTTTTTCTGTTTAAACCTCTTTCCATTCCTTTTTCAATCCCATTGAAACATGACCCTGGAGATAACATCAGTGCAATTTTTTTCTTGCAGATGTTTGACAGCCCCCCGCCCACTCAAAGTTCCCCTCCTTCTATTTGTATTAGATGTAAGGACAGGTCATAAGAAAAGGCATGGCCTTAAACCTCTATCCGTCTAAAATAAAGTTCCATCTAATGCTGCGTCGCCCAAAACAAATAACGGTTTTGGGTGTGACGAAAAAAAGAACAGGGCCGGAGTGCTATGTAAATTATGAGCAATTCTTCCAAATCCATTTAGAAAAATATGACACTAACAGACTGTTTCCGCATATTGAGCCAGATTATTTTGTTATGGCAAATCGATGTTGCAGTTCCGGAGCAAATGATCAAAATTTCTTTGCGAATTTGCGTTCAAACGTGTTTTTCCCATAATATAACAATGCACAGCTCGAAAATATGGCCAAGAACAAATCTACGGTACTTCGAAGAAAGAAGAATAACAACATTCTTGTCCATTATGACTTGCAATTTACCGTGTGCGCTGTAAAATCTCCCTACCTTCAAAGCAGACGAAAAGCAGACATCTTCATTTTCTTCCAAGGGAGAAATCGTTGGTCATAAAGTTTAGCAGGACCCAAACATACTTCTGCACGCTTTCTTTTCTTGTCATATTCAGTTGCTTCGCAAAAATAAAATGTCATTGATTTTCTCAACTTGTCAAATCAGTCAAAACGACCGCAGAACACAGAACTGAGAAATGACACTGATTGAAATACGAAAGATCTTCGATGACGAAAGTATAAATGACGTCATGTGGTCACACCTATCGAGAACTAAGTGTCGCTCAGAACCAGCGCCCTTCCATTAATCATCATTATCATCATCCCATAAAGTGACGTACCTGTTCACAGGAGATGACGACAGAGGAGGCTGGAGGGAGATTGTTTTCTACAACGTACAGGACAGGTAGGACAACGAAGGCTGTCTGATACAGGATCACCAGGCCCAGCCACATCAGGTCGTACATATCTGTAGGGACAGAAAAAAATGCCCGTTTTATTAAAACAGAACACTACTAATTCTGATGCAACCAAGTATCACATACACTCAACGTACACAGTTGATAATGCACTGTTGCAAAAAAACAAAAAACCCAACAAAACAAACAAATCAAAACAGACCAAGCTCTGACATATTGATTACAGAATCTTTTCCATGAGTACTTGGTCTTGTGCCTGCGTGTACACACAAAGGGGGAAAGCTACGAGCACATAAGTTAACCAGGGAGATAAACAAAAATGCACCCTTAACCCACCAGAAGCAGCTAGGATTCGAACCCCAAACTTTTCACAGGTAACCACTAGCCCATTGCGCCAGTTCATTAATAAACAATTTATAGGGGTCAAATTGACAAATTGGGAGTAAATAAAGCAATATTTCAGGTGTTGTATGCATTTGAGCCCGATGGCGACACACACTAGGCCTTCTTTTGTGCCAACTGAAGCAAACCCCTCAAGGTCAGAACAAATCTTGAATATATATTTTCACTATGACAAATAGAGAGAGAGAGACAAGACAAGACAAGACAATTCTTATTTACAAGGATTGCACAAGCAAACTTTACATTGCTTTTATTCCATTCAGTCCTCGCCCATATAGCTAGAGAGAGAGAGAGAGAGAGAGAGAGAGAGAGAGAGCAAAAGAGGGGAAAGGGGAGAGGGAGACAGAGACAAGAGGGAAAGAGGTGTGGTGAGGGAAGGGAGGTAATGCAGTGGTATTCACAGCCAGCTCCAGCGAAGAGAACAAAGAGAACTGGGTAGAACAAGCGGTGTTTGTGTGTGTGTGTTTGAGAGAGAGAGAGAGAAAGAGAGAGAGAGAAAGAGAGAGAGAGAGAGAGAGAGAGAAAGACTCGGAGAGAGAGAGAGAGAGAGAGAGAGAGAGAGAGAGAGAGAGAGAGAGAATGTGTGTGCACGTGCACGCAAGAGAGGTGGAGAGAGAGAGAGAGAGAGAGAGAGAGAGAGAGAGAGAGAGAGAGAGAGAGCGAGAGAGCGAGAGAGAGAGAAAGAGAGAAAGAGAGAGAGAGAGAGAGAGAGAGAGAGAGAGAGAGAGAGAGAGAGAGAGAGAGAGAGAGAGAATGTGTGTGCGCATGCACGCAAGAGAGGTGGAGAGAGAGAGAGTGAGAGAGAGTGAAAGACATACAGACAGAGAGAAGAAGAGAGCGAGAAAAAGAGAGATCAAGATGTACAAAACCTACCGGAGCGCTGAACTTTCCCCCTGAAAGGGACGCCTGGCTGCCTGTGGGTGGCCCAGTAGTAGAACGCTGGGTAGACGATAAGCAGCGAACTGAGCTGCATGCACATCCACAGTGACATCACCTTGGGGAACTTGCCGAACGCATACACAATCAGGTCAAAGTTCAGGTTCAGCCTGCACACAAGAACAAATCTGTGTACTTCACTGTGGTAATGTAAGATGGTGAGGTAAGGCAAGGTAAGGTAAGGTGAGGTGAGGTAAGGTAAGGTCAGGTCACAAGGTAATCTCACAAAGTCCTGTAAGGTTTCACTCATGGAAATTTACGTCGCTTTCTCTCATGGGGAAAGCGAATTGCCATACAGTATGGCGCCACCCATATTTTTTCTTGTTTTGTGTATGTGTGTGTTTGTGTTTTCTAAACCCTGAGACTTTCGATGTGAGTGTGACCTTGGGATTTATCATGCACATGCATGCAAACAGGGGTTTTGGGACACTAAAGAGAGTCTGAACAAATTTACTCTGGGAAATAAATCCTGGGGTTGAACCCACACTGACAGACTGGCATGGTTCATGAAATCATAAACTCCTAATTTTACATAGTAACAATTCACATCCTCTGCCCATTTTCACAGACAGCTTAGTGAGTGTATGCGCGTGGCAGTTTCTGTGAGAAGCGATCTCTGTGTCTGTAGCTAAGGTTTCTGCGAATAATAGCCCTAAGGTTGGTATATCTGGGATTCTTCCAATATATCGTTTCCATGTATATATCTGCGGTAACGCTTTATGTACAAAGACCACATGTTTTCCTTTTCATTTTTTCATTTTCATTACTTTATTGTCCCATCGCTGGGAAATTCGGGTCGCTTCCTCCCAGTGGAAAGCTAGCAGCAACGGAGTCGCGCTACCCAGGTGTCTGCGTGTTTAGGTGTATTCAGCCACCTGCACTTATGGCAGAATGACCAAGGTCTTTTACGTGCCATTGTGATGACACGGGGGTGGGACATGGCTTCCGTCTCTGGGTCTGCACATAAAGTTGACCCGTGTCCGTCCCGGCCCGAATTCGAACCTGCGACCTTTTGATCACAAGTCCAGTGCTCTACCAACTGAGCTACCGGGCCCCTTAATGCACACATAACTTTCTTCCCTTTACCAAGCAAAAGAGTCAAGTAAAACTGTGATACATATGTTCCCGATTGCTGTATTTTGAAGTATCTCCACGTCAAAGTCCAAATCAATCACGCCCCCACCCCAACATCCCCCCCCCCCACACACACTTTCAGCCTCCAGTATTGGGGTCAGGGCTGAGGGCATGTAACAGCTGTGTTTGTTTTATTGCCTCTTGTTTCTAAAGACAAGCTGACTGCAAAACAGTCCAATCGATTTGCTTATCAACAACACACTTCATCAACAACACTTGCTACACTGCACAGTTTTCAGTGAAAGAAATCTGCTGTAGTCATTCTGTGAGTTCGACAGCTTGACTAAATGTTGTTGTATATTCGCCTTACGCGACTTGTTAAGACTTGAATTGTTGAGAATGTTGAGGTCTGAAAAGGGGGGTTCCACTGTGTGAGGTCAACTTACGTTCCCTTCTCCACCCCGTCATAGAACAGTGTGTTGAGACTGAAAAGGGGGGTTCCACTGTATGAGAGTGTTATGGTCAACTTACGTTCCCTTCTCCACCCCGTCATAGAACAGTGTGTTGAGACTGAAAAGGGGGGTTCCACTGTATGAGAGTGTTATGGTCAACTTACGTTCCCTTCTCCACCCAGTCATAGACCAGTGTGTTGAGACTGAAAAGGAGGGTTCCACTGTATGAGAGTGTTATGGTCAACTTACGTTCCCTTCTCCACCCAGTCATAGACCAGTGTGTTGAGACTGAAAAGGGGGGTTCCACTGTATGAGAGTGATATGGTCAACTTACGTTCCCTTCTCCACCCAGTCATAGACCAGTGTGTCGAGACTGAAAAGGGGGGTTCCACTGTATGAGAGTGTTATGGTCAACTTACGTTCCCTTCTCCACCCAGTCATAGACCAGTGTGTTGAGACTGAAAAGGGGGTTCCACTGCGTGAGAGTGTTATGGTCAACTTACGTTCCCTTCTCCACCCAGTCATAGACCAGTGTGTTGAGACTGAAAAGGGAGGTTCCACTGTATGAGAGTGTTATGGTCAACTTACGTTCCCTTCTCCACCCAGTCATAGAACAGTGTGTTGAGACTGAAAAGGGGGGTTCCACTGTATGAGAGTGTTATGGTCAACTTACGTTCCCTTCTCCACCCCGTCATAGAACAGTGTGTTGAGACTGAAAAGGGGGGTTCCACTGTATGAGAGTGTTATGGTCAACTTACGTTCCCTTCTCCAACCAGTCATAGACCAGTGTGTCGAGACTGAAAAGGGGGGTTCCACTGTGTGAGAGTGTTATGGTCAACTTACGTTCCCTTCTCCACCCAGTCATAGACCAGTGTGTTGAGACTGAAAAGGGGGGTTCCACTGTGTGAGAGCGTTATGGTCAACTTACGTTCCCTTCTCCACCCAGTCATAGACCAGTGTGTTGAGACTGAAAAGGGGGGTTCCACTGTATGAGAGTGTTATGGTCAACTTACGTTCCCTTCTCCACCCAGTCATAGACCAGTGTGTTGAGACTGAAAAGGGGGGTTCCACTGTATGAGAGTGTTATGGTCAACTTACGTTCCCTTCTCCACCCAGTCATAGACCAGTGTGTTGAGACTGAAAAGGGGGGTTCCACTGTGTGAGAGCGTTATGGTCAACTTACGTTCCCTTCTCCACCCAGTCATAGACCAGTGTGTTGAGACTGAAAAGGGGGGTTCCACTGTATGAGTGTTATGGTCAACTTACGTTCCCTTCTCCACCCAGTCATAGACCAGTGTGTTGAGACTGAAAAGGGGGGTTCCACTGTATGAGAGCGTTATGGTCAACTTACGTTCCCTTCTCCACCCAGTCATAGACCAGTGTGTTGAGACTGAAAAGGGAGGTTCCACTGTATGAGAGTGTTATGGTCAACTTACGTTCCCTTCTCCACCCAGTCATAGACCAGTGTGTTGAGACTGAAAAGGGAGGTTCCACTGAATGAGAGTGTTATGGTCAACTTACGTTCCCTTCTTCACCCAGTTATAGACCAGTGTGTTGAGACTGAACAGGTAGGTTCCACTGTATGAGAGCGTTATGGTCAACTTACGTTCCCTTCTCCACCCAGTCATAGACCAGTGTGTTGAGACTGAAAAGGGGGGTTCCACTGTATGAGAGCGTTATGGTCAACTTACGTTCCCTTCTCCACCCAGTCATAGACCAGTGTGTTGAGACTGAAGACGATGAGAATGGCGACGAAGATGTGATAGATGGTCTGGATGTGACTCGACTCCAGCAGCTCTCTGCAAAGTCACCACGTTCACAATGACAACATGAACACTTACAATGACCATATGAATGTTGACAATGATAATATGAACACTTAAAATGACATTGACAATATGAACACCTACTTTGACATTGACAAAATTAAAAATTTTAGTAATAAATTTTCATTTGATTAATATACTTACCCAACTCACATATAGCAATTAACCCATAGTTCAGTGCTGATACCGCTGTACGCGTCCCCTTAGCAACAAGGAAGACGCCTCTAAAAAAGAGTGACCGAGACCCGTAAGGGTATCCAGGCCAGCCCGTAAGGGAGGCTGCCTTCCATATGCGCGCGCATATGCCGCCATCTTGTCATTCTACACGAAGCCCAACTCACTACTTTTTTAGACCCCCATACCCCCCACAGCGGGGAGGCGGGAGGGAATAAACGATGTGAGTTGGGTAAGTATATTAATCAAATGAAAATTTATTACTAAAATTTTTAATTAAATTACATATCTTACCCAACTCACATATAGCAGATTGCTACTATAGGAGGAGGGTACTTACCAACTTAAGACCGCAGGACCTGCCCTGCAGCCACGAGAGCCGGCAAAGCCGCACTGCCATCTTGCCGCCTTGCAGCAATGTCTCTCAAATAAAAATTGATGAACACATCCTCAGATTTCCAATAAGCCGCCGCCAGGACCTCTGATAGGCGCCCTGAGCGAAGCACGGCCACAGAAGACGCCCAAGCCCTCGCTTCGTGCGTCCTGGCTGACGTAAGAGGAAGCACCGCCCTGACCTCGCCAGACTGGCGTTGCCACCATCCATACGCTTGCTTAATGGTCAGTGAAACCCATTTAGTCAAGGTGACCTTCGAGATATCCTTCGCTCGCACAGTGTTGAGGGATATAAACAATAATTTCTGAGTTTCCGAGCGAATCGGCGAAGACCTAGACAGGTAGCTGCTTAACGCCCTGACAGGACAATTTGACAGATCGGGGTCTCCAGGAGCGAGTATATCGCTCAAGGGTGGAATACGAATGCAAGGAGAAGCCTGACCGGGCTTTTGATTTTTAGCGAGAAAATTAGACGTAAATCTCAAAGAGTAGGAGCCATCCCTCTCCAGGGAAATATCTTTAGCGAGACCAGAAAGTGCGTGCACCTCGCTACCCCTCCTAGCCGTGGCAAGCAAGACCAAAAACAGAGTTTTTCTCGTCAAATTAGGTAAACTAGCCAACCGGAGAGGCTCAAAGTCCTCCGATGCAAGGAAACGGAGAACCACAAACAGATCCCAGGCAGGGAGCTGTGATCTTGAGAGAGCTGCGTCAAGGGCAGCTCCCTTAAGCACGCTTGAAATGACACCGTCAAGATTGATCTTGCGACCGAGCTGTCTAAGAGTGGAAGAAATCGCAGACCTTCTAACTCGCAGTGAAGAAGGAGAGACCCCCCTACTAGCCAACCAAGAGAGGTGGTTGGCTACCTCCATGGACCTTGGGGAAAGATGTTGAACCTTATTCTCAGAGCACCACTTGGCCCATGCAGCCCAATGAGAAGAGTAAACGGAGCTAGTTGAGTCTCTGTGTGCTTTCTGTACCAGTTTCAAAGTTGTGGCCGAGGCCCCGGCACGACGCAGAGCGATTCTGACAGAATCCAGCCGTGAAGCTGCAACGCTTGCGGATTCTCGTGCGGGACCCCTGACCTGGGCTGTAACAGGTCGCCCCTTCGAACGCCTAGAGGAATGGGTGGGCGCACTGCCAGCCGCAGAAGGTCCGGATACCAGTGCTGGCTGGGCCAAAGAGGAGCAACCAGCACCAGCGCTGGCTTTTCCAGATCCACTTTTCTTACTACCTTCCCTAGCAGGCAAAACGGAGGAAAAGCGTAAGCCTGCAGATTTGACCAATCCAGATCCAACGCGTTCACCGCCCACGCCAGAGGGTCCGGGAACGGTGAGACGAAAAGGGGAAGCCTGGTGGAGAATCTCGTTGCAAACAGATCTATGCAAGGCTTGTCTACTTGAACCCAAAGGCGGTCCAACGCCTGGTGGGAGAGGGTCCATTCTGAGTGCAGAACCTTGTCCCCCCGACTGAGGGCATCCGCCAAAACATTGAGCGTGCCCTTCAGGTACTTCGCTGAGAGAAGTATGTTGTGCGAGCTGCACCAAACCAACAGACGGCAAGCGCTCTCCGACAGCTTCTGCGAGCGTGTGCCCCCCTGCCGATTTATGTAAGCGGCCACAGTCGTATTGTCCGTGTGGACTTGAACATGACTGCCCCCCAGAAGCGGCAGGAAAGCCTGTAAACCCAGAGACACAGCCTCCAGCTCCAGCACGTTTATGTGCTGTGGAGCTAGGGAGAGATCCCACAGACCTGAGGCTGTCTGATCGGCCAGATGAGCACCCCAGCCTGTCATGGATGCATCTGTAACAAGAATGTTCTCCGGCGCCGGAGGAACGATCGGAACACCCTGAGAGACCCAGGGGAGCAGCCAAACACTTGTAGTGTTGCTGAACCAACTCCCCAGTCCTATGCGAACATTCCAGCCCTGAGAGGCTTGGTCCCACTGCCTCCTCAAAGCCGCCTGAAACGGCCTCTTGTGGACCCTGCCTAGAGGCACAAGGGGAGCCATCGATTCCATCTGCCCCAGTAGGGAGGACAACTCCCGGGCCGTGGACACACTCTTTCCTTTCAACGAGCGAACCAAGTTCTGAAGCTTGTCCACCCTCTTTTGAGAGGGACGGACTAACCACTCCACCGTATCGAAATCCATGCCCAGGTAAGTGAAGCGTTGGGATGGTTCTAACTCTGACTTCCCTAGATTGACTGTAAAGCCCAGCTGAGCCGCCAGGTCGAGAACCCTCGCAGTCTGAGTTCTGCACATGTACTGGTCCTGATGCAGATTCAACCAATCGTCTAAATACGCCCGTAGGCGTACCCCCTCTTGTCTGACAAGGGAGCAAAGCTGGCGAACGACCAGCGTGAAGATCCAGGGGGCCAGGGAAAGCCCAAAGGGGAGTGCCCGAAATTGAAACACTTTCTCGCCCCACAGAAAGCGCAGCCATTTCCTGTCTTGAACATGCATGAGCACATGGAAATATGCGTCGGTGAGATCCACCGACGTGGCCCAATCTCCCGGACGCAGAGCTTCCCTTACAGAGAGAGGAGTCTCCATGACAAACTTGACTACCCGTAGGTATTTGTTCAGGGTGGACAGGTCCAAAACAGGCCTCCATGCCCCTGAGGCTTTGGGCACCACGAACAGCCTGCCGTAAAAGCCGAGGGACTCTCGATCTCGAACTTCCTCTATCGCACCCTTCAGGAGTAGGGAAGCCACCTCCGCATGAACGGCTGACTTGGCTTCCGGGTCCACGGGATATCTGAAAGGCGGAGGTATCCTGGACAGAGGTGCCTTCCCCTCTGCCCAGAGGAGACGGAATCCCGAACGCACTATTCCCAAAATCCACCGGCTGGACACCAGGCGTGTCCAGGCGGCCAAGGCCCTGGAGGGGCCACCCGCCGCCACCACGGCGGGGGTTACTGGGAATAGTGGCTCGGGAGACCCTCATTGGGGGTGAGGCTTGTGCCCCGACCCCCGAGAACCCCCAAAGGAGCCTCTCTTCTGGTAAGGCGCGCCTCGCCCCCTACCCCGAAAAGAGGTGGACTGATTTTGCATCTTGCCCCCCCCCAGACGAAGAAGGCTGAGCCTTACTCTGGGAGGTAGGCTTGCTCTGAACCTTCTGAAAGCCGTGGTGAGCAATCCTTGCAATAGCCAGATCCCTAGCGTCCTGGGTTTCCTTCTGCAAAGCGTCCAAAGAGGAAGTACCCAGCAGCGACCCTTCCGTAAACGGGGATACCTTAAGTCTGTCAATGGTACCCCTGTCTCGGATCTTTGAACCCGCCAAAAAGGCAGTTCTGCGGGAATGTACAGCATGCCCGTAAAGCCTGGCTGCCAAGCTCAATTGTTCCTGAGAGACCCTGGCAAGCGTCGCCAACAGAGTTGTCACATCCTCCTGGGAGGCGTCGTAACGGAACTCAAACGGGTCTAACGATGAAGCGATAGACCTAGACAAAGAGCGTTGGAGAGAACTAGAGACGGAACCCAACTCGAGCAGAGATCTACCCGTCTCCTCCAAAGCCTGAAGAGCAGACTCCGTGTAAGGGACTGATCTATCCCTGGCATACCCGTCCTCCCGCAGAGAAAGCAGTTCCGGAGTCACCGGTAGAACTGATCTCGGCAAAGCGAAAGAGTCAAGTAGAGCGACGGGACGAACCGACAGTTTAGAGCTCTTTGAGAGCGCAGAACAAGGAACGTGTTGACCCGCTTTAGCCAACCAGGGGCCCACCACCTCCGGCGCCTCCCCATGCTGTGACAACAGCGGAAAGGCATCGGACATAGCTCGACCTTTCGCAAAAACCTTCGACATCTCGACCGCCACAGAGGGGGACTCCCGGAATCGGAACGAACTTTTCGGTTCCTTAGCACTCCTGAAATCCCCTAAGGCAGAAGGAGGATGGACAAACTGAGATTTGTTCACCGCCACCTCCTCCTCGAGATATTTCGAAGCCACTCCAGCCGCCAGAGCCACCGCATCTGGCAGCTGCCGTGGCAAAAAGAATCCAGCACCTTCAGCCTGAGAGGCGGCACCGTCATCCAGGTAGCCTTCGTGCCCTTCCGTGCACTCCGGAGACTGGTCCCCGTACTGACTAACAGAGTCAAGTCCAGAGCCAGCCATACTACCACCAACTTCCTGCCCCCTGGGCGGAAGCAGATGCCCTTCAACCTGACTACGGTCGGGAAGAATAGGAACATCTGTTCGCTTGTCAGGGCCCTTCGCACCCACTGACACCCCGACTAAGCGGTGGATATCAGCCGATGTTTCAGAACTTTCACCTGGGATGAGACCCGAGGCTACTCCCTCAAGACAACGCTCACGTGGAGTGCACATACCTTGTGAAGAAGAACGGACACCGGCCGGAGACCCCACGGGAGCCTGAGAGATCCCATCCTGAGACGCATGCACGTCCGCCCTCGTAACAGTAGCAGAGGGAGGCAAACGCACACTGGCCAGCGACGACGTACCACCGACACCTGCCGGCAGCGCACGAATCTCCGCCTTAGTTGACGAAACTTCAGCCGCTAAGGCCGAAACCTGAGAGCTTAATGTCAAAAGCAAAGAAGCAAAATCCGCAGATGCAAGCCCAGAACCTACAGGCGAGACATCCCCTACAACATGCTTAACCCCGAGCAAGGGCTTCTCCGTAGGTTTAGCAGACGAACCGGAAACTCCGGGCACGCCAACAACAACATCACTACATTTTTTGGATTCTGAACCCGAAAGAGACACGGGCGTATCGCCGTGCGTTTTAGAACTTCTAGAACTTCTAGAGCTTTTCTTAACAGGAGAGGGCGAAGCAGCTACATGTTTAGATGTTGACCTCTTCCCGTCCGCATTGTCGGCCATGATGAAAACAACTCACAAACAAATTTGGAAAAAATTTTGTAAGTCCGAAAACAAGCCAACAATGCCGCCAAAATTCAGGTAAAAAATGGAAAGATCTCACCTCAACAGCAAATGCGAAGTCCGGTGACAAGAAGACACCAAGGGGAACACAAACCAGGTCTGGAAGACCAAGCAAGTAGGCTGAAAACACAGCCGGAGCGTACCAAACACGACCAGCTCCACTGAGCGCTGAGAGTAGAATGACAAGATGGCGGCATATGCGCGCGCATATGGAAGGCAGCCTCCCTTACGGGCTGGCCTGGATACCCTTACGGGTCTCGGTCACTCTTTTTTAGAGGCGTCTTCCTTGTTGCTAAGGGGACGCGTACAGCGGTATCAGCACTGAACTATGGGTTAATTGCTATATGTGAGTTGGGTAAGATATGTAATTTAATGAACACTTACTATGACATTGACAATATGAACGCTTACAATGACAATATGAACACTTACAATGATAATATGAATGCTTACAATGACCATATGAATGCTTACAATGACAATATGAACACATACAATGACAATATGAACACATACAATGACAATATGCATGCGTACAATTACAACAAGAAGGGTAAAGCCCATACGACTCACATGCTTGACCTCGACCTTTAGGGTAACTAAACCTAGCAATGACATCATACACTAAGAACTGCTTTACACATTTTTCCTACCAAAATACATGTGACCTTGACCCAAGGTCAAGGTCATCCAAGGTCATGCAACACAAAGCTGTTAATTCAAGACATAGGAAGTACAATGGTGCTTATTGGCTCTTTCTACCATGAGATATGGTCACTTTTAGTGGTTCACTACCTTATTTTGGTCACATTTCATAAGGGTCAAAGTGACCTTGACCTTGATCATATGTGACCAAATGTGTCTCATGATGAAAGCATAACATGTGCCCCACATAATTTTTAAGTTTGAAACAGTTATCTTCCATAGTTCAGGGTCAAGGTCACTTCAAAATATGTATACAATCCAACTTTGAAGAGCTCCTGTGACCTTGACGCAAGGTAAACCAAACTGGTATCAAAAGATGGGGCTTACTTTGCCCTATATATCATATGTAGGTGAGGTATTCAATCTCAAAAACTTCAGAGAAAATGTGAAAAATAGCTGTTTTTTAAACATTTATGGCCCCTGCGACCTTGACCTTGAAGCAAGGTCAAGATGCTATGTATGTTTTTTGGGGCCTTGTCATCATACACCATCTTGCCAAATTTGGTACTGATAGACTGAATAGTGTCCAAGAAATATCCAACGTTAAAGTTTTCCGGACGTCCGGACGGACGGACGACTCGGGTGAGTACATAGACTCACTTTTGCTTCGCATGTGAGTCAAAAATCACTGTACATTATAATGCACATGCTAACATTTACTTCAGCATGGTAATGATTGAACTGTGCTGCTCTATACCTGCACACTCACACACACACACACACACACACCACCACCAAACACACCACCACCACCAACACACACACACACACACACACACACACACACACACACACACATCGTTTTTCCTCTACTTCTTCAGAAAAAAATAATCTGTTTCATGTAAAACGTCAAAACTTAGTTTCATACTCTGGAACAATTAACAATAACGAACGTATGACTTACGTAAGGACCGATCTTCTGTTAATATACACTTTGTCTGGCAACTCTCCATCTTTCCGTTTGGCGCTGAAACACAAAGAGAAAACAATCATCATGAATATATGTCATTCTGTGAATTTTGCCATAAACACAGCACATTTTGTTGCTGTTGGTTACATTTCACAAACTGTCTCTTCATCCTCTTTGCCTTTTATTTTGTCTTTAAAAGAACATGTTTCAGGCAAAGAAACCCTGTTAATATGTTGAATACATGCATATATGTATCCATTTGTCATTAATAGGATTAACAACAACAACAACAACAACAACAACAACAACAACAACAACAACAACAACAACAACAACAACAACAACAACAACAACACCAACACCAACAACAACAACAGTGAAGCAGACCATTTTCAAAATGCAGTGTAATCTGTCATTCTCCTTCCCACCTTTCATCAAAACACACACAGACACACACAAATACATACACACTCCAACAGATTGAAATTGGGAAAAGTCTTGTTTTGCATGACTGATCCAAAAGCATTATGCAATGACAACAAACCAGGTGAAGTTAGTAGGTATACTGTGTACAGTGCAGTCAACTGCAAATGAGATAGATCAAATCAAATAAACTCGGCCAAAAAATTATTGCACCCATCTTCTTGTCCCAACCAAAGAATTCATTCCCATGTCTTCTCATTTTCATTCAAACTTTCCACAGAGCAATTTAAATACACAATGTACATCTTATCAAACACAGCATCAAATATTTGGTGTCTTCGAATGAGTGAATGACTCATTTCTAAGCGAAAGAAAAGATAATATCAGATAATTTTTTTATTTACGAGGGCAATGATGTAAGCAGTACATGATAAAGAGAGAGAGAGAGAGAGAGAGAGAGAGAGAGAGAGAGAGAGAGAGAGAGAGAGAGAGAGAGAGAGAAAGAGAGAGAGAGAGAGAGAGAGAAAGAGAGAAAGAGAGAAAGAGAGAGAAAGAGAGCGAGAGACAGGGAGAAAGAGACAGAGACAAAGAGAGAGAGTGTGTGCGCGCACGCAAGAGAGGTGGAGAGAGAGAGTGTGTGTGCGCGCGCGCACGCAAGAGAGGTGGAGAGAGAGAGAGAGAGAGTGTGTGTGCGCGCACGCAAGAGAAGTGCCTGGAGAGAGAGAGAGAGAGAGATAATTGGGTCAGTGAAACCAAATGACACACTTAACAGTTATGACCCAGAAAGTTTGAGGTGTTATCTCCCATGCCTTTGTAACAGATGTAGGACATGGTGACCTACATCCGCAGACATCTAAAGCATGGTGTGCACAATACTATCTGCAGACACATTGTTTAATAATCTTATCAGCATAGCAACTGCCATGCGGCATGGGATAAACATGCATTCTCACCTGCACTTGAACCGACGGCTTGATTAATTGATCAAAACCGGTCAATTTATAGTGCTAACACTCAACTTCAAATGTTTCTTTTCCGGTACAACTGCTGATAATAAAACTAACAGTTGTTTGTGAGTACATGAATGTGATCTATATTTGCTTCTTTCCTCTTATCAAAATTGGTTATCAATGTTATATGATATCAGTATGCACTGTCTCCCTCCAGGATCCCGCATAAATAGAGACGGGATAATCAAACTACAATCTTTACAAACGAAACAGACAAGGCCCAGTTTTATGCCGCCAGAAACACTTTATAACTTTAACATTACATCTCGCAAACAGATCTTCTGATATCTGTATGTTTGTGTTGTATTGTATTCAAAATGTGATTAAAAATGTTTTAAAAAATGACAACATCAACATAACATCAACTCTACCCAGAAAACATCTTTGGCAGGGAAAGATAACAAAACGAATCAGCAAACAAAAACAGCGTAACCATGAAATATTAAAAACAGCCAGTTGGAAAACTCAGCTGGCTGCTTGACAAGCTCTTACATGAATAATGAAACCAATGCAATGATTCCACATTCATTGCAGCCCACTGTTAGCCCAAGAACGAGAACAAAGGCAAAGCACCCTTCAACATCTAGTTATACAAAAAAGCAGGCTGCACAAAAAAGCCAGCAAAACCATTGATTACTTCAGCATCCAAGCAAAAAGATCAACAGATTAAGAAAAAGATGGTTAGCAACTAATCCATTACCAACCACTTTGTTCAGCTTGAAGAATAGGACACCAAACAACAGGTGTGTAGTTAACAAAGTTAGAAGAACAATGTCAGAAGGTAAAGATGCAACAACTGAACAGAACTGTGACGTCTCTGCAGAAAATAAACAGGTGTGTGTGTGGTGTCACTAAAAGCCAGTAAGGGAAACAGAAAGCCACAATGTCCACAGATACCTACTGTTTGTAACCCTGCGATTCATTTCGACCCCCTGTCCTCAGCAGGGCCAAATGATCGACCCTGGTAATTAAAAGTCAAAAATCAACATTCACTAACAGGTATCCATTTATGATATGTATGTTAGCAGTATATTTTCAGTACATGTTAATACTTTTTAATAGAGAGGTACGTTTTCAGTACTTAGATCTTTGGTATCGTTTCAGCACGGTTCCAAGTTGGTACATTTTCAGTACGTACCTCAAATGTACCGCAAACATACCTCAAATGTACTGCAAACATACCAAAACTATACCTCCTGCAGTACAAAATAGGTATACTGCATTCCGGTAAGGGAACTATTTGAGCATGCAGTGACAGCCATAAGCCCACAAATAAAAAAAGATTACAAAACTGTCCACATATTAATTACACAAGTGTTAAGCCATGTCATGTACCACAGCCAAGAAATCATTGTTTCTTTCACGCTTAAAGAGAAGCACAAAGAAGCAAGTGCACATGTATACACCGACACAGACACATTTACAATACAATGAGTCAAAAACTAACATGCATTTTGACACTGATGGAGTTCGAAAGACAACATGATGAATAAAAACATATAGAAAGGGAGACATAAGAACACAACCAAATGCTCCTCCCTACTCTCCACCCCCTAAAAAAAAACACCACCTCAAGCATACTTTCTTAACTTTGACCATAGAAAGTATACTTCATTTTACTTGTACAACTACAAGTTGCTTAGTTTGTGTATGTTGCATGCATGCGTTGGGGGAGAAAGGTGGGGGCACAATGCTGTCTCTTTTTAAAAACGAATACAGTGGAACCCCCCCTTTAAAGATCCCCCAATTAAAGACTACCTCCCTTTTGAAGCTCTGTTTTCATTGACTGGATTCAGTATTGTTTTTCACACAAAAAAGAAAAAAAAATCTAACTGCAATCACTTTACTTTCTTTGGTGTTTAACGTCGTTTTCAACCGTTCAAGGTTATGCAATCACTTAAGACTTGATAGTCAGTTTAACTTTTTAAAAGATATAATTTACTAATTTGACGTCGCAAGCACACAGTTACAGACACGCACAAATCTACTTTCTACTGCATGCAAAACTGCTTTTACATGCAAACAAGACATCCTTCCCTTTTCGTCCTTTCCAATACAGTGGAACCCCCCGCCCCCCCCCCCCCCCCCTTTTAAGACCGTCAAATAGCTGAGATAATCAGGTCTTCTTCTTCTTCTGCGTTCGTGGGCTGAAACTCCCATGTACACTCGTGTTTTTTGCACGATTGGAATTTTACGTGTATGACCGTTTTTTACCCTGCCATACGCCGTTTTCGGAGGAAGCATGCTGGGTATTTTCGTGTTTCTATAACCCACCGAACTCTGACATGGATTACAGGATCTTTTTCGTGCGCACTTGGTCTTGTGCTTGCGTGTACACACGGGGGTGTTCGGACACCGAGGAGAATCTGCACACAAAGTTGACTCTGAGAAATAAATCTCTCGCCGAACGTGGGGACGAACTCACGCTGACAGCGGCCAACTGGATACAAATCCAGCGCGCTACCGACTGAGCTACATCCCCGCCCAATCAGGTCTTAGAATGGTGGAAGTCTTAAAATGGCGGTAAATTTACAGAGGCTATGAACATCTGAGAAAGGGGGTTCCACTGTACATATTTGACTTTTTTTACCCCCTGAAAACGAATGAGAACCTTGCAATGTTAGTCTGTCACTGCTTATGGGGGTGGACAGCGCCATACAGAAAGTGAAACATGTATGTACATCATTGAATACATGTATGTACACAAGCTTTCCATGTGTAATTGACAAAACGCAGACTTACGTTTGTTTCTGAGGTCTGACGCTGCCATTCGCAGACTGCGGGCCTTGCTCTATCTGCTCCACTTCATTGATGAAGGAATCAAACAAGTCATCCAGTCTGTGGTTTAGCTGCTCCAGGAGGTCTCCCCTCAGGTTCTGAAAGAATACAAAACGGTCGGTGAACGGTAAGGCCAAGCTACATGTATCTACAGTGGAATCCCCCTTTTAAGACCTCCAAATATCTGAGAAAATTGTGTCTTAATAAGGAGGGAGTCTTAAAATGGAGGTTCATTTACAGAGACTACGAAGAGACAATCTGAAAAAGTAAGATCTGAAAAGAGAGGAAGTCTTAAATTCGGGGGTCTTAAAGGGGAATTCCACTGTATTAAAACTGCTTCTGTTTGATACAAAGACTTGCCATGTGTGACAGAAACAGTTCTTTAATACAAGAGAAGGACAATAACATTTCTTTATTTATGAATAAACAGCTGTATGTCTTCCTTTAAATTGTATAACTTCTGCTACAGACATGCATCTGGGTAAATTTTAAATATCTAATTTAAAATACAAAATATATTTAAAACAAGAAGAGCAAAGCCCATACGACTCACATGCTTGACCTCGACCTTTACATGACCTAACTAAACCTAGCAATGACATCATACACTAAGAACTGCTTTACACATTTTTCCTACCAAAATACATGTGACCTTGACCCAAGGTCAAGGTCATCCAAGGTCATGCAACACAAAGCTGTTAATTCAAGACATAGGAAGTACAATGGTGCTTATTGGCTCTTTCTACCATGAGATATGGTCACTTTTAGTGGTTCACTACCTTATTTTGGTCACATTTCATAAGGGTCAAAGTGACCTTGACCTTGATCATATGTGACCAAATGTGTCTCATGATGAAAGCATAACATGTGCCCCACATAATTTTTAAGTTTGAAACAGTTATCTTCCATAGTTCAGGGTCAAGGTCACTTCAAAATATGTATACAATCCAACTTTGAAGAGCTCCTGTGACCTTGACCTTGAAGCAAGGTAAACCAAACTGGTATCAAAAGATGGGGCTTACTTTGCCCTATATATCATATATAGGTGAGGTATTCAATCTCAAAAACTTCAGAGAAAATGGGAAAAATGTGAAAAATAGCTGTTTTTTAGACAACATTTATGGCCCCTGCGACCTTGACCTTGAAGCAAGGTCAAGATGCTATGTATGTTTTTTGGGGCCTTGTCATCATACACCATCTTGCCAAATTTGGTACTGATAGACTGAATAGTGTCCAAGAAATATCCAACGTTAAAGTTTTCCGGACGGACGTCCGGACGGACGACTCGGGCGAGTACATAGACTCACTTTTGCTTCGCATGTGAGTCAAAAAACCTAAAAAAACCCTGTACTTTAATTTATTTAGTGTACTGTAATCCTTTAAAAAAATAAATAAATAAAAAGAAGCTACCGATCTACCGAGCCTAATGTTTTGCCTTGTCCCATAAACAAACATTTTACTTGATTGGCCTAATAATTAATTTTAAATCTATGCAAAATTACATTTACACTGAAGAAACTGAAAGTCAAACAGCTGATGTGCTATACCAACCTGTGCCTTGTCTCGTATCCTCTGAAGGTTGACCGGCTTCAGCGGTTTTTCTGCCATGCCTGCTCTGGTTTCTGGACAGAAAAAGGAATCAGCCTGTGACTTAGTGTAAGTTTAACATCCTGTTGCTAATCACCTCACCAACCCATCTTTTTCTACTATTACCAACAATTTAAAGAGTGGGAAAACAAAACCCAGCTAGTCACCTCTAAAATCGAGTCAAGCCCATTCTGTTTTCCCCCCAGTATTCCAGAAAGGAAAGAAAAGGAACTTACCTACCACAGTACCAGTACCACTAACTCATGACTATGCATTTTCTTGCACTAACATTTTTCTGTCTGAGGCAATGTGTTGTCAAGGAGGTGAGGTTGGCTGTTTCAGTTCATGTACTGGTGTATGAGTCTATGACTGTTTCACTTTCAGTACAGACACGAAAGTTATTGCAATGCTTGTACATTTAATTCAGTTGCTGAGTTTACAATAAACATTTCCCAAACCTCAGTATGTGTTGTCATTATACCAACTTCATTTTATTCTTTTGAAATTTTGGTCCGAGCAAGTCAGCGTCATGAACTACACTAGTTATCGTTGTATAAACTAATGTAATTCTAAATTAGCAGAGTTGATTTAAGAACATATTGCACCCTCATTCTGACAGTTAATCACTACCAAAATTATTTTTTTCACGCAGACTGATAAGGTTTACAACACGATTGCTGAAGAAAATTTGCCTGATGTTTAGTCTACATCAACGTTTCTCAAGCTTGAAGGAATGACGAATGTCCTCCGAGGTTTAGTCCCTCACCTTTAACTTTTAAGAGTACATTTCAGTTCTGGTTTCTCTGTGTCGTACAATCCATGTAGGTACTTGTAAACATGCATCTATGATTTCACCCCTTTCCTTCTGTGCTCTTAGCTGGGAAATTAATTACTCTTGTTATTTATATTAACGCTACTGTAGTATTGTTATGCAATGTAATACTAAGCATAGGAATTAGGATTATACTTTTAATTTCATAGCTCTGCCTCACACTGGTTCACTTTGTGAACCAGCTTTAGCTTCAGTGCTCTGTACACTTTCCCCTCTAACCACTCCTTTATGTTTACACAGGGCCACAGTATACATGTGTGACTCTCGGTCAGTCTCGAAGCAAACTACTTTTTGCCAACTGCTCAACCAGGGCATGAACTAGCTGATGAAGTAACAGAACACCAGAACGGAACATTTGTTTGATCTGAGAAAACCTCCATGGTGTATTGCGACATAGCGTTTGAACGATCAGAGGGGCAACGAGACGCCGTAACAACTAACATAATCCCAGTATTGATCAAATCAGTCAATGTCTTCTTTGTGTTACATATGATCACAAATCACTTGAAGAATAGCAGCGCACTTGCATGCCCAAGACCAGACACTGAGACAGTTATCCTACTCGATTTCTGTCAGGTAACAAAGGCTACCGAGAAAATGACATCATGAATAATAACACATCCTGTGATTGCCAGCAAAAGTCATTCACGTGGACTCACCAAAGTTTTTCACTTCACCATTTCCGATGGTGTGGCCTTCGTTCTCTTCCGCCATGCTGTGCATCTGTCAATTTGTGTCATGTGATCGATTGTACTTCATTCATCTGTATAAAGAAAACTACCAAAACAAAGATTTTCGTGGGCCGGGGTTATCAAGAGTCATTGACTGTACAGAGTTTAGTCTGGACTTGAAGCTGCCAAAAAGAAAAGAAAGGAGAAGAAAACTCCTTCCTGGATCTTTTTGTTTTTGTTTGTTTTGTTTTTGTCTTGTTATTTATTCTACCTGTAGAAGACCAAAGGGTCAAAACCGTGAATGAGTATCCAAAGCGAATAATGATACAGATAGCCTGCTTTGCTTGTACATGCACCATACAAATATATGCGACAAATTATTTTTTGTTTTGCTGTTCTTCTTCTTCTTCTTCTTCTTGGCGTTCCCAGAGGTTACACAATCAGTCCAGCACTGGTGATAAATGTTGTCGTTTTCTCCAACTCCTGTCGACTGCCGTATAGTTGGGTCTGCAAGGGAGTTGGTGACGGCCACACTTCTTTTCGTTCCTCAACAGGCTTGTCTTGCCGTTCTTAAAATGCTTGTCCTGTTGACTTTGGGCATCAGGGGGAATAATTTGCGGCCTTAAAAAACAAAACAAAAAACCCGCACATTTCCACTCGAACACTTAAATTGATATAGATCGCCATTATTCGTGTACGTTCTGGTTGGAAGAAGGAAGTGCTTTCTTTTGCAAGGGACGTAACCTGCTTTCGTTTTTGGAGCAGTGGCAACCCTAGCTGAACTGAGTTTGTCTCGTTTCATGGTAGAAAATGTTGAATTCGGAGCCCACACAAGATAATCAAGCAGTTGAAAAATCTGGAGAGGAATCTTCCAGGCCAAAGAATGTCCCAGCACGTCTCTGGGAGGTAAGATTCAGGTTTTTAAGCAAAGAGTTATCAATCAGAACTAACGAAACAAAATTCCATTTGTTGTTGTATACTTAGAGGGGGATTCCCTGTATAGGGAATACCACAGGGTGTAGATCCTGTAGCGTTTCGCTGATATTGCTGAAAGTCACGTGACGTTTTTGGTTTAGCGATATCGGTAGAATTTGATCTTTTTTGATCTTTTTTTTATATTTCTTAGAAATTCGAGTATGGTTTGCAAGTTTTATTGAAAAACTCCACCCTGTGGGATTCCCTGTATACAGGGAATCCCCCCTACAGGAACTCCACCTACAGGGAATCCCACTCTTTTGGTCGACATAGACCCCATCAGCCTTAGTAGTAGCAATATATATAATCATACTTGGTCCTGATTGTGTTACTTTACTGAAAAATTAGTTGCATCTAAAACGTCATGTCATTTTGTGAGAATTAAACTGCAGCCCTTTTGAGCTAGCTTGGCACGGACGGTTGGGTTAAGAACTAAAATAACAAGATTTGAAAAACCAGGACATTGGTGATGAAGAGGGAAATGCCACTTTGTAACACATTTTTATGGACAGAAAAGATGTCCCTAATTGGCCACCGCTGTCACTGAGGATGTTAAGTATTGAGGTTATGTTGAACTTTTGCATTGTTCTACTGCAATCTAACTCTAAGCCTTTGAATTTGCAGAACTTGATAAGTTAATTCCTCTTGTAAGCATACACCAAAAAGTAATTTGAATCACTATTCAAATTACAGAATGAACTGTACAGGTGTGTTTTAGGTACATGGGATTAAGAAGTAAAACATCGGCACAGTCATTTTGAGAACAAAACTGACCAACAATCGGAGACAAATATGGTGGCAGAAAGTGTGCGTTTTCAACGACCAAATTATACACAAGTGGACAAATTATGCTCAATTTTGGAGCTCATTCCGTCAATTTATTTTTCCAGAATTCTAATTTGCTTTGATAAAAGTGACATATCAAATATATGACTCAATAAGGTCACTGACCTTTGAATTGACAACATCAAAGTTCAACATTACCAATCTGGATTTCATTTTATTGAACATTAAAAATAAGATCATTGTAAATATATTGAGACAATTACTATTAGCTAGCCCGGCGGTTTTTATAACAAGATAATACCAGGGACCTATATTTACACCTATCTAATATAGGTCTATGATAAGGCGGAAAAAAAAAGTTGTATGTTTCTGGTCACCCGACCCTACCTAGTTTTTTCCCGCCGACTCTAGACTTTTTATTTATTGCATTTGTAAAAAAAAAAGAAGAAACAAGAGGCGAAGCCATCAAGGCTCACGTAAGAAATCGACAAACAGTAACACAAACTCAATCACTCCGTCACACACACACACACACACACACACACACACACACACACACACACACACACACACACACACACACACACACACACACACACACACACACACACACACACAGAAAGAGCATAGGTGAAACTGTGCAAGAAAGCGAGACACTAGATCTAGATCTGTCTGTCTGCATGTAGCCTACTTACAAGGACACGACTGCCAACTAGTCTCGGCGCGCTCAAAATAATAATGACCGAGACTTTCAGTACTTCCTTCGCGTGACGTCTAACCCTCTTATGTCATAATGTGACGTCAATGTAATGTGACGTCTTCAAATGTTAGAGTTTCTACCACAGACATACACACGCACATACGCACGCACGCACGCATGCACAGACAGACAAAGTTACGATCGCATAGGCTACACTTACGTGAGCCAAAAAGCGTCAAAACGAAAGTAACAGACGGCAGACAACACAAGGGGGATAACCCCGCATCCCTTTTGTCTCATTTGTTTTGTAATGTGTTGTCTTTCTCTTTGTATAGTAAGTCCAGTCTCTTTGCGTCACTGTATAGTTATTTTCTACCCTGACCACAAAAAAACAAAAAAAAATACCTACCTACCAACCCTATTTTTTGTGGCCATGTTACCAGAAACATACAACTGGTTTTTTTTGTGCCTAATACTAATGATGTGTGCATTTTCCCCACAGAAATTTAAGGCACTTGAGAAGCGAACAAACGAGACAACAAAGCGGTCCACAGAAAAGAGAATCAAGCATCTGCAGAAAACTGCTCTAGAAAACGGTAAGGTTTTGTGTGTCTATACAGTGGAACCCACCCATAAAAGACCTAAACAAAAAAAGTGAGAAAAGCAGGTCTTAAAAAGGAGAGAGTCTGAAAATGGGGGTAAATTCACAGAGGTTATAAAAAGAAAGTCTGAAAAAGCAGGGTCTTATTCTTAAAAGGGAGGGAGTCTTAAAAGGGGGTTCCACTGTATTTCACTTGTTAACACTAACATAGCTCAGTACTCTTCAAGCCTAATTTGAAAGATGCAAGGACTGTAATCATAGCCATTCGAGGCAGTAAGTACTAGAATTTAGGGATACATTTTGAGTCATTTATGAATGGTGCAAAAATTATTTCACCCATTTTTGTTCCCCCAACAAAAACATTCATTGCAGTGTCATTTTATTCAAACTTTTTATGACATCAAAGGCACTCAACTTGGCTATTTGGGACACTTTTCGGATTTAATATATATATATGACTAAGTGCCAAAAGGTGCGCACGAAAAGCGGACAAAGGGGCTAAAAAATAAAAGTTGACAAACACGACTGATATTGTGATTTTTGTTAAGACAACAGATGCTGGAACCCAATTACGAAAAGAAAAGATAAATTTACCCAAATGATTTTACAAATAACGATAATTTTGTTCGTTATATCATTCAAAACGGCACTGAGTCATAGCATTAAGGTTATCTCGCACGTTTTTAAAGCTAGGGCTTTGAAACTTGGCACACAACCAAAGTATAATGACCTCCAGGTATGGTGCACATCACATTAAACAACATTGAATTTCAAGGTCACAGCGAGGTTAAATTTCCTTTGCAAACTGGAAAATTGTCGTTGTCACGTCTTACATGTTTTAATACTAGATCAGTTAGACTTTACATACTTCACATACTTTCAGCATTTTTATAAAACCTCATTAAAAGTGACCTGCTGGTTAATCTTTGTCAAAGTTCAAGGTCACAGCGGGGTCACATCTGGTCCAAATGTGGAATATTTTCAATTTATTCAGCGCGTTTATAGCACGAGCTTTGAAAATACACACATTTCCAATGTATAATGTTCACACACGATTAAAGTCTGGTTGAAAAAGTCAAGGTCACAGCAGGGTCGCGTTGAGGTCAAACATATACATTTTTCAATGAGGTTTTCTCATATGTTTTTGAAGCTAGGGCCTTGAAACTTGGCACACTACGCAAATTAAATTAAACCTCATCAAATTCCAAGGTCACAGTAAGGTTAAAGATCCTTTAAGGATATTTTCTAAAAAAGGTGACCGCCTGGTTAATGTTTGTCAAATTTCAAGGTCACAGCAGTGCCATCTGGCTTAAACTTTGAAAAATTGTCAATTTCTTCAACTAGTTTTATAGTGTTTGAAGTCATTCACACATGATGAAAGTCTGGTTGATAAAATCAAACGTCAAGGTCGCAGCGGGGTCGCATTGAAGTCAGACACATACAATTGTCATTTTCACGAACGCCTTTTAAGCAACACCTTTGAAACTTCACACATTCCAAAGTTTTGATGTTGTTTGGTTATAATCAAAGTGTGGTCAATTTCCATGATTGAGAGCATTCAGAGG
This sequence comes from Littorina saxatilis, assembly GCF_037325665.1. NCBI lineage: Eukaryota > Metazoa > Mollusca > Gastropoda > Littorinimorpha > Littorinidae > Littorina > Littorina saxatilis. Next base: position 50,422,617 of record NC_090256.1, on the reverse strand, counting down.
GGTCAAGTTGAGGTCACACAAAAAGTGATAATCTTTATAAGACTCACGTTTGCTGCTATTGCTCACTTGACATTGGTGAAAGTGCTTATTTTATAATTGTTGATCTTGATGTTTTGACCAATTAATATTAACAGGATCAACCATACCAGATTTCAAAGTCCAGAAGTTGTCAAACCTCAAACCTGTTGGAAGTTTCAAAGATTTAAGCATCGAGGGCAGCCGCGTCATTACACACAATGCAATTACGTCATACATCATACATTTCTATGAGTCATGTTGAATGGAATGGTGGCATGTGCCTCTATTCTAGCTAACAACAAAGCTGAAAAAATGAATATTATCTGTTTGTTTTGTTTGTTTTACCCGTACGAGACCTTTCTGTGACCTTGACATGTGACAAGGATCTACCTTAACTTCTTTAAGTCGGAGAATCATTGAGAGTTGTGTGATGTTTGAAGGCTCTCCCTTTAAAAACAACTGAGATAATGATGCATTTTCGTGTTTTTGATTTGCCCATATGTGACCTTGAGATTCGACAAAGGTCAACAAGACTTTAACCGTGTATGGAGGCTATTAAGCCCAAAAATGTGAACTTTCAAGGTTCTTGCTTTGAAAAACTCTGAGAAAAAGGTTATGGTTTTTTTTTTACCCACACGAGACCCTGCTATGACCTTCACATTTCTCAAGGATCAACCTTGAATTCTCCATGTTGAACAATCATTAAGCAAAAGCGTTGTTTGAAGTTTGAAGGTTCTAGCTTCAAAAATCTCTGAAAAAATATGTTTCATCCGTTTTCTGAACCACATGTGACCCAGCCGTGACCTTGAAATCTGACAAGGGTCAACAAGACTTTTACCATGCATGGGGGCGATTAAACCCCAAATGTGTGTGAAGTTTCAAGGTTTCAACTTAAAAAACGTCTGAGAAAAATATACATTTTCCTTTTTGGACAATGTGTTGCACGCAAGACAACACGACAAACGCTCGTGTTATTATTCTTTTACTTTAAGGTCGACTTGCGTGCCCGCTCTTTCGCTAATCTCAATTAAAATTCATCTTGGAAGTTCGGTTTTATTACGCTTTTAATTAGGAAGATTAAACTAAGTCAACAAATAGTTAGTTTTACCCATTAAACTCGATAAGGTAGTGACATTTTATGTTGAACGCAAGATGGTGTCGCACGCAAGATCTGAAAAGATGTTGACGACATAATTTCAACACTTGATAGCGCATTCGTGGTTCGTGATTTCTTCACAAATTTTGAACACAGAATGTGTCACGTGGTTCCGTAGATGAAGTAGATCTTTGTACATGTAAATTTTGTTTTTAAAAGAAAATAACCGTTAATTACCGAACATTTTGTCGCACGCAAGATATGACGAAATTTTCAAATCGTTTTCAAAAATGCTGTTCAAAAGTTCTGCAGTCTTTGCTGGATTACTTGAAAGACAGCAGTTTGATACACCGTTATCGCTTGACGTGTCGACATCAATTCCAGAGTTTTTGAAAAAGAAATTTAGTAAATATCTGCGATTGAAAAATGTATGCCGTGATGACGACACATCTTGCGTGCGACACCTTAAAATTCGGTTATCGAAAAAAAAAAATTCTCTCGAGATTTAGATTTGACGTTTGGTCTCGTCTGTAAAGCGATGTTTCAGGCATTCAATCAAACTAAATGCAATTCATTTGTGCTTCTTGTTATTTTTCTGTGGCATATTCAAAACACGAGGTATCACGATGTCCGTTTTCAGATGGCCGGTTTTGGCGTTATTTTTGACTTTAAACAAAGATAACTTCAAAACCGTTCAAGTCAGACACACGAAATTATGTCCACTATCTTTTCGCACATTCATCCACACACACACCAATTTTCAGCAGACACACGTTTTTAGAAACATTTTTATTGTAAAACAAAGTCGTCTTCTGTTCTGTGAGCACCTTTTGGCACTTAGTCATATATATACGACTTGTGTCTGTGTGTCTGTGTATTTGTGTATTCGCCATGCACGGCCAAAGTTCTCGATGGATCTGCTTCAAATTTGGTGGGCATATTCAGGTAGACCCGGGACACGACACAACCTGGTCGATATTTCAACACGTGCTCTCAGCGCGCAGCGCTGAACCGATTTTGGTTCAACCTCAGCTATTTTGGTTCCACCTCAGCTACCCGGGCCCCCATACCGACACACCAAAGCCAAAGTTCTCGGTGGATCTTTTTCAAATTTGGACACCGTATTCAGCTACACCCCGGACACAATATCATCGATGAGATATTTCAACACGTGCTCTCAGCGCGCAGCGCTGAAATGATTTTGGTTTTTGTGTTCATTTCACCATTATAAGTAACTCTTCCTTATCTTCTCATCTTCTCCAGGTTTTCAGCGTTTACCTCCCTTCCTTCGTATGGTGCACTATAGTGTGAGTGGAGCGTCTTCGGATATTCCCGGCGTTCTGTTACTGTTACTATTTTTAGAAGGTCAACGCAGTGTCCAGAACGTAAATTGGACCCGTAAATTATCCTCACTGTCAAAGTGCAAAGGTCGAATCAATTTATAGCCACACGAAAAATACGCTGTCATCTATCTCTCTATAGATACGGCTTCTCTGTGTTTTTGTGTGTGTGTGTGTGTGTGTGTGTGTCTCTATGTGAGCAACACCTGTGCATTGTTCAGTTCTGTTTGTGATGTGGTCTGGCGGCTTTTGTGTAATTTAATGTACTGGCCTTCCTTTGAGAAGCTCTAACTTGCTCAGTCCTGTTTGAGTGGAGTTCGCCTCCAAAGGTGATTAACACGGTTACATTCGTCGACAAGGATGGGACTCGATATGGTCAGGAATGGCATTATGGCCACTGAATCATTTTCGTGCTGTTCCCATTCCACGAATCTTGGCGGGTCCATAGTTCGGACCCGGCGAAGCCGGCGTACGGCTCTAAGTACTTCTTCCCGGCGAAGCCGGCTACCCGGCGAAGCGGGTATTCATTCTAGTATATATATATATATAAACTAGATGAATACCCGCTTCGCCGGGTACCCCGCTTTGCCGGGATGATCGCGTTCGCCGGCTTCTATGAATACCCGCGGGAAGAAGTAGAGCCAAATACCCGGCTTTGCCAGGCGAGCGGCGCGCCGTACGCCGGCTTCGCCGGGTACCCGGCCTCGCCGGGTGAGTGGCGCACCGTACGCGATTGACGCCACACGAAGGAAGGGAGATAAACGCGCAAAACACTGGAGAAGATAAGGAAGAGTTACTGGGAATGGATGTACAGAAAACCCAAAATCGGTTCAGCGCTGCGCGCTGAGAGCACGTGTTGAAAATTTTCATCGACCAGATTGTGTCCGGGGTGTACACCTGAATATGCCCACCAAATTTGAAGCAGATCCATCGAGAACTTTGGTCGTGCATCGCGAACAGACAGACAGACAGACACACACAAGCCGTATATAGATATAGACAAACAAATATGGAAAACATAACCAAAACAAGCCTTCACGTTTTCACCAATATTTCGGCCTTGTGGCCTTCGTCAGGGTGTTCCATAATTAGCTCGCACGATGTTTACAAATATCCTTTGACGCAATGTCTGTCTATGACGTAATTATACATGACGTAATATGTTTTGTGTGTCGGAATTCCAAAAATGAATAAGACAGTAATAAGCTTAGTTCTAAACGAGTGGATTGTTGAAGATAATGCAGTGTTGAATACCTGGATGATAACAAGGTGGGTGGGTTAGTTAGTTAACTGTTGCTTAATGGGTCCAGCGGACCATTTAGGCCAAATCAGGACCCCAAGGTGGGTGGGAGATATTGAGGACTTCAAAACGGGTAAGTAAAGGTGAAAGATAGTATGCACATGAACGTTTGTTGCATGACTATTGAGTGTGTTCGCACGTGCTAGCACACACCCCTGCATGAATCACCATGTACCCACAGACACACACACTGACACAGGTAAATCCACACACACGCACCCAACGCACATATACATACACGCACACACACGCAATCGCGCGCACACACACACACACATACATATTTTTGTATTAACGGGCACATGCAGATTTACATGCTCGCTTATGTGCGTTGACATGTTAATAAGTTAGCAAGTAGATTAATTGTTTTTCTGTTTTCAACATCCGATGTGGTAAGTTCTGGATCAACGCAAGTTAGTTTCCTTTCTCAGTTGATAGGGTTGTCCCTATGGTTGAAAACAATGTATGTACAAGTTTATAACCGTAAAACAGGCGGTTCATGAAAAGTACATATCTTTTACACAGTTGTAGTCAAATTTACTTTCAAAAGTTATACACGTCCCGGACGTGATCGCAGGAATTATATTATATAACTTTTCCAGGGGTCACATGACCCCAAATAAGGGTACCTCCCAAATCGACTTGACAAAAATGTATGGTACCAATTTAAAAATCCATGAAGATTTATAGTAGTTAAATAGGCACAACTTGGCAACCTTTGCATATGGGGAGAAAGTAAAATCAGTTATTTATCCTGAAAAGGTTCTGTTATTTTGCTATCTTGTATATTTCTTGTGTTAAGCTATTCCTACTGATACGGGTGTCGATCGCATAAGCAATCAAAAACAAGAGGTTTTTGTGTCAATTTGAGGGGTACCATGACAAAAAGCACTACATTTTAGCAATGACCAAGTGAATTGCTTTGAAACTTTTCAGAATCGTATGCCTACATAGGAGATGTGGTGAGGGTAAAAGTTGTGATCATTATAGGCATTTACAGAGATGTTATTCAATCTTCCGGAAAATGTTTTGAAAGCGGTCACAGGTTTGTAGACTTACATACACAAAAAAATCATGATTTCGCATGTACACGTTTACAGACAAATGATTGTTACAGGTACTGCCAAAGTTTTATTCCACTGGCAGAAATTTGCTAATCTAGTCTGTTTTTATTTATAGTTATACAATGTAATATACAAATCAAAGTGAGCACAAATCTCTGTGATTCACGCCATATAAATTATCGTTATTATCATTATAATTTGCCTAAATGTGTTAGTGGCGCGAGCTTTACGGCACCCTGAAGACTTGGAGATAGTGAAGATACCCAGAGCTGATGATGCAAAGCTGGACGCTGGATCCCTCGTCTCTTCTGATTCCCCCTCCATCTCTGGAACCACAGCTGCCAGGAAGAGAGAGCTGGACCATGGTACTCGCACTGGCACCAGTATTCAGGGACGTCAGAAATCGTGGTATTCTGCCAAGTCATTTCTCCATACATTTGTTTTTTCTTGGTTCAATTTATTCTTGGCATGTTTACAGTACTATCAATCAATCAATCAATATGAGGCTTATATCGCGCGTATTCCGTGGGTACAGTTCTAAGCGCAGGGATTTATTTTTAAATTTTTAAAATTTTTATTTTATGCAATTTATATCGCGCACATATTCAAGGCGCAGGGATTTATTTATGCCGTGTGAGATGGAATTTTTTTTACACAATACATCACGCATTCACATCGGCCAGCAGATCGCAGCCATTTCGGCGCATATCATACTTTTCACGGCCTATTATTCCAAGTCACACGGGTACTTTGGTGGACATTTTTATCTATGCCTATACAATTTTGCCAGGAAAGACCCTTTTGTCAATCGTGGGATCTTTAACGTGCACACCCCAATGTAGTGTACACGAAGGGACCTCGTTTTTCGTCTCATCCGAAAGACTAGCACTTGAACCCACCACCTAGGTTAGGAAAGGGGGGAGAAAATTGCTAACGCCCTGACCCAGGGTCGAACTCGCAACCTCTCGCTTCCGAGTGCAGGTGCGTTACCACTCGGCCACCCAACCACTATGACCGAAGTAATATGACATATTTGTCACAGTGAGAGTTTTGTATGCAGAGAGATGTTTTAGTTGAGAACAATGTTATTACTTAGTACATATATTTAAATATAATGTTAATGTTGTAGTATTTCGTTTGTCTTTATGTTACATGCACCACCACTGCAATTTCTGGACTGTCTTAAAAGGGAGGTTTCACTATAGTATAATGCTGGGATCTTCAGCTGACTTGTACCGAATTGAAATACTTAGTTTACTGAGTTACTTTCATGTCCTTTTATTTATAATTAAAAGTTTGGTGTACCAATTTTGTTTTTTATGTGTGTTAATCATACAGTACCACAGTTGGCTAGTAAGTGCATACAGTTATTGAACTGGTATGATTGACTCTGATCCTATTTTTTCCTCTGATTTTGTTTGCATCAATTTGTTCTATACCAGTAAAACTATGCAAGAAGCAGAAAGCACAGCAAACGAGGCCGAAGAGTGGAAGAGAGTGCAAGGGCTGATGGGAGTGAACGATCACCTGGAGGGCGTGTCGCACGGCTCACTGGGGCCCAAAACAGTTCTGGAGACGAAGATAGAGACGGCCATTGCTGACGGCGACTTGAAGAAAGCGGAGGAGTTGAGCGATCACATGGCCTCCAGGGAGGTAGGGCAGTTTGTTCTTTTCTTCTTCTTTTGTGTTCATGGGCTGAGACTCCCTTGTACACCTGTGTTATTGTACGAGTGGGTTTTTAACTGTATGACTGTTTTTACCCCACCATTTTGGAAACCATAGGCTGATTTCGGAGGATGCTTGCTTGGTATTTTTGTGTTTCTATAACCCACTGAACTCTGACAGGATCTTTTCGGTGCGTACATGGTCTTGTACTTGCGTGTATACACGAAGGGGAATAAGGCACTGGCGGGTCTGCACATAAGTTAACCTTGGATATATAACCAAAAAAATCTCCACCCTTTAATCCATCATGCCAGGATTTGAATACTCAACCTTCAACATAAGAGGCCGTGGTTTTATCCACTAGACCATTGCGCCCGCCTGTTTGTTCATTTAATTGTTTGTTTGTTTGGGCTACGTGTGGGTTGAGTAAGGAGGTGTTTGGTGTGGCGTATTTTGCATTTTCTTAGAATCGAAAAGCAAGAATTGTAGGTTATTGGAACGTTTAATTATTGACAAAACAAAACGTTACATACAGTACGTCGACCCACTGGTCTATGAAGTACATGTAGACAGAGAGACAAACACTTATGGTACAAAGAATGGGCGGGGATGTAGCTCAGTCGGTAGCGCGCTGGATTTGTATCCAGTTGGCCGCTGTCAGCGTGAGTTCATCCCCACGTTCGGCGAGAGATTTATTTCTCAGAGTCAACTTTGTGTGCAGACTCTCCTCGGTGTCCGAACACCCCCTTGTGTACACACAAGCACAAGACCAAGTGCGCACGAAAAAGATCCTGTAATCCATGTCAGAGTTCGGTGGGTTATAGAAACACGAAAATACCCAGCATGCTTCCTCCGAAAGCGGCGTATGGCTGCCTAAATGGCGGGGTAAAAACGGTCATACACGTAAAAGCCGTGGGAGTTTCAGCCCATGAACGAACAAACAAACAAACAAACAAACATACAAAGATTGAACTTATCTCATAATCGTCAAAGAATCTCGCCTGCAAGAAATGACCTGAGCAATCAGTGAGTAATAGTAATCAGCCATGTTTGTCTGTATGGCCCGGCAACCTCTCCTTTTGTTGAGCAAGGCTGCGAGTGAGTTACTTCCCTTGACTTATTCTAGATAGTTTTCTTGATGCATGTAACTTGTGTGTGAGTTGTTGGCCGTTGTTGCGCTTCATGCTTCATAGCTAGTATGTTTTCTTTGTTGTCTGTTTGCAGTTTGGAGAAAAGATTGCAAAAGCCATTGATGCTAAAAACTTTCTTCAACACAAACAGGTAGGAGCATAAGAATGCAGGTTAATTGTTTTGACTGTGGTGCATAATTTTTTTATGTTGATATTTGTGTATGCATGTGGGTGTGTGTATGGGTGTGTGTGTGTGTGCTGTGTATATATAGGTTGTTCTCTGGAGCTGGGTACCAAACTGTGACATGGGAGTCAAAAACTGAACTAACTTCAAATTCAACAACAATGTGTTCATATGATCTTTAGGACACTGTGAGCATAAAAATATATAAATAAAGCTATTTCGTGAACTTGAAAAAAATTTATTACCATTAGCGCAGCAAGGAATAGTCAAAATAACATCGTAATATGAGCGAGCAGATGAGAAACGAAACTTCAAACCGTCGGCTAGTGGCGACGTTGCCACGCAACGGTACAACGGGTGCATAGCTATCCATCACCAAGAATGCTGTGTAGTTTAGTACAAAAAAAGTAAGCTACAAAATCATTTTGATTGAAATAACAGGACAAACAACAATAACGTTGTAACAGGAAAACGGGGAAACCAAATGCTCTAGTTTTAAATGGACAGATTGCAAAAACTGTGGACGTTATTTGCTTTTTTCTTGCATTCTACACGCGTGTTACGAAGTGTGCTAAAGAAGTGACAGACAAAAATAGTTGTGCATTTGTGATAAGTGGGCCTGTTTTGTGCAAATGAAGTTCGGGCTGCTGTGAAACGACACGTTACAAAGTTGACCACATACAACTATGGTTAATATTTCAGATTGTGTTGATCTTCTGCAAACAGTACTCATTCTACTTAAAATGCATGCGTTTATGATGAGTTACAAACGGTTGATGGGCTTTTTCGTGTTTCTTTCATTCCGTACGACCTAGTTATCACTTCATCCAACAGCTTGTCACAAATTACCCGCCATTTTGGCCTCTCGATTTGCCGTATTTGCCCAAATTATGAATCGACAAAACGTTATTATTTTTATAACATTCAGAGACACACAAAGAAGCGTAGTAACGAACAAAACTGTCAAACTTATTATTTCAATCCAATGACCCTCTGTGGTACCCAATTCCAGAGAGCAACCCATATGTGTGTGTGCTTTCTTGTTTAAATTTGAGTTCACTGTTAACTAGTTGTAGATGTGATTAGAATAGTTTCTTTTTTGGGTACGTGTAAAAAGGCTAACCGTAGTTATCCCTGCCCCGAATAAAATTTGAACTTGAAAGTGTATTGCGTATAATTCAGTGCATGCATACAGTATATGTTTCTTTGTGCATGTTTGTGCAACGGTACGTATGTGTGTGATTCAGTGAAAGCGTGTGTATGTGTGTATGTGTGTGTGTGTGTGTGTGGGTGAATGCATGTGTGTGCGTTTACTTGTTTCCCTTGGCAATACTTGTGATCAAATCATTAATCTTCTCCAGAAGGAAGAGGAGATGACCAAAGCAAAACGGAAAAAGAAACTTCATTGGGGGTAAGGTCACTGTTTTCCCTTCTTTGATCCTGAAAGATTCTTGTTTTTCTCACATTTTGTTTTCTTCCTCACGTTTGTCAGACGGACACTCCAGTTTTTGCAAAGCAGGTGGCAGTTTGCCGCAAGTCCTCTAGACTCTGTTTGGTAATGGTTCTACAGTGGAACCCCCTTTTATGTCCCCCCAAAATCTGAGAAAATCAGGTGTTAAAAAGGAGGGAGTCTTAAAATGGGGGTAAGTTTATACTTTCTTTCTTTCTTTATTTGGTGTTTAACGTCGTTTTCAACCACGAAGGTTATATCGCGACCGGGAAAGGGGGGAGATGGGATAGAGCCACTTGTCTATTGTTTCTTGTTCACAAAAGCACTAATCAAAAATTTGCTCCAGGGGCTTGCAACATAGTATAATGTATTACCCTACTGGGAGAATGAAAGTTTCCAGTACAAAGGACTTAACATTTCTTACATACTGCTTGACTAAAATCTTTACAAAAATTGACTATATTCTATACAAGAAACACTTAACAAGGGTAAAAAGAGAAACAGAATCCGTTAGTCGCCTCTTACGACATGCTGGGGAGCATCGGGTAAATTCTTCCCCCTAACCCACGGCCGGGGGGTGGTAAGTTTATAGAGGTTCTGAAAAGGAAGTCTGAGAAAACGGTCTTAAAAGGAGGGTTCCAGCGTATAAGACAGTGTAAAAACAAGCTGTATTTGCTGGACAAGAAACACAAGGAAAGGAAGGCGCAACAAAAACATTTGTTTTCCTGAACTTAAGCTTGTTTTCCTGAGATAGAATTACTTTATCCACTGGCAGCTGAAGACTTGGTCAAATGATATTGCATTTCTTTTTTTTTTCAGTTTTGAAGCCAAACAAAGATGGGAAACCAAGGGCAACATGTAAAGAGAACATCAGATCTTCAAGGTTTTGCAAATTCACTACAGGTGTATATGATCGGGACAGGGAATAAATATTGTTCATAAATCACTTTTAGTGTGTGTGTGTGTGTGTGTGTGTGTGTATGTTTGTGTGTGTGTGTGTGTGTGTTTGAGAGAGACAAAGAGCTTGACTGGTGTGGAATCAAAGATTGCACAGTTCTTTCAAAAAGACCAAGTATTTACTTTTTCATAGGATGACTCATTCACATTAGGACAAAGGTGGCTGCCTAATATTTGTGCACATAGATAAACACACACCAACATACGCACACACACACACACACACACACAAACACACACACGACGTCACTTATGATGTACATAACAACTTGAGTGTGCCAACAACTTAATATAAAATATAAAACGTTCACTCTTTATTTCAAGACTATTCACAACTTGTAACATCAAACCATTGAATCACTACACCTTTATCTTTGTACATTTTTATTTTCTTCTCGTCTTATCTTCCCCCTGCTGTACAACTGGTGTGATCAAACAGCAGTCACTACTGTACACAGGTCAAAATGTCAGTTTGTCACACAACTTGTAGTAAAGTACAGTAAAAATGATACCAGAAGCATAACAGGGCTCCCCACGGACACAGTACCTACAGGGTCCCTGGACCCGAAACGTTAATTTGTATGGGTCTCAGTGGAACATTTAGAGGGTCCCAAGACAAGGAGGTTTATATTCTTGCAATAGAAAAGCACATTCTTCACCGACAAATAAGGCCTAAAAAAAAATAGGTGTGGTTACGGTAACCCGACCTACCCTATTTTTAGGGGCCGACCCTATAACTTATTACATTTGTCAAAACAAAAAAAAAAAAAAAAAATCGAGTGCAGAAAACGCAATGAGAGCGACAGCGCTCGAGTCGCACACTTATTTCCCTGTCAAGTAGGTTTAATTTGTACACATTAGAAAAAAAGTAAAAAAAAAAAAAGTGATTGCCTACCTTCCTACCCTATTTTTGTTGGCAATGTTACCTTAACCACACCTATTTTTTTTGTGGCCTAACCTCTGAACGTTCATGTCAAAGTAATGCCAACCTTTTGAACTATCTGTGTCATTTAAAACAGCATTGTATTCATATGGGTTAGCTTACACGAAACTACGTAAGTTTGTGTTGGTGCAGATCTGTCAGAACGTTTCCTGAAAACATTACTTATGGTACGCATAATAATGGATATTTAGTGCATCCCGCCCGGGACCCGCTCTGTTCTGTTTCAGTGCGTCGTGGGATCCCCTCATTGAAATTCTAGTTCATGTGCATGATTTGGCTTCTAGTGCGTATATAGCTGGGGCGGGGATATAGCTCAGTTGGTAGCGCGCTGGATTTGTATTCAGTTGGCCGCTGTCAGCGTGAGTTCGATCCCAGGTTCGGCGGAAATTTATTTCAGAGTCAACTTTGTGTGCAGACTCTCTTCGGTGTCCGAACTCCCCCCCCCCCCCCCCCCCCCGTGTACACTACATTGGGTGTGCACGTTAAAGATCCCACGATTGACAAAAGAGTCTTTCCTGGCAAAATTGCTTAGGCACAGTTAATAATTGTCTACCTATACCTGTGTCACTTGGAATAATAGGCTGTGAAAGGTAAATATGCGCCGAAATGGCTGCAATTACTGGCCGTATAAAATTTCATCTCACACGGCATCACTGCAGAGCGCCTAGAACTGTACCCACGGAATATGCGCGATATAAGCGTCATTGATTGATTGATTGATTAATGCAAGGTTTGGGGAGCCCTTCAAAAAATAAAGTGAAGGTAAAACTCACAGATAGACTGTAGAAAGATCACACCAGCAAACAATGAAACATCCATTCAATATCATCACAACCAACGTTCAACAGTACTTGGAGCATGTAGGATAATTCTGTACATCTTTGATTTAAAGCTTCTGGCTGTGAGTTATATTGTATTGTTTCAAAAGAAAAAGAAAAACATCTAAAATCGGTCGTACATGTACATATACAATCGTTTATTTCAATTTGTATCGTAAGTACATGTATGAAAGTAAATAACAGCATATCTTGACACAGCTCTCTAGTGTGTACAGTAGTACAAGTATTTCCACTTGTTGATTTACTGCAGGAAGAATGTTCGAAATGCTGTACTCCACAATGCTCCACAGATTTTATTTGTTTGTGTCTTTGATTGTTTTTTTCTTTTCCACAATTGTTTTCATACCGCCAATGGAAAAAGTATTGGTTATCCAAAAAAGGCTGATGTCACATTACTGTAAATTATACAAGTGTGTTTGTGTGTGTGTGTGTGTGTGTGTGTGTGTGTGTGTGCTCTCTTGGTGATACCTTGTCAAACTTTTGATTCAGTTTTGGGATAATGTTTGATTAGTCACAAAAGCATTTTGCTAAAAAAAAAAAAAAAATCGGATATTTGAATAAATAACTGTGTGTGGCTCCACGACAAGGTTACCCAAGGATAGATTTTACTTAGGGTTGTGTAGTGCAAGAGGAACGCGTATTTGTTTTGTTAGTACCACTACCAATGATGAATCACCTATCTGCTGCACATCATTAGCAGAGAACCAGACTTTCCTTTGAAGAAAAGCTGTTGTGATGCCAGATATCCCTGTTTGTCAACTGTGAGCGATGTTTTGTGCAAATCCGGCCCATCCAAAAACGTTTCGCATGGTTAACTCATCATCATCAGAATCTAAATCGTCTCAGTTCTGCATGGAATGTCTCCTGGTTGGCAGTATTCAAGCTACGCACGTAAAAGGGGAAAAACTCTTGCTGGCTTGTTGATGGCAAGATTGCATGATTACTTTCCCATACTTTGCGAGAGCGAACAATCAGGTTGGTGGCTGAATCGAAGACCTTTCTTGAACCTACAAACAGTATGTTTTGTTTAATTTTCACGTTCGTCTTCTTTTAATTGCATTTTCAGAATAGTTTTTCTTGTGTCAAATGAGAAACTGATGAGTATCTGAAACTGTTAAAAAAAAACCAAAGCCCCAAAGAAACAAAGGTCACATTATTGTCAGTGGTTTACGAGTTTGCAAAGCGGTTTGTGCTTGTCGCTTGTGATAAACATCAAAAGCTTAGATCACTTTTTCTTTTCTCCCCTGTTAGAGTCTGTACTTTGTGCTGATGACCCGGGGTCTCCTGGCAAGTCATGTCATAATCACATCCACACGAATCATCAAGTCAATCAGTACACTGACACAACTTCCCCGTGTCGTCTGGTAGTGTCTGGGGAATACCAGGCCCAGTGGTGCAAGTCATGCCATGAACACATCCACACGAATCAGTAAGTCTATCGGTACACTGACACAATCCCCGTGTTGTCTGGTAGTGTCTGGGGAATACCAGTGGTACATCAGTCATTGCCGGCCTCTCCGATAAGAGAACACCTCCCAATATAAGGACATCTTCTCTTGTCCACTTGTTTTGACCAGGTTGTGTCAAGTCAGACCACCTGCACTGTATGGACACAGTTTGGCTGGTCCCAAGGTTAAGGGTGTCTTTTTCATCATTGGTACCACTGTACAAACACCAGTTGTTCCTAATTGGCTCTGCTTCCTTCTCACCGAGTCAGAGGTCATCCTTTTCTTCGCGCTGCAAGCTGACCCCCGTTAAAATGCACATGACCTTCAGTCCTGGAGACCCAGACCTCGCGGCACGTGACACAGACAGAGTTCCCAACAGTCGCTGACTGCGTGTTCATGTGACACGAACTACTGACGTAGGACGCCCAGCGACTTTTCTGGGTACGGCTGGACGTGTCAGGCTTCTGTATTCCTTCTTCAGGACTTTATCCGTAGTCACTGCTGGCTCACTTTGGCTTGGGGGCGTTCCCATTCTGCAAAAGACAAGCGTCTCGGTAAGTGTGAGATGACAGTGTTCAGGTTTGTCGAGACACTGATCAGTGCTCGTAACTTGACTTTCTGAAGAAAATAAATCTATAGTTTCTTTTATTATGCGGTGTGTGTGTGTGTGTATGTGTGTGTGTGTGGGTGTGTGTGTGGGTGTGTGTGTGTGTGTGTGTGTGTGTGTGTGTGTGTGTGGGTGTGTATGTGTGTGTGTGTGTGTGTGTATGTGTGTGTGTGTGGGTGTGTGTGTGTGATTTACTGGATGTTTAACACGTGAAGAACAAAAGCTTGAAAGGCACACTCCATCTCGTGAAAACAGTTTAACTCGGATCTGGCCAGGCTTTCACATTGGGTAAAACCACCCGTTAATTCACACCATCCGTTAATTCACACCATCCGTTAACTTTCACACCATCCGTTAATTCACTTGGTCACATACCAACCATGAACAGACTCTCTCTGCGCTGTCGGAATTGTGTGATGAATTAATTTCTTTGAAAGCCACTGGATGCATTTACAAAATTCATTGAAGAATATTCCCACAGTGCATAGAGAGCACTCAGGCTGTACATGTTCTGTGTGTGACCAAGTGGAGGGATGGTCTTATCATCCTATAAACGCCTCGCCAGACCTGAGACGGTGAGCCGAACGATTACGTGTGCCTTTAACGCACAATCAGTCTTGAAGTGTTACAGGAGGGGTCAGAACAGCTGTTCGATCTACAAACCTGCGCGCAGGGTGTGGATATATATATATATACACGAGACATTCCAGAAGAACTCCAACCGGTAACTACAGACGTCGTCATGCATGCTCTGAGGTACCATGCAGCACTGCGGGACTGACACAAGAGACTCAACATTCACTGGCCCGCTGGGTTCTTTTTCATGCTGGTGTTCGTGTATTCAAGGCCATCGTGTGTTAAATGAATGAACCCGAAGTCATCATATGTTCATGAATTCAAGGTCATCATGTGTTCATGACCTCAAGGTCATGTGTTCATGAACTCAAGGTTATCAGGTGGATTCTGGGTGGCATGCAATGTACTCCTCCGGCCAGTCCGGACTATGTAAGCTTGCAGATGTCATCAGTTACATTGACCGGTTGTTCAACGGCAGTTAAAAGATCGTGCCATGAACGACTGATGTGTTCTTCTTCTTCTTCTGCGTTCGTGGGCTGAAACTCCCACGTACACTCGTGTTTTTTGCACGAGTGGAATTTTACGTGTATGACCGTTTTTTACCCCGCCATTTAGGCAGCCATACGCCGTTTTCGGAGGAAGCATGCTGGGTATTTTCGTGTTTCTATAACCCACCGAACTCTGACATGGATTACAGGATCTTTTTCGTGCACACTTGGTCTTGTGCTTGCGTGTACACACGGGGGTGTTCGGACACCGAGGAGAGTCTGCACACAAAGTTGACTCTGAGAAATAAATCTCTCGCCGAACGTGGGGACGAACTCACACTGACACTGACAGCGGCCAACTGGATACAAATCCAGCGCCGCTACCAACTGAGCTACATCCCCGCCAACTGGTGTGTTCGTTACGCACAGTGTTGGACATTGTATTGTAGTGCGACTGAGTCTGTAGGTGTGAGCAAGTGTGAAGACACGCTTGTGTGTGTTAAAGGACTAAAAGAGATCAGGCTTTAGGGAATATGCAACACACACACACACACACACACACACACACACACACACACAACCACACACACACACACTGACGCACATACACACACACACACACACACACACACACAAAGAATGCACATGCGACACAATGATGCAATGTTAGTAAAGCATTCTTGATTCACTATAACGTCATCCAAGTATGTACACATGTACAATCATTCCTTTGAAATTCATCAGTTCAAAGCCAAATAACGTCTGCGATATCAAATTATCACCAAGTAATCAACGGAATGAATTGTTTTCAGGCTGTACAAAATTAATGAGTTATGACAAAAATATCCTATCAGTTCAGTCTGAGAAGCAGAAGCAGCTTTTTGGCGATCGTGAAGATGATGCTGAAAGATAAATTGGAAGCTCTGCAGTGGTAATGTCAGTCACTATGAAATGCATTTTTTCACTGAAACAAACAGTGTTTCTTTTCATTTACACACACAATCAGCACGCACGTGCACGAACGCACAGGCACACAGAGCGCTGGCTTTTCCTTTCAAACGTTCAAGCACGCACGCGCACACACGCTCAGCCGCACAGTACCGCCCCCCCCCCCCGAAACACATTTTGCAGTCAAACTTAGCTGCAAAAGTAATTCCCAATCTCTTCTTCTTCGTTCATGGGCTAAAACTCCCACGTTCACTCGTGCTTTTGCACGAGTGGATTTTTACGTGTATTACCGTTTTTACCCTGCCATTTAGGCAGCATACGCCGATTTCCCAATCAATGAGCCCTACTTTACTTTTTTGCAAAAGTACGCGATGGCAAAAAGCCCGTGAGCAAAATGATGAAAAGGAAATGACACTTGGGCAGGAAAGCACAGGGATCGATCGGCGCTGTTGTCTGTAACCCCCCCCTCATCACAAATGAAAAGAAGAAGAAAAGAAAGGTGTACGCCTATAGGTGTAGGTTGTTGTCAGACCAGCCCCATCACGCAGAGTTGATCGATGAGAGACATTCCGTGTGATTGTTCTGTCAGCCCGACAGCCGCGACTCTGACTGATGGCAAGCTTTGGCCTCGTTTACTATACTCTGCATCCACAACAAAAAACAGTCCAATACTTCACACACACACACACACACACACACGCACCTCCCAACACACGCACGCATGGACACACACACACACACACCGTGGCACACACACCGTGGCACACACACCGTGAGTGACACACACGCAGCACACACACACACACACAGAACTCCAACACTTGTACACTCACACCGTGGCACACACACATACACACACACACATATATAACTCCAAAACACACACACACACACACACATACATATATACACACACAAAAACACACACACTCACCAATGACTACCACTATCGTACTTACGACCGTCCGAACACTGAGAGATTTACTATTTCTTTAGAAGAACAAAAGTCTGGGAGTGAAACGATGCTCATCGGGGCGGACGCGATCGTACCTGTAAGCAATGCTCAAGTTCTGAATAAAAATCCGGGGTGGTCTGAAAAAAATAATGTAATGGATAATGGCAAACCCTTACCATGAAGCTGCATATAACTGCTGTACATAAGTATTTCACTGTCATATTACACGGAATGAATTTTCACATGCTGTGTTGTCTCTCTCTCTCGATCCGCTTTCACTCTCTCACACACAAACACACCGTCCTGGATACACTAACACACAAAACACACACACATACAATGACACACACATACACACACACACACACACACATACACTCCCGAATGTACACATGTATGGCTGCAGTTACCCTTACTCGTACAGACCACTGGTTCATAATTATCACGGCATCTAAAGCTCAATGTCAAGACGAAACACCTAATCAAACCGCCCTATTGAAAAGCAACAAGTATGGAGGCCATTTCCAGTCTTTGAAGCCTTGGAGCATCTTCCTTTCAAGACAATCACGACCTAATGCAGCGAAAACATGATACCCTCGACATAAAACCGCAGGCTCTCTAAGCCCTGAATGGCCCCATCGCACGCTGAAAACCCGCACCGAAAATGAGAAATCAACAATTCACTGAGATGCACACCAAGGGTCTTTAAAAAAACCCACCTCGTCCGGTTCAGTGGAACCTTTCTTGTAAGACTCCCGAGTTTGAGACTCCCTCCCCTTTTAATGCCCTGTTTTCTCACATGTTCTCTTCATAATCTCGGTAAATGTACCCCTACTTTAAGACTCCCTCACTTGTTAAAAACTGATTTTCTCAGATTTTTTGAGGTCTTAAAAGGGGGGGTTCCACTGTATTCTGGCAGAGCGAGGCAAGCCTGATGAATGGCTTTAGAAGTCGATATATGGCCGCACAGCATCACGGCTAATCTGGATCTTTGAACATCGCCACGCATAGGGCTTCTTGCCATTCATCATAATTTCTGAGTCCCACTTCCGCTCATCCGCCCGGACCTCTTCCCTCTGATGTCTAATTTGCTATACACAAGCGCGCACATACTCACACTTAATATGTACATACACACACACACAAACGCGTGCACGCGCACACACACGCTGACAAACATACCAATCTGATTGTTGCGACAAAAGTTCCGATCTGCTGCACCCCCCCCCTTTCTTTCTCTCCTTTGCTCTCTCCTTCCTCTCAGTAATTTCAAGCTCATCTCAGTGTTGTGACTGTCATTTTCCATATCGGCTTGCAAAACCTTTAATTCCGTGACTGAGGGTCACACATTCATCAACAGAAACGTGCGCGCGTGTGTGTGTGTGTATGTGTGTGTGTGTGTGTGTGTGTGTGTATGATGTGCGTGTGTGTGTGTGTGGTGTGTTTGTGTGTGTGTGTGTGTGTGTGTGTGTGTGTGTGTGTGTGTGTGTGAGAGAGAGAGAGAGAGAGAGAGAGAGAGAGAGAGAGAGAGAGAGAGAGAGAGAGAGAGGGAGAGGGAGAGAGAGGGAGAGGGAGAGAGAGTGTCTGTTTCACAGGAGACACCAGTAAGGGACCCATCACACATGTTCCTATATCACCCCCAGTTTCCACAAAAATGTCTCTCTGTGAGCCTGCTGTTGTACCAGTTTAGGTTCACCTTGTCTGTCTTTCACCAGCTTTGAGATTCCTTTCCATTTTTGCAACACATTCTTTGCTACATGTGGCTGTCAAAATTGCGGTCTAGGCACACAAAAGACAGAAATCAGATTACTAGCTCTGAAACGAAGATGATGTCAAAATCACAAAACAAGAATCTATACAGTGTAGCCACGATTGAGTCAAAATACGTTTCGGTCATTTAAGTTGCTGAGCTTAATACCCCTGACATCTACTGGCATTGGTCTGGGATTAAAAATAGTACAGTAAACCCAGTCCTCGTTGTATAAAATGTACACCTTCGTCGAAATCACACAAGTCACATGTAAGTAAGTAAGCACACTGTCTTTATGCTATACAGGTAATGTTTCATGCAGGGTCCGACACACTGTCGTTAAGGTTCGTGCCATTGTCATCATCACACTGTTACTGTAGCGTGCATCACACGGCAAATCACAATACAAGTCACACAGCAAATCACAGGGAATGCAACTTGAGTCGTCATGCCGCCACGCCCATTGAGCGATATTCCACGTGTTCTGTGGTAGCTGCACCATGCTTACACTTAGCGGAACTATAAACACACACACACACACACACACACACACACAAAGAACGGTACCAGCACAGAACGGCAGGCAGGGGTGGCATTGGGTTGGAAACAGAAGGAGGAACAGGCTTTTGTTCCACAGCATGCAGTCTTTTGTTACAAGTTTTACAACCGAAAAGTTGGTCAAATAACTGGGGTGGTGTCAACGCGAAAGCGCCTGGCTGGGTAGGACTCAAGCACTGAGAGTTATTTGAGATTTCAACCAAGCCGACCCAGCGCTTGTTTTGCACCTAGCTGGGCACTTTCTCGTGCACACCCATCGCGATTTTAACGGAACCAAGGGCATCAAGCGATTAACTTGCACGAGAAAACAGCTGGGGATGAACAGAGCTGCAGGAGGAACAGACACAAGGTGGGGTGGGATGCCGCACGGATGTAAGAAAGGGGGGGGGGGGGATGAAGCAGACACAGCACACGTGCAGACAGAGTAAATGCTATACTTGGCTGCACAGCCCCTGGCCGTGGTCCGAGTCGTTGGACGACGTCTCCTGGGAGGACGTGAGGGAGTAGTTGGCCGAGTCCCTCCTGCCTATCTCCCCCTTAGTCCGCGGCACAATGTGCAGGTTGCGGGGGTAGCCCCCCACCGCCAGGTAGTCCATCTTGCCCCCCGCCTGGCGCGGCGGTTTGTCCGTCACAACACCACTCACCCCACCCCCGATAGTCTTGGCCCCCCCGCCCAGCTGACCGTTTTCACGGACGGAGGACGGAAGGCTGCTGCTCTCCGAGTCTAGCGTCGAGTTGGCAGCACTGTTGGAGTGTTTGTGATGGCTGAAGGGGTGGGGGTGGGATAGAGGGTGAAGGTGCTGGAAGTCGTCCTCACTGCCGCTGACGGTGGAGGTCCGCTGCGAGGAGCGGACCCCCGAGTCCAGGGAATCGTCCAGGCGTAACGCCACCTCTCCCACCTCCCCCTCCACGATCCCCCGCCGCTTGTCACAGTCCATACGCTCCAGGTCTGAAGACACACCGTTGGTGACGGCGTGCGTGGCGGGGTGGTGGTGGGGGTCGCCTACCCGCCGCTTCTCCAGCGAGCCGTACGTGCCGAGCTGCATGTTGCGGCGCTGTTCGCGGTAGGAGCTAGCCGTGCGCGACGACTCCTTCACCTTGTCACGGAACGACGACATCAGCGTCGGCAGCGGCTCGTGCGGCACGCTCACCGTCGGCACTGCGGGGGTGGTGGCCGTGGTAGACGGAGCGGCTGTTGCTGTGGGGGGAGGGTCTGACGGGGGCGACAGGTTGTTGAGGTTGTTGTCGATGTTGGCGCCGTGGTCCACCACAGCGTAGAAGTCGTCGCACTTGCTGCGGATGCTGTTGCGGTAGTCACGTGACAGGGAGCTGTCTCCCGGCTTGCCCGCCTTGCGAAGCTTGACAGAGCCACCACTAGTGTTGAGCCTGGTGTCTGTGGCATCCCCCGCCCCGCTCTCTCCGCTGGGACCCACCGCCCCGCCCTGGCTGACTGCACCGCCCTGGGGCTTCACGTTGTTGTGCACGTCCACCTTCACGTTCACGTGGCGCGGGCCTTCACTCGGCCTGGCCCCCGGGTCCCCCTCACCACCACCACCGCTAGCCCGGCCGTCGTTGCTGTGCACGTGGTCATCGAAGGTGACCCGCTGCCCCCCCTGCCGCCGTCCCCCCGGCCTCCCCTTGCGCATGGCCCCTCCTGGACCGTTGGGCAGCGAGGGCAGGCAGTCCCCGTCCCCCGTGTGCTCGTTCACGTTGTCCGAGTCCTCCGTCCCCGCCTCACTGGCCTCCTGGTCCGGCGTGACGTCACCGGAACCGTTGTCCACCGCGTCAGAGTAGCCGGGCGGGGAGTCGGCCTCGTTCCGACTGCGGCGCCGTGACCTGACCTCGCGCATCTCCAGGCTGTTGTTGGCGTCCCCGCTGCTGCTGCCCGCGGTGCTGGCCCTGTCGAACGTGGGGTTCTTCACCACGTGGTCGTCGTGGATCATGAAGAGCGGCTGGCCCAGCGGCACGTAGTCCAGGATGCGGAACTGCCAGCGCTGCTTGACGGTGAGGCCGAACCACAACGCGATCCACAGCACCAGGTACAGCACCTCGCTCACCAGGCCCGCCAGCACGAGCCGGTCCTGGGTGGGTCTGTACAGCGCGACTAACTCGTAGATGACGGGACCCTTGCACACGGCCAGGGCCACAAACGCGGCCATGGCGCACGAGTGGGGCACGTAGCCCTGGCAGCCGCTGTTGACCACCACGGTCTGCTTGACGAAGCTCTCCTGGCTGCCGCGGTGCTTGCGCTCGATGATGCGCAGCTTCTCGGCGAAGTAGTGTGCGCCGTACTCGCACACCGTCATGGTGGAGAGCAGCATGACGGCCCCGCCCGCCACGTAGAGAGCCAGGGTGGTGCTGCAGCCCAGGGACAGCGACACGTTGAGGTAGACGTGGCGGTTGTAGCACACCTTGTACAGGCAGCACCACGCCGCGTAGCCCAGGGCGGCTGTCAGGGTGAGGGCCAGCAGCTGCAGCGCGAACACCACGGTCAGCGCCTTGTTCGTGTACCTGCAGCACACAGGGGGAAAGGTCACACTCATGAAACACTGATCTATCTGCAGACAGGGGGAACGGTGACACACATGTGAAAGACTGATCTGTCTCTTATAAAAAAAAAATCAATTTATGAAAAAAAGGCTACATATTAATAAAATAGGTTATACATTTTGGTAGTAAATTAAACGTTCAATAACCTACCATTCTTGCTTTTTAATGTTCTATTTTGGAACGTTAGCAGTTGATCTGTTTTTGATCTGTCTCTAGACCTCGGTTTCATGGACTCGCGGTGGTCACACTGACAGTCGGACCACCGCTTCGTCACCCGACTGCGGTTGTTAGCATCGGGCAACTCCCCGTTCGAAGAGGCACAGTCGGAAATCTTATTTTTTTTTTTATGAAACCCGATGTCGTCGGATTACAGCATTTCACTCGTTCAACTACAGTTGACGTACTGTGTTGGCTGTGTCTTGCCCACGAAACAACTCAAACCATCACTTTAGCCTATTTGTAACATCATGCTACGAAACAAAGTATAGACTGGCCCATCTATGACATACACAAGTCCAAGTGCTCCGAAATTGAAGTTTTGGAGCGGAAACGTTCAACGCCATGTCCTGTCTAGGGCTGTGGGACATCTAAACATATAAACATTTTATTCTTTTCCCCGTAAAGGTCATTGCAAACTACATCAGACATTGGCAGCATTTTTGTGTGTGTACCAGAAAAAAAACACCTCCTCCAGTGGGGAGCATGCTGAACGGGTAAACGGGTAAACTGTTGATCAGTAACAAGAACACTGGGAGGAGTAACAGGCACAGAAGAAACAGAGTGTGAGAAAAAACTCAGATTGTGAGAAAACAAAAACAACAGTGTAAATATTTGGGTACCTACACAGGAAAAGTACAAAACTAGATGTCACACAAAAGCAGTGGACCATCGCAAGACATCCATGTTTTAAGGATATTACAATAGTTCGCAGCTCCTTACAATGCCAGGGCCAACACCCAAAAAGAGTGAACAAGAAGGGTAAAGCCCATACGACTCACATGCTTGACCTTGACATGACCTTGACCTTCAGGGTCAAGGTCAAATAACTAAACCTAGCAATGACATCATACACTAAGAACTGCTTTACACATTTTTCCTACCAAAATACATGTGACCTTGACCCAAGGTCAAGGTCATCCAAGGTCATGCAACACAAAGCTGTTAATTCAAGACATAGGAAGTACAATGGTGCTTATTGGCTCTTTCTACCATGAGATATGGTCACTTTTAGTGGTTCACTACCTTATTTTGGTCACATTTCATAAGGGTCAAAGTGACCTTGACCTTGATCATATGTGACCAAATGTGTTTCATGATGAAAGCATAACATGTGCCCCACATAATTTTTAAGTTTGAAACAGTTATCTTCCATAGTTCAGGGTCAAGGTCACTTCAAAATATGTACACAATCCAACTTTGAAGAGCTCCTGTGACCTTGACCTTGAAGCAAGGTAAACCAAACTGGTATCAAAAGATGGGGCTTACTTTGCCCTATATATCATATATAGGTGAGGTATTAAATCTCAAAAACTTCAGAGAAAATGTGAAAAATAGCTGTTTTTTAGACAACATTTATGGCCCCTGCGACCTTGACGCAAGGTCAAGATGCTATGTATGTTTTTTGGGGCCTTGTCATCATACACCATCTTGCCAAATTTGGTACTGATAGACTGAATAGTGTCCAAGAAATATCCAACGTTAAAGTTTTCCGGACGGACGGACGGACGGACGACTCGGGTGAGTACATAGACTCACTTTTGCTTCGCATGTGAGTCAAAAACCTGAAAGGCCAGGTTCCTTGGCGGCAGGGGCAAAGAACATCCTCTCCTGGTACCAAAATGTATGTTAATAAATGATAAAATAATACACATTTTGACTCCATCAACCATCCAGAATAACAAAAAAATATGTTTTTTTACAAGTTTTACTTTAAGAAACCGGATTTCCGGCGAGAACCGGAAGGTGTTAGCCCTGCAATACTGAATTTTGTTATACTTTTTTTTTTTTAAATCCAAGGCTACTGACCAGAAGACAGAGGCGTAACGGATGCTGAAGGTGAGGAGGGCGAGCACGAAGTTGACGTAGGTCAAGGACAGCGAGTGGTCACTGCCCCAACCGCCAGGAGGGGGGTGGGGGGTGGGCACCACCACACGTGACCCGTTGGCCACAGTGTTGGTCAGGTTGATGCTGCCCATGACGTCACTCATGTGCGCGCGCTCCTCCGCGAAGAGAAAGTCCACGTCTGTACTCCACACCGAGTCTGCAACACAAAGACAAGATGATGTCAGATTTTTGAAGATGAAAGTTGCAATGCTGCTTGTTGTCGAGTCTGTACCACAAAAAAAGACAATGTCAGATTTGTTTGGATGAAAGTTGCAATGCTGCTTGTTGTCGAGTCTGTACCACAAAGAAAAGATAATGTCAGATTTGTTTGGATGAAAGTTGCAATGCTACAACGAAATATCATGCTAAAAGATAATGACGACAATTTTGGTAGGACTGCAACTGTTGTGAAGCTGAAGATTCACACGGTTTGTTGTGTGGTTTAACAGACGAAGAACAAACAATTAATGATCTTATCTTTCCTTATAATATGATGTCAGCAGTGACTTAATTGAAAGAAGGCAGATAACAGAAGGAAAAATAAGAAGGAAAGAGAGCAGGAGGACATAAGGAGGAAAAAAATATGTTCGTCGGTGATGCATTGTCTGCACTGCATGCTTACGTACAACTCTGCAAACATAATTCACTCTAACTTAGAAAGAGAACACAAAAAGCAAAGACAGAGAACACATTACACGGATTGTGTTGAAACATGTTCCAGGCAGTTGTTGGCAAGGAAATAATTTAGACTAACAGAAAGAGAGAAAAAAAATCCCCACCCCCCCCCCCCCAAAAAAAGAGAGAGAGAGAACACATTACAAGGACTGTGTCGAAACACGTCGCAGACAGTTGCCTGGAAGACTCCGTCAGAGGGCGAGACGCACAAGACCTGACAGGGAGGTAATCAGTCATTAGCACAACCTGTTCCTCGTGCGCTGTAAAACACGTGTGAGGAATGGGGTATTTGGCAAGGCTCAGCCCTAGCCAGCCAGACACCTTCCACCCGACAACGCTCACCTTGCTATTGTTACCTGCCTTGCGTCAGTGCCACCCCCACCCCAACACCACCCCCTTTGTAACAGCTTTTCCAGGATGTGTTCGCTTTGGGGTTTTGCATGTTTTTTTTTGCTGCAGATGCGAATGCCAGGAAAGATGTTAACTGCGACTAAAAGACTTCATTGTTGTTGTACATGTACACAATCTGCTCCGAGATACTGTGGTAGAGTTATTCTCAGGCCTCCCTCTTTGCTCCTTGACCCATACTTTTTTGATCTGACGCATTGTTCTGACCCCTGAACTAACAGATTTGAAAGGTAGGAGGTCTTGTGACAGAACAATGTGTCTGTAGCCAGGACACTTGGACCTATTCTGACATATTATCAGTGAAGGTCCAACTGACCTATTGTTCTCTGAGTCTGGGGCCGGAACAACACTACTGTGGTACCGTGAAAAGATAAGACAATCCTTCATCACCCACACTCATCTGTCCCCTTGCCACTTAATCAATTTAACGTCATCACATGACTCAACTGTCATCAAACCCCATCCATTACGAACCCTTTTCTCACACTAACAAACTAACATCATGGTATGACGTAACAGTGCCTAAACCCCACCCATCCACATATTTTACCACTTTATCACTTTCTCATCCTATGACGAAACCGTCATAAAACGGCAAGTTTCATTGCACTTTAAGCTCTGGTAGCTGATGTAACACCCATGGCATGACACTAATCCTTGGGACTCTCAGGTTTGTTCTCAAGTTTATTTCGCGATCAAAGACTCTCACACTGCCGAGCCCGTAAGAGCGAAGATATTCTAGCGAAGTGCATATCTGTGGTAAGATTGGGTTTGCCAGAAGCATGCAGAAGTATCAGAAGGAAGAGCAAACCTACAGCGGTTTGTGTTTTCATCAAAGACATTTCTACGGGTCCGCAGCCTGATGCAGTTAGACCGGCCCTGTGACGCCAGTGATATGGGGAATTACTAAGTAGCGGGTCCCAAGGGTCCCTCTCATTTAGTGCAGCTGGCAAAACACCATGATTGGAGAGAGAAACATCTCGCTCTCTATTTTTGTCACCTTCCTAGGCCCTCTGCTGCTACCTGAAATGCGAAGTAGACGCAGAGTGAGTCTGCACACCAAACGAGATTAGTGTTGGAGGAAGCAACACTGTATTCCGCCGGCTGCCCCAGCCGCTAAACGTTTGCCTGGTTGCACGTGCTATAGTTTGCCTGCTACACAGGTCACAGGCGCCGACTCATAATTCATTGTCTGTTACACCTGTGGTAGATTTGAAACACTATCACTTTGATGTTCTAGCAATCGCTGGGGTTGCTTCTTACTGACATAAGCCGGGACCGAACTATGGTTAGCATGCTATCTCCTTCGTCAAAAGTCGTCAACAAGCAATACTGTTACATTTATGCAGCGACAAATTGTATATTTTGTCGCTTTTAAATGCAACGAAGTATGTACTTTGCTTTGCAAAATGAGAGAGAGAGAGAGAGAGAGAGAGAGAGAGAGAGAGAGAGAGAGAGAGAGAGAGAGAGAGAGAGAGAGAGATGTTTCGAGCTTTTCCCTACCACAAAGAAAACTCCACTAAACTCAAATAATTTTATGAATAATACTCGGCATAAGTGACATATGCTTTGGCAGAATAGCCAGAATGGACGGCATGTGGAGAAAATGGCCCATAACCCACCATCCCATCGGGAGGAACAGACAGGTTAGAGCACAGATCCACCCATAATACTCAGATCCCTGTCGTCCGCCTCAAAGAACATTCAAATTTCACCCACAAAACGTTGGCAAAGAGAGCAGAGTTTGTCTACTCCGCCCTTTATTAATTGCTCAAGACGGCTTTTTTCTTCCGGTATCCAGCCCCAGTCATCGCGGGCCATCAGCAAATCCTGTTGTTGACCAGAATTGACGACCCGGGCCTGGAAATGAGAGGCATTGTGCGGGTACATTGCCGTGCACCCCGGGTGGCGGCGGTACGGAGATATGAGAGCTGAAGAACCCGTGCGATGAGGAGGGCAACTGGGCACCGAGGCGAAGTCTGCAATACAGGTTGTGATTGAGGGGGTAATTCACCGCGATAGTGGCCGTCAAAGGAACCTCGAGTCAGCGGGCGAGCTTCACCACTGAGCCCTTTACAGTGGTACCCCCTTTTCACACTGACCCCCCCCCCCCCCCCCGTAAATCTAGCCTCCTTTTCCAAAACAATGTTTTTCAGGTTTTCTGTTCAAACATTATCTTCGTTTTAAGACTCCTACCCTTTTAAACCCGATGTTCTAAAATGTTGGTTGGCGAGGTGTGGACCATTGAGCTGTATATAGGAACCCAAATTAATACAGCCAAACCACGGTCTTAAAAGTAAGAAAGTCTTGAAACAGAAGTACATTTGTAGACGTATTTAACAGATAATACGAGAAAGCACACATGCTCTAAAAGGGGAGATAGTTGCAGATCGGGTGTGTAAAAAAGAGGAATTCCGCTGCATGTTCTGATGTCAATAGTATTCCCCTGACTGAACAGGGAACAGCGCAGGGAGGAGACAGGCTGGAGAAGACAAGCTATGGCTGCCTAACGAGGTGTGGGGGGACCACAGGTAGCTAGGTAAATACATCACTGCGAGACGAGAACGCTCCAACGCTTCATTAACTCTTCACACGCCTGGAAAGGTGATGCCAGGTTAACTGTCATCCTCGGCATACCGGCCCCTCCGTCCTGCGGCAAATACGACCGTTACCTTGCTTTATGTGAGCTGAGACGGCGCGCTGTTAGCGCCTTGTGTTTGCTGAGACGAGTATTGTGTATCACGTGTAGCTCGTTGTGATGAGACAGTCATGCTGCATGGATTTTTATGGGAACGTGCATACATCGCGGATACGATTTTGTCGCTGACGTGTGTGTGTGTGTGTGTGTGTGTGTGACAGTGTGTGTGTGTGAGAGAGAGGGAGAGAGAGAGAGGGGGGCAAAAGAGAGAGAGAGAGAGAGAGAGAGAGAGAGAGGGAGAGAGAGAGAGAGAGAGAGAGAGAGGGAGAGAGAGAGAGAGGGGGACAAGAGAGAGAGAGAGAGAGAGAGAGAGAGAGAGAGAGAGAGAGAGAGAGAGAGAGAGAGAGAGAGAGAGAGAGAGCGCCGGCCTTGCCTCATGTGGAAATTCTTACTTGACCGCGATAGGTCCAGAAAGTTTGAAAGTGAAAGCGAGGTCGAAAACAATGTTCCCATTTTGGAGACCTAAAACAAAAGTCACCTGTAACGAATTCTTCAGAAAACAGCCAGATGGGACGGCCTGAATAATGATACTGGTGGAGTAGTAAATAGTTGTAAACGCCATTGATGTACTGATCTTCGACATTCTCAAGAACCTTTCATGGCTATAGCAGACAAAGTCAAATGAAAGTCGCGATCAAAGCGGAGATGTGCCACCTTCAACAAAACGGAGCGACGCCACCTTCAACAAAGCGAAAGACAGAGAAGTAAAACGTCTTGTGGGACCCTTTTTATGAGGTTCTACGCCTGCTGTTTCCGCCTTCACGACATGTATACGAACCCTGAGTCCACAAACGTTTGACTTCGCTCTCTCCTCCGACAGCAAATGTGGCGTAGCAAGTTGCGAGACGGTGGAGAGATTCACGATTCGTCGCATGTGTTGTATTCAGTCACGGTCCCACAGACTCGCGCACGCATGTACTCTACATTGTACAGATCAGCCAATGTAGAGGCTTCCATTTTGATCTTTTTGAACTGGAACATCAACAATTCTTGAAGAGGTTTAAACGGATCTTGATTCAAACGTCCAAGGACGTTTTACACTTCTCGACTGCTCAGAGCAGAGGGACCCCGAGGGAACAAGCGACAGACGATGGCGAGATTCGCCGTATGCCCTGCAGCTACACGCCTTCAACTGAAACGTTTAATGACATTCAAATCGATCCCGACGTTATGTTCTCACCCCTTGCTCAGACTTGCAAGAGCCCTAAATGATCAAGGTCAGCACTGACGTGAGACGTGCCGCAAGTTACTGCAGTAACGGCAATTACAACTTATTGACATTTAAATAGACCCTAGCTGACTTCTGAAACGTTTCAAAGATCCTACTAACCCCTCCTCAGATCGAAGAGAGCCCTGAAACAAGCAAGGTCAGAGCTGAAAGGAACATTCGCCGCGTTTTTCATCTCCTTCCAAACGTTTTGATGACATTTAAATAGAACTTCACTCTAGAATCGTTTTTATCTGACTAAATAGAAGAAAGCTCTAGTGGAGCAAGCTCGGAGATGATGGAAAT
This sequence comes from Littorina saxatilis, assembly GCF_037325665.1. Taxonomy (NCBI): domain Eukaryota; kingdom Metazoa; phylum Mollusca; class Gastropoda; order Littorinimorpha; family Littorinidae; genus Littorina; species Littorina saxatilis. Next base: position 50,393,354 of record NC_090256.1, on the reverse strand, counting down.
ATTCGCCGTGTGGCAGTGAACTCGAAAGATTTTCGAATTGCAAAAACAATTAATTACACAGCAGTGAGGGCAGCCTGCACAGCGGTCTGACGAGAACACAGCACGTGCTGCACGGAATCCCCTCACAGTGACGGTCAGCACACAGGTCAGTGATAATGGAGCACCCGTGCACACAACACCCCACCCCCAACCCCCACCCTACCCGCATTTACTCGAGTCACTTCTGTCAGAGCATGCATTGAATTAGTTACAGTATCGCTCTGTGATTTCACTTTAGTACGGCCTCTGCTTCTGTCAGACTTTGGAATTGGGATGCTTAAAAAAGTCTGAAGGTGACCTATGACTCCAAAATAATACACACATACAGGGCATGTATCACCAAATTGGTTTGAAACTATACCATTGGAACGCACAGAAAAGTCTGATTTCAGCCAAAAGTCTTGACGATTCTCACGTGCGTTCTGTGAGAGAAAATACATATCAGTGTTTTGTTCGGTTCTGTCAGAGCCTATACAGAGAATGTAGAGAATACATATCAGTGTTTTGTTCGGTTCTGTCAGAGCCTATACAGAGAATGTAGAGAATGCATCTCAGTGTTTTGTTCGGTTGTTCTGTCAGAGCCAATGGAGAATATATAGCTATTTGTTCCGTGTGCTGTCAGGGTTTGTACTGGTCAAACCGAAACCAGGCATGCATAACGAAGGTGTATCTAGGTTCCAATCTTAACTTTCCTGCTGCGTTTCTGAAGCAGGGAATGCAAAGTGCAGAGAATTTTAGACCTCCCCTCGCTGCCGAAAAAGTCTTCACATTCTGTGCTTTTGTCCAGACACAGCTGCGGACGACATTCTAGGAAGGCCTGAAAGTAACTTAGCTGCCACACACTCAGAGTAAATGCAGTTCAGAGAAACGACTTGAAAACATTATGTTTGCAAGAACAAATTCTGCAACAAATAAACATACTACGCCTGTGTCTTTTTCCAATTGTAAAATTCTGTGTTTCAAGAAAGACGTAAAGGGCAAGCTGTTGCCGTTGAAACTAGAGTTTGGAAAGACAATGTTCCTCGTTTTGATACCGCAAGAGCGGTTGGCGAATGAACAAACAGAAAGACAAGAGGAAGAAGGAACCGAGATAAAGCAACAAAAAGTCCGAGATAAAGACTGTAAAGGGAGATAATTAATTCCAACCCCGGCGGAGGTTGGAGTGTTCCTATTATATTCATCCAGTGTGTCTTGACTGAAATACAAGCCATACATGAAAAAACAAAAACAAAAGCACAAAAAAATACCACACACTTGTCTTGTAGTAGTCCTTGGTTGTAACATATACATTTATATGATAACACCTTCAACATGCTATTCTCAAAGAAGACAGTCATGTATGATATCGTGCGGCTTAGTCCTGAGATAATTATCATCTTGTTTCTCGATTGAGAATAATCATTTATAGATGACTATTATTCATTTCCCTTGTTGGGGTGTACTTGCATGTGTTGGTGGTTGATTACCCAAATGTCCTCTCAGTGATTGAGGCTTATATGAGGCTCAGTGATTATAAATCTCACTGTCCTTTACTATGACGTCCTTTCTGTCTCTATCATCTCTTACTTTTTTTACCACCTGTGTTACCCCCCTCCCTGCCTTGTGTGTGCGATATCTTCCCTGCGGGCAAGGCGAGATCATCATTCATCAGCCAGTCGCCCTCTCTCAATGGCCAAGATTACACACTCTTCTTCTTTCTCTTCCCTTTATCTCTCTCGTCCCTGTTCCCTCTTTTTCTCGTTTGTCTGTCTCCCTTCTTCTTTTTTGAGTAAAGAGGTGGTGTCTATGTGATAGTACCCCAAAGAGTAAGATGGTGGCTCTTTGACGCAATTATCCTGTCCCAGGCCATTGACGTGTGCGCGTTGAAAGCGGGCGGCGGAAGGCGCCGAGGAGAGTCGACTGGAAGGCGATCAGGAGCTCCAGACAAAAACCACACACACTGGGATGTGAAGTGGAGTGATGGCAACTGCTCACTACGATGCCCAGTTCTCTTTCTTTTTCGCACAATTTTTTTGGGGTGGGGGTGGGGTGGGGGGCTGAGAGAGGCCTGTGTGTGCCTTATCGTGCCGTTTCCATCACCCTGATTGGGATGTTTCAGGGTTAGATGGAATGAGGTAGACGTGCAGTTGAAAGAAGACCAGATACAAGGCAAAGAACTGATGTACTGAGCAATTGGTAGACTGTTTTTGTCATAACCTGACTGTCTGCCATATGCTTATTCATTTCTTATTAATATATTGTAAATGTGTTTTGAAAACACCACTATAAGCCGAAGGCTTGTTGCTGTTTTCATACTTATAAATGTCATTTTTTCCGAACATGTAAACAGATATAAAACATCGTTTAAACAAACTGATCTACTGAGAACGTTCCATTTAGCTTGCTCGATGGAAAGCGGCACACATGTAAAATATGCTGGCCTCTAATTACTTGCAAACTTGGTAATCGGTTGAACTTTAATTGTGATTTGGGAGAAAAGAGTGGATGGGGAGGCGGGTTACAAAACTTCGCCGCGTGCCTGCACAAACTGACTACAGCTTTGCAACAGGATCCCGAATGTCAAATGTTTCAGATACTGACAGTCTGACTTGCTCCACAGAAACAGCAGGCACAAAGACCCTTTCTCTGAATGCAACAGAAGGCAGCACAGTGCCGCACACACACACACACACACACACACACACACACACACACACACACACACACACACACACACACACACACTACACAGACAGAAGCTTACCTGGATAAATAAAGAAACTGTGCACAAGAAAGCGCAACTATCTTTCTTAAGAACCTTTGTGTTTTGCCAATTTTAGTTACGTTACTTCACATTTGCTGCCAGACAGGAGGCGGAGGAGGGGGAGGGGGGGGGGGGGGGCAGAAAACAGGGTGGAGGAGTGACACACGAAAGAGGAGAAAAATGTGCGAAAGAAAGCATTTTCTATTTCATTTCTTTTAGAGTCCTCCTACAGAAAGCCAGATGAGGAAACGGGGGGAGGGGAAGTGCAGACAGAAAGATAAGAAACGTACGGGAGGGGGGGGGGGGGGGGGGGAGTGGTAGGCGAGACCAATACACCTGAGAAGAGGGATGGAGTGGAATAATGTGAAAAGACCCTGTTTTGACGAGTACAGAGCGAGCATAAACCAGGCAATAACCAGCCCTAAGTGGCGGCTTACGTCTTCACTTCACATTAGCTTGTTCCATAAGGGTGGGTGCGGGTTGGTAACCAAAGGAAAAGGGGGTTTCTCTTCGAATGTTCTGTTTGAACAAAATGGCAAAGGGTTTTGACATAGGCTGAAACCTTTTTTATCACAGTGAAAAGGATTAATTTGAGGATCTGTTGCGGTTGTCGACCCTCCGTTGGAGGTCGATCACACGGATCAGCATATCCAGCACTAGGATGAACTCATCCTCTCGCTCTGGTGAACACATATATAGTACTCATCGGTCTCAGTCCACCCTTAAAGAGCAAGAGATTGCCATACCCCTTACTCTTGATGCGTCTGTGACATTTTTATTTTTATTAATACAACGGATTTTAACAACTTCACATATATGATTTTGTTTTACGGATTCAAGTTCTCTTGACTTTTGAAAATGGTGTATTTTTCATGAAATTATATTTGGCTTCATAATCGGGACACTTGCACAGCCCATGCATTATCACAAATATCGTGAAAGCCAAAAATGCTATAAATCGACGACATTTTTACCGGCAAACTACGCAGCAGAGACCCATCGCGTTGGCAGAATTAATGTACTCCCATAACCCAAGGAAATCGTTTGAATACTTCGTTACAAAGTTAAACTCTTTTTTCGATTTTCCCCTTAAGTAATTCGTGCCTGTTCACTTCAGATGTTAGTGCCACGAGCGGAGTGGGACTCACTGATTCAGCCACTCTCTCCTTCTGTGAAAACGTGCTTTGTGAGTTTGTCTGGCATCAACACACATGATGATATAAAGCCGCGTTAGGAGCGGGATTGAAGAGTACTGATGATCGATAAAGAGAGGAAAAAGAAGGAAACGAGCTTCCATCTCAAAGTGGGCATGCTGTACTGTACTTCAAAACACTGAGTGTTGAAACCGTATTTCAAACACACAGACACATAAATAACTCCCCTGATGTCTTGCCTTCCACCTTGTCTCTGCCAGTAAGTCTTTTCTTCTTTCTATCTTCGCCTGCCTCTGCATTCGTCTGTTGATCTTTGTGTGTATGTGTATGTGTATATGTGTGTGTGCGTGCGTGCGTGCGTGCGTGCGTAATTGCGCGCGCGCGTGTGTGTGTGTGTGTGTGTGTGTGTGTGTGTGTGTGTGTGTGTGTGAATGCGTCGGGTTTTGGCACCTCTTTCGTCCGACACGTAAATGGTTTGAATGATATAAAATATTCCTTATCCTTCGTGTGGCTTAATTCCTTTTCTTTCTTTCTGCGCGCAGGCCAACACCCTCACTCACGCATGAATTCAATGAAGTCTAGTTCTGTTTTTGCATCCCCTTTTCTAAATGTATTCAAATGCACGCAAAAACACTGCGCCAACAGAGAAAACCACTCAGTGTTGCAAGTGACACAAGACTCCATCTGAAATGGAAACATCTTTTCTTTTTTAAGATGTGTCTTTCATTCATATTTTATGGCTGTTCAGTCGCATGTTCAAACGCCTTACTGCGGGGTAAAAACGGTCATACACGTAAAATTCCACTCGTGCAAAAACACGAGTGTACGTGGAAGTCTAAACCCATGAACGAAGAAGAAGAAGAAGAAGAAAAACGCCTTACATGCCGCAATCATCACATTAGGTAGGAAGAAGGGGAAAAAACAAAACAAATACAAACGCATTTAAGACATTTCCTGGCCACTTCCCCATTTCAAATAGAAATGGGTGTGATCGACAAGAAGAAGAAGAAATAGAAATGGAAGATCACTTCTGCATCTGCACCCTTTTCTGTTATGTTGCATAAACAGTAGTTTTTCCAACAGTAAAATGGTTCTGATGCCATGGAATGAGTCCTATATTGCAGTCCGTGCTTTATAACTACAGGCTGAACGTTGTCAACAGATACAACGATGCTTTTCTCGAGAGGATGAGTTTTTATTTAAACCATTCGGTAGGTGGCTGTTTTTCCATTTTTTTGTCCCTTCTTCTCAGATTTGTAACACCTGACATGATAGAAACAACCTGTCTCCGCATGTGGGCATTCAAAGCAGAACGTGCCAAACCGGCGTGTGAACCTAACGGTGTGTTCATGTTACTAATCTGAAGAATCCACTGTGCCTTAATCTAGACCCACACGACACGATTTGATCGAAAACGCACCACAGGTATGGTAATTAATTAGATACAAGTGAGTGAAGTCGCTTCTGGGCGCTGCTTCTCTCCGAAAAAGAAGTAGAGCGGCGCCGCCTGGCGGGGAGACGACTAGCGCCCTCTATGACGCGGCGGCCTAGTAACAAGCATCACGTACACGAACATGGGAAGTAGCTCAGTGGAAGTAGCCCAACCAAATTCTCGAAAAGAGTGCTGTTCCTTTGCCTATTCTACATAACTTTATCAAGCTTTTAAAACTCTTGCTTTTAAAAAGTGTAGGCAACCTTTCTGCGCGGTAGCATTATTTGTAACGTGGAATGGTATAACATTGGAAGCGATCCGATAACCTTTCTTCTTAGGTATTATACCTTCAAAACTTCGTAAGGCCCAACGTTCTCGGATATTTTTTAGGTCTTTAAACCGAGGTTTCACTGTACAGGAATTTGGGAGTGAGGCACCGTACGTGTGTTTAATGATCAGCCGTGGCCTTACCTGAGCAATTAATATAATGTAGACAGAAGAGAATGTATTGGCTGCCGTGTCTTTTCAAAGCGTAGCACCGTTTAATTTTGTTCCGTGGCAGGACAAAGCACTGCTTCTCTTCACGGATAGGGAGGCCACTGCAGTGAGTCAGAGCCCCTTACAATGTACAGACTTTCTTTTCTTTCTTTATTTGGTGTTTAACGTCGTTTTCAACCGTTCAAGGTTATATCGCGACGGGGAAAAGGGGGTGGGGGGGATGGGATAGAGCCACTTGTTAATTGTTTCTTGTTCACAAAAGCACTAATCAATGTACAGACAACTTGATAGCAAAAAAAAAAAAAAAAAAAAAAAATGTACAGACAACTTGATAGCAAAAAACCCAACTAAAACACAAAAACATCTGCACACACTGCACGAATCACTAATGCAGGTAAACCCCTGGATTTAAATGCAAGTGACACACAAGGTGCGAGTGAATTAAACGCAGGCAGTGTAATTGCATGACGTTCACAGTATAACTGTGGCCCCACACCAAGAGTGATATTATTAAAATGCAGCATCGAACAGATTTGAACAAAAACGGCAATGGTCTTACTTAAATATATTTTCTCTTCTAGCCATCAGCTTCCAGAGTTCCCAACCCTTTAACACATTTATTTAAACCTGCGGTTTCTTTCTGTTTCATACGCCCATAAAGCATAAGAAGGCTTGACATTGCTTCATGACAGCACACTATGTGGGACATCCTTTGATACGCGTACGTATGTAATAGATTGCAAGAAACACATTGCTTATTCCGACACACACAGATACACACACACACACACGCATGCACGCACTCACGCACGCACGCACACACGCACACACACACACACACACACACACACACACACACACACACACACACACACACTAACAACAAAATTACTTCTATAATAAAATCTTGTTTAAACCAACAAAATCACCACAAGCAACAACAGCGCATACATGATCAATACATGTATAGGTCTTTCCTCCTCTGTACCGTTTGAACCCTTTCCCTCGATCAACCCCCAATCCTTACACGCACCATCCCTTCCCCCTTTCACACATGCAGATCATCCGAGGTTCTGGGTGTGACAACTAAGCGACAATAAAGAGTGACAATTGCCGATCAGGTGCGCAGAAGCCAACAGCACTCATCAAGCCGAATGCATAAAGAAGACAAGTCCCAGACGACTCTTCCTTTTTTTGGCTTGTGTTTTTACAAGCTTGGGGACAAAAATACAAAGAAATACGCAAGCAGAAAAGTTGAGTGGGTGTAAAGAGATCAAGAAAGAAAGAAAGAAACAAACAAACAAAGAAAAAAACCATTTGTACACAGCCATGCAGCATATGAATCATACGAATGAAGCGTACACAGGTTGCACACCGTATAAAAGCAAAGATTTTACACAGAGACATCTCTCTGGACAATTTGTTCATGAAAGGAAGAATAAAATCGACCAAAAAGTGGAGAGAAAAAAACTTGGGAAAAAGAAAGGTGATGAATAAGCATAACTTACTATTAAACAACATAAAATCTTTGGACTAAGCATCAGATATTCTCTTACGGGCCAGCAGAATAAACCAACCGCAATAAACCATTGACCAAAAATCCATCTAACCAGGCATGATGCCACACGTTCAAAAAAGTCAAATGAACTCTTGAAAAAGACGGCAGACATATCCCACGGGGAATGTAGGAACTATTGCAGTGTTAAGAAAAGTAAGAGGCGTCAGAAGGACGCATTGTCAGACAGAGACTCAGACCGTTTGACATTTGGAGGCAGCACTCACATTCTTCCCTCGTCCTTCTGCAAGCTTTCACAAACACTTTGCACGAGTGCTAACCTGAGGATGGTAGAGTCTGCAAGATTTGTAAAGTCTTTTTAGGGGTGGGTTGGGGTTGGTGCGGCGAAGTTGCGGCTGGGCATGCATGCAGTGGATGGGTGGGTCGGGATGGGGTGAGAGTGGACGGAACGCCGGTAGAAACTCAGGTAACAGTGTGTGTGTGTGTGTGTGTGTGTGTGTGTGTGTGTGTGTGTGTGTGTGCGTGCGTGTCGTTCAAAGTTATCTTCCCTCTGAAAACAAAACATGATGTTCCAACCGCTGTACTGTAATAAAAGAAATAGCCGTGTACCAATGTGAACTTTGTGTCATACTTCAGGAAGCCGGGACGTTCGGTAATTTAGGAAGCCAGTGAAATACTGTGGTACTGGTAAAAAATAAGACTCCCCACAGTTAGTAATCAGACTTTGGAAATGTAATACATTTTCAAGTGAAAATGCGCTAGAAGTGCATGCTAAATAATCAGCTGCTCTGTGATGCATTACACACGTAGGAAGCAATTTTGAACATAGTCCGCAAAGGAACCACATCAGTATTTGCGATGTCCTTGCCATTTTCATGCTGTACGAGTTGATCCCCCTTTTTCAGTTCACAGATCCCTATCATCGTCTTTCAGGCTCTGTCTACAAGTCTTCCGTGCGAAGAGAGAATAGAAGAAGGGAGAAAAGAAAGAAGGAGAAGAAAAAGAAAGAGAGCAGTCAGCCGCTAATGACAGACGGCGTGGAGTGATTGGAATCCACTGAGATAAAATGACATCTACCCCCCCCTCCCTTTTTTTTTTTTTGCATCTAGTCTTTAATTTTACAGCAGTCATTGATCTTGTTTAAGGATTAGAGCGCTAAGCTATGGCAGTGTTTAAGAAAACTGGTGCAGAAGACAAAAACGCCAGCATGCGCGCAAAAAAAGGAGAGAGAGAGAAGAAGAGAGAGAGAGAGAGAGAGAGAGAGAGAGAGAGAGAGAGAGAGAGAGAGAGAGAGAGAGAGAGACTCGACGACGCCGCCAAAGACTCGACCTGTGACTGACTGACAGAATCAGGAAATGGAGGTAAGAGCCACCAGCCCCAGTGACGGAGACTGACAAGAGACGTTGCTTGCACAACCTTTGTTGTTTATCTCTGGCAGTCTGCTGTGCTTGTTGACTGACACAATCCACTCAGCACTGACAGGGGCGGAGGAAGACGGACGGTTCCAGAGGAAAGGTCATCCCGGGGCGACGTAAGAATGGGGGGTTAGGGGGAGGCAGCACTGGTGGCAGGAAGGTAGAGATGGCCCACAGCCAACGTGTCATCCTATGCCACGGCAAGAAACGGCGCACACCGATTGACTGACACCTTGAGTCATTTTTACTTTGCTAGATCGTTATATTGTCCCTCTCTGTCTGTCTGTCTGACTCTGATTTAGGCGTAGTAAAGACACGCTGTAAGTCAAGGATGGTGCCTTAATCTATGTCCTTTTATGTTAAAGATCAATCAATCAATCGACCAGCCACACACACTCTACCCCCCCCCCTCTGTCCGTTGTGTGTGTGTGTGTGTGTGTTCGTGCGCGCGTGTGTTTGATGGGAGGAGCACAGCACATGAATCAGGTAACTACGGACTTCGAGGTTTTATCTGGCGTCGTGAGTCATGGTTCTCTAGATAATTCATGGCTTTTAACGAGATTTCTTCTTCCGAAAGCACAAGGTTGTTTTTTTTTAATTAAAAACAAGATTTTATTCGGAAGATATAGGGTGGCATGTATAGTACAATATAAACACTGACTTGGGACCGCAAAACAAGCTAAGCCTATAAGAGACAAAGCACAATGTTGATTGCTACTGCCAGCTACTGCGACTGAGTTTCTGAGCCCTTCAACCCAACCCGCTGGCCCATACAGAAGTGACTATCCTGCAAGATTCTGGAAGCGTCCAGTGCTAGCTCCGGCACGGTGAGCACCATGAAACACTCAGACTGAATCCAGTCCGGCGTGTCCGTTTCCCAAGACATGGCACCAGACAATCTGTGTTGCCCCTCGATCACTCCACATAATATAGTCACAAGACTCAGACTCTACTCTGCAAACTGTTGTAGGGAAACGACCGCTTGAAGATGAAGTGAGGTGTTTATGTCGCCTTGATGACTCCAAACCCAGTCACAAGACTCAGAAGCTCTGCAAAAGGTGGAAGGGAAACCCCCGCTTGCAGATAAAGTCAGGTGTCTAGGCTATGTCGCTTCTCGACCATTCTACAACCAATCACAAGATTCAGAAACTATGAATGCAAAAGGTGGAAGGGAAACCCCCGCTTGCAGATAAAGTCAGGTGTCAATGTCGCCCCTGAGTGACTCCACGTACAGGGAACATAGTCTGTGGGCGTGACGCCTCAGTTCTGGTTTCACAAGCCCTCCCCCTGTCCTGGCCACGGGCCTTGTTGTGTCGGCAAGATTACCTCACCCCTTGTCTCCCCATCGCCACAACTACTTTCCACCTTCACGAAGAAAAAAGGAAATCCCAGAAAAGCCCCTCGTGCCAATCTGTTTGTTTTTGTGGCAAGATAGGCAGCCTGAGCGTTCCTTTTTCCGGCACGTGCTTTATCGCGCTCATCTCATTGCTATACCCATCACACTCAAAGGTGTGTGTGTGTGTGAACGGGGGGGGGGGGGGGGGGGTAAAGGGGAGATGGAAACAATGGAGAGATGGGGGTGAGTATGACGGCTTACTAGTGCCAAAACCTCATAATTGTAATTATCAAGGGAAAATTACTAATTTTCCCTTGATAATTACCATTTTCACGTGTTTATTACTAATTTTCCCGGGAAAATTACTAACTTTCACCTGTTAATTACTAATTTTTAGTTTTGGCTCACTTCCTGACGGATTGCTAGTGCCAAAACTAAAAATTAGTAATTTTCCCGTGAAAATGAGTAACTAACAGGTGAAAACAGTAAATGACAGCGTTAATTAGTAATTATCACGTGATAATGGGTAACCCCAGGTTTTGGCACTAGTAAGCCGTCATAGGGCTTACTAGTGCCAAAACCTCATAATTGTAATTATCGAGGGAAAATTAGTAAATTTCCCTTGATAATTACCATTTTCACATTTTCCCGGGAAAATTACTAACTTTCACCTGTTAATTACTAATTTTTAGTTTTGGCTCACTTCCTGACGGATTGCTAGTGCCAAAACTAAAAATTAGTCATTTTCCCGTGAAAATTACTAATTATCCCGTGAAAATGAGTAACTAACGAGTGAAAACAGTAACTGACAGCGTTAATTAGTAATTATCACGTGATAATGGGTAACCCCAGGTTTTGGCACTAGTAAGCCGTTATAGGTGAGAGTGAGTGAGAGAGAGAGAGAGAGAGAGAGAGAGAGAGAGAGAGAGAGAGAGAGACAGACAGACAGACAGAAAGACAGACAGAAAAAGACAGAGACAGAAATTGAGAGACAGGCAGAGAAAGATACGGGGGGTGAGGGCAGGTTGGGGGATGTACTAACATTCTCAGTGTGTATGTGTGTGTGTGTGTGTGTGTGAGTGTGTGTGTGTGTCACTCGAAGAACAGTGGGGGCGCGGGGGGGGGGGGGGGGGGGGTGTGTGGTAGTTTTGGGGGTGTCGGTGTGGTGTACTAAATGCTTTATCTGTGGAATGCAGGGCTGACTGGGTGATGGGTGTTTTTGCGGCATCTTTCGCTCTTCCATCACTCTTCTTTTCGACTTGAGGATGCTCAACAACGCGCACACGCGTCATCTGAATGGAGCCAAGGAGGTAACGAGAACACAGGGCGGAAAGAAGAGGAACAAAAGAAAAAGTGGGGAAAGGGGGGGGGGGGGGGAAGTTCCGAGAAGGTGGAGGAGAAGTAATTACAAAACAGGTGTGGATGAGTGGGGGCAACAAAACACAGGTACAAAACGGAAAAGCAGCAGGAGATAACAGTAGCTATTAAAACTGAGGGGTCACAAAAGATTTTAATAAAAAAACAGAACAACACAAAAACCTAACCTTCACCGATGTGTCTGCACTCACGCAGAAAGAAAGAAAAGAAAAAGAGAAGAAAACAAAAGAAAAGGAGCGAGAATCGGAGTGAAAGAAAGGGTACACAGACAAAAGCGTAAAGACAAACCACTTGCACTTCAACGAAGGAACTACACTTTCATTTTTTTTCTTTTTTCATTTATTTATTGTCCCATCGCTGGGAAATTCGGGTCGCTTCCTCCCAGTGGAAAGCTAGCAGCAACGGGGTCGCGCTACCCAGGTGTCTGCGTGTTTAGGTGTATTCAGCCACCTGCACTTATGGCAGAATGACCAAGGTCTTTTACGTGCCACTGTGGTGACACGGGGGTGGGACATGGCTTCCGTCTCTGAGTCTGCACATTAAGTTGACCCGTGTCCGTCCCGGCCCGAATTCGAACCAGCGACCTTCCGATCAAAAGTCCAGTGCTCTACCAAGTGAGCTACCGACCCCCCTACACTTACGTCGGACGAGCAACTCCCTTCCACAGGTTGATAAGACAGGTAAATATAGCGCAGGTCAATAAAGCATGTTCTAAAAGCAGACCACAAACACTTTATACTTCTTTTGAGATAATCTGCAAAGCACTCCTGCCGTTGAGTGGCCGTAAGTCTATTTTGGTACAAGAGGTTTCTTTTAACTCACAAAGCGTCGCTGTATTTCTGCCTCGCTCGCTGATCAGCAAAGATGGGCCTCCGAGCTATGGCCCTATGGGCTACAGGTGTGTGTGTGTGTGTGCATGCGTACGTGTGAAGTGAAAATAAAGGCATTAGTTGTCGTTAAAAGGAGCTAAGTCAGAGCTGAAAGGTATAAAGCAGGCGTTCCTCAAGGTTCTGTGTTCGGCCCTTTGTTGTTTTTGATTTATATAAATGATAATGTAAATGATATTGAGTCTGTTATTAAATTGTTTGCTGATGATACTAGCATGTCACTTGCATTGAATGATCCGGTAAGACGTGCCGAAATTTTAAATATAGACCTCGATAAAATTAGTTGTTGGGCAGCACGTTGGAAAGTCACATTTAATGAAACAAAAACCAAATTGCTGAATATAAAACGTGACTTAAGCCAAATAGACCCGTTATTTTTCAATGGAATTGTTTTGGAAGACACAAAGGAACACAAGCACCTCGGTATTATTGTGCAAAATGACTGTAAATAGGACGCTCAAGTCAGAAATATTGTGAAAAATACCACTTTGTTAATTAATTGTTTAACTTTAAGGCATCATAAGTATAAGTTATGCAGAAAAAGTTTGGAAATAATGTACAAATCCTTTATTTTGCCACATTTTGACTATGTTAATGTATTATGGGATAATTGTACCGAAGCCCTGTCGAACACCCTGGAAAAACTACACCTTGAAGCTTTACGTATTATAATTGGCGGTGTGCGGAGAACTAGTCATGGTAAGATTTACAAAGAAACGCCGAAGACAACATAAATTGATTTTATATCATAAAATGGTTCATGGTAAATGTCCCCTATATTTAGTTGACCTTTTGCCACCACTAGTTTCATCCTTAAATAATATCACAGAAGACGACCACTTGAAAGATTTGTACCAGCTCACAGGACAGAAATCTTCCAAACATCCTTCGTTCCTTCGACTACAATTTTATGGAATGATGTGCCTGATGTGGTTAAAACCACAAACTCAATTAGCGAGTTTAAGCATTATTTACAAAGTCCTCATCATTATGTGCCAGTTTATTATTATTTTGGAAAAAGACAGGTAGAAAAACAACACAGCAGAATGTGTTTAAACATGAGTAACCTTAATTCCGATCCAGATACTGTAAAACAACTTGATTCTATTGGGTTATTTAAAAAACGTATTAGTTCTGATGATTCTGTTGCTCCCTCGTATAGATACACATCTGATCGAAAATCAGAAATTATCCATTGCAGACTGAGATTGAGGATCAGCAATCTAAATAATGATCTATTTGACAGACATTTAATTCCCGACCCGTCATGCACTTGTGGTTATCGTGTTGAAAATGCGGAGCACTATATTTTTCATTGCCCCTTATCTCTTCAAATACGTGAAGTCACCTTGTCAACACTGCCCAACTATGATTTGCTAACCGCTGATGATTTTCTGTATGGCAATAGAGACAAGTCAGACAGCGAAAATGCATTGATATTTGACCAGTTATTCAGGTTTATCTTATTAAGCAAACATTTTGAATAATGAATGCATTTATCTCATCCATGTTCGAAACGACCATGTGCAGTATTGTTTACATTTCCTTGTCCTAGTAGTATTCTATTTTCAACCATGTGGAAGTCATTGTATGCGTGTGTGTACATGCGAGTGAGTGTGCGAGCGCGTGTGAGTACTGTTGTTAGTTTAGCTTTGTTTTTTGTTCCTTTTATTGTTACATGTTTGTTTACCACAATTTACCATTATTATTTTGATATTATTTCAATCTTGTTATATTTAAATCGTCCGCCAAATATCATTTGTTTTTTAAGAGTACGCTTATAAGCTTAGCTTGTTGTGCTCCATGTTCCCAATTTCATGTATGCGGTAATAGTACCAATGGAATTTATTGAATAAACTTGTTTAAACCAATTCCGATTTATGCAAACGCCATTTAAAAGATAACCCACAGTGTGCGTGCGGTAACCGGAACGAAACAGCTGAACATTACTTGTTATACTGCACGTTGTTTGAAAATGCTCGTATGTTCACAATTAACTCACTGCCTGCCAATTTTAGACACGTGGAAACATTATTAAGAGGCAGCGAGCAACATTCATTTCGCATAAATACATTGATTTTCGAGTCGGTCCAATATCCTTTATTGCTGAATCTGGTCGACTAACTTGAAGGATTAGCCCACGTACTGGTTTTGTGTATGTTTGTGTGCAGGAGAACGTAAACCCGCCTCTCAGTGTTGTTGCATCAATTACATATTTAACATAAGTAATAATTATCATTGAGTTTTTGTTTTTGTTTTGCTGTTCTCTTTTGTGTGTGTGTGGTTGTTTTCTTCCATACATTCGTAACGAACTATGCTGCCCTCTCCATGAAAATGTACATTTATCTGAACTTACTTATTGCATGTCTCAGCATCGATGTTCTCGTCCCACGCGCTTCATTCATAGTCTCACCTTATTTTATTTTTTAATTTTTTTTTTAACAATTTTTTTTCCCCCTTTGTAAATCCTCCTGTTTTGATTAAGTTCCCCATACCCCCCTCCTACATTTTGTTCTTCTGTTTATAATCGTGTTGTCCACCATCATGAAAACTTGTGTAACTTAGCATTGTTATGGTCACGTCAAATAAGCATCTGCTTGAGTTCGTGTCCTAGCTGCATTTTTGTCAATTGTTTTATGTCATGTATTTTGAATAAAATTGTGTTTAAACCAAAGGCATTATACCGCTTGCGTAGCAAAAGACCATCTTCAGTGAAATTCTTTGCAGCCAGTCGTGAATGGCCTAAAAATGACTAAGAACTGCTGTCTAAAATAGCGACAGAGACTGTAGTGACACAGTTGCTAACGTCTCAAATAACATGAAGCCGGTTGGTCAACTGCAGTCCTGAAATAGCGTTATAGTGACAATTACTTTGACAAGTGGAGTCTTGCAGTCTTACGTAGACACGCTAGTGGAGATA
Organism: Littorina saxatilis; assembly: GCF_037325665.1. Classification (NCBI taxonomy): domain Eukaryota; kingdom Metazoa; phylum Mollusca; class Gastropoda; order Littorinimorpha; family Littorinidae; genus Littorina; species Littorina saxatilis. Next base: position 50,378,037 of record NC_090256.1, on the reverse strand, counting down.
GGACCTAGTACGGTAAATTGTGGTCTAATTACCGGGGGTGCAGCGAGCTGTGACCCGGAAATGACCTCAGCCACGCGTTATGGCGGCGACTGAGCAGGGCCCGTAACTCTGCATGCCTGGCACAGTTTTTCAGACACAGCTGCTGCACTTTTACATCAAGTATTGACGTGTTTTTACCGTGTTCTTCTTTCGTGTTCTGGTTTTGAACAAACAAAAAGAACGTGCTGAGTTCAGTTTACAGGGGGTGGGGAGAGAGATAGATAGAGAGAGAGAGAAGTGGAGGGACTGTCTGTACTAAGATCACCCCGCTGTCTCGAAGAGATATTTTTATTTCCAATTTGCCAGGAAAAAAAGGAAACAGAACGGAATAATGACTCACACCTCTCCCCTCCAGCACTGCTAATTGAAACTAAAGTTCTAAGTAATAATAAAAACACACAAAACAAAAACTGAAAAAACTGTGTGTCATATGTCTTACTTTTTACCAGGAGTGCAATTAGAATTGGGAAGCAAGTTAAAAACGCAGTGAAAGTGATTTAAAGGCGAGACCTTCAAAGGCTGGCAGTGAATGCCCACAGATAGGAAGATGGCAGGAGGCGCAGGACTCAATACGACAGCACTGAAATCGCGTTGTAGCAGAACCGAAGAAATTCTACCACTGCCACACTGCAGAACCAATCTCGTCGTTTCACAGACGATTGCCTGTCCAAATCTCCGTGCCGGTTCCATGGCTGTGGTTACCGTCAAAACACCTTGATTGACACCTGCACAAAATGCAAAGGTGCACAGGTAAGGCGTGAGTGCGGGCGCGGCGCGGGGTATCGGTTAAGTGTCAAAAGGTGTATACGTGTGGCGATGGTCAGGTGTGATAGCAGACGATACTTCCCCGTGTCGCTATGCACTGAAACACTGAGTTATTCAGTGCTCTGTAAGTAAGGCGTACTGACAACAGGTGGTGCTGTCTGCTTCCTGCTCGGCACTCGGAGAATCTCATATGAATTCGAATAGGTATACTGCAAATACATACAACAGGTATGCTTCGAGCGTACACTAGTTCCTTCTCAAACTGAGGAAGGCGCAATACAACATTTAACCGAAAGTGACACTAAACGCTGCACTCGCTTAACGAAGTGAAGATATTACGTGTATTAGCCTGGCTGTGACATATGAACTTAAAGAGTAACTTAATTAGTGAAATGGCACAACTTGAAAAATAAGTAGAAACGAGCATTGAAACATGCTAGCCGCTAGGTCACAAACTGAAAAACCCACCCAGCGATCAAAACCATCTCCAAACAGACTACTGCCGTTAGACAGGGGAAGGCATGCAGACGCCGGCAGAATATTGTAACAGGTGCAAAAAATACAAAGAACGACTGCTGCTTGCAGACAACACGTACACGGTTACAAACAACGCAGAGCAGTCGATTCGAAGCAGGCCAAAGGGCAGGGGGCAATATCCCCAGGAACTCGGTGCACGCCGGGGTCTCATCAAAACCGGTCACAGACAACAGCACAAGCTGGACGTCTTCAGTCAATACTTGACGACCATCGCGCGGAGCCTGTGCGCACGTGCTAAAGGTCATCTCACGCCCTCAATCACCGCGGCATTCTGCGTGCTCGCCACGAGCTCCACCGCGCCAGACACTGATGAGTTCAACCAATGTTCCAGGCTACACTGGAATATTTTCGGTACAACCTCACCCGGCAAGGTACAACCTCACCCGGCAAGGTACACACTCTACACTTTCTCAACGCGCTACCCCAGCACATTCATCCCCAAGACCCAGCACATCCACCCCCAAGACTACAAAGAGATGCACCCAGCCCCGTTGTCTCCCTTTGATATGGAGTTATCTCCCCTCCTTGACCGGATGAGTCCCATTCGTGGGAACAGGTGTGACGGGTAGTGCGGGCACTGCTGAAACAACGCCCGCTAATGTAGATAGTTCTCAGACATTCACAGCGGCCATGCTTGTACACACAGACTGATCTCCGTACAGTCTTTGTTCACAGTGCTCCTGAACAACGCCAGCTAATCAATCAATCAATCAATGAGGCTTATATCGCGCATATTCCGTGGGTACAGTTCTAGGCGCTCTGCAGTGATGCCGTGTGAGATGAAATTGTATACGGCCAGTAGATTGCAGCCATGTCGGCGCATATTTACCTTTCACGGCCTTATTCCAAGTCACACGGGTATGGTAGACAATTATTAACTGTGCCTAAGCAATTTTGCCAGGAAAGACCCTTTTGTCAATCGTGGGATCTTTAACGTGCACACCCAATGTAGTATACACGGGGGGTGGTTCGGACACCGAAGAGAGTCTGCACACAAAGTTGACTCTGTGAAATAAATTTCCGCCGAACCTGGGATCGAACTCGCGCTGACAGCGGCCAACTGAATACAAATCCAGCGCGCTACCAACTGAGCTATATCCCCGCCCCTAATGTAGATAGTTCTCAGACATTCACAGCAAAGATAGTACACAGAGACTGATTTCTGTACAATCTTTGTTCACAGTGCTCCTGAACAACGCCAGCTAATAATAGATTGTTCTCGGACATTCACAGCAAAGATTGTACAGAGAGAATCTCTCTGTACAATCTTCGTACATAGTACTCCTCTCCTCACATGAGCATAGCTCTCATAGCAGGCGTAATCCGAGACAAGAAATTCTTCCCAAGCTGACTGGACAGCTGGGGTCAGCACCACGAGGGTCCAGTATCGTCCGGCAAAGATACCAACGGTCAGAGTGGTCAACTCCGCTATAGTCAAAGGATCGCGAAGGCCAAGGGACCCGGGCCTATGAGAATTGTGTTCTTCGTCGTTGCTGGTAGATTGCAAGCGGAGATTTAAAAGAAATTGGTTTTTTTGCAAGGACCAAGAAAAGGATAGAGAACCTCTGTTTGGGTCAAGTCTGCAAGATCAAAAGGACACATGTTCTTGAGTTCCACTTTTTAACGCATTTATTTATTTTATTTATTTATGTAACAAGAAGAGCAAACGCTCGATCGAGTCACTTTCGCAGTTCTGAATATTATATGAGGCATCAGATGGACAGGAAGAAATTGCTATTCACAACACAATGAGTCACGTTCACATAAAATTTGAGCCCGGTCACTTTTATAGTTTCCGAGAAAAGCCCAACGTTAAGTTGTGTGTTGCCGAACAGAAAAGGCTAGTTATCTCCCTTGTTTTTCTGATAACGTTCGTAAAAGGCTACAGATGTAAATACTTTGATGTAAAGAATAATCCTACAAAGTTTCAATCACATCCGATGAACTTTGTCAAAGATATAAAATGTCTAATTTTTCCTTTGACGCTGACCTGTGACCTTGAAAAAGGTCAAAGGTCAACGAAACCATCGTTAAAGTGTAGAGGTCATTGGAGGTCACGACTAAACAAAATATGAGCCCGATCGCTTTGATAGTTTCCGAGAAAAGTCCAACGTTAAGGTGGTGTCTACGGACGGCCGGCCGGACGGCCGGCCGGACAGACTAACACTGACCGATTACATAGAGTCACTTTTTCTCAAGTGACTCAAAAAGTGGTGAACCCTTTGTGACATAGTACAAGACTAGTCATAGTTCTACTAGAAAAAGAGACACATATTAAACAAAAAGTGTTCAAAAATTGTCATTTGAACACTAGTGAACACTATGTGTGCTACTTTTGCCAGTAGAACGATGTACTATGTCACAAAGCGTTCAAACCTTGTTCCAAAAATGTGCTAAAAAGGGGAACACTTCTGTTTGGAGTACTGATAGACTGAAAGCAAAGATATTCTGAGGACTAAGACCGGTAGAGAGTATAGACTCTGCTGTTATCCCTACTGAAAGATAGAAATCGCCCACCTCACCTGTCCGCTAACTTGCCTACCTGCACTATCTCTGAGGAATTGTAGCCGTGATGCGTCGACACTTACGGGACTTCGTGTAACGAGAATGCGCGTTACGATGAGAATGAGATAATATATATATATAATTTTTTTTAAAGAAGTCTTAAAAGCCTCAGCGGAGAAGCGATTGTATGATAATTGGAAGCGATTGTATTTTCCTATTCCTTTTCCTTTTTTCGTTTCGATTGCAGAATTGTATCGAGTCTCGTAACTCACACTATTCGGTACCTGGCTGCAATTCGCGGCATTTTGATGAGGAAGCAGACTCCTGGCATTGCAATACAATGCCTCTCCTCCCCCCTCCACTCCTCAAATCTCTGTCTCTCTCTGGCATCGTGTCCTGATCTCAGTCTCTCTATTTCTGTCTCTATGTGTCTGTTGGTCTCTCTCTTTCCACGAACTTTCGTTGCAAACTTTAAAGTCAAACCAAACCGAAAGTTTAACGTCCCAATTCCAAGGATAGATCTCTTCAAATCAAGCTTAGCCTATTCTGGTAGCGTCCTGTGGAATTCTCTCCCGGAATTTGTGAGAGTCCCAATGAGTCTCAATACTTTCAAAAAACACCTTTCACTGTATTTAATGTTAAATTACGAAAAATCACAGTGATGGAAGACTTCGTTTAGTTATATTTTCATTTGTCCAAAGCATCAGTGTTCATTATATCCACACAAAAACACTCAAAGCTTTAATAACACATTTACTCATGCATGTGTATTCAGCATTGTTTTCACTACGTTACATATACGACGCTTTATATTTGTGTATAATAATTAATATGTAATGTGTAAATATTCATATGTTGTTGTTTTTCTCTACCTTTTTTTCTACGTTAATATCCGTGTAAATATGTGATTAGATTAGTCCCCTCTCTGGGCGAGGGCTGGTTGAAAAAAAGCTCGTTGTATTGCTTATGCCACAACCCTCGAAAAATAAAATTTAATTTGATTTGATTTGATTTGATCTCTCTCTCTCTGTCTGTCTCTCTCTCTCTGCCGATTGAATGAATTTGTATGTGTCTGTCTCTATGTGTCTGTCTCTTTGTGTCTGTCTCTATATGTGTCTGATGTGTCTGTCGGTCTCTCTCCCTCTCCCTCTCGGTCTGTCTCTCTGTCTGTGTCTGTCTGTCTGTCTCTCTCTGTGTGCCGATTGAATGGAGACGAAGAAAGACTCTCTCACTCTCCCATCCTCCACCCAAACACCTCGATTTAATGAAGACGAAAGGAAATACTTGCCCCTCTCGCTCTCTTCAAAAAAAGAAGTCTACCTTTAGATAGTATCTTTCTCTCTAATACTGAGAAGTAGAGGGGTACGCAGCGAAATCTGGCGGTCCGCCCTGCTTGGCGTAAGATGATGGGGAGGGAAGGTTGCAGATAACAAGGCAATTACTTATGTTGAAGATTTTCACCCCGCGTGTTTTCCCGTCTGTCTCCATTTGTATTTCCACTCCCCGGGGGCTCCCAGGCAGGTGGGCCGCCTCACCTGAAATGCCTGCAGACAGGGCGGCTGAACGTTTGTTATCGTCAAGCCATGATTGGGATAACACCAACCGCCCCCCCCCCCCCCCCCCCGCGCCTTATTGAAATAAACTGGACAAGCAATTGAGATAAGAGTTCTTCTTCTTCTTGTTGTTGCTGCTACACGTGGAGACCAGTCCTATTGAGAAATGTAGTGGTCATCTGCAGGGACGCCGCCGGGCCGTACAGCTTATCCTGGGTGGGAGTCGGCTCCGGCCACATCTTCCTTCTCAACAACTGGAAGTTCCCGCAGTCTTGTAGGATGTGGTGGGTGTCTTGCTCTGCTTCTCCACAGGGACACATCGGGGACGGCACAGCTTTCAGCTTTGAGTGGAGGTGTTCGTTCAGCCTGTTGTGCCCTGTTCGCAGCCTGAAGTTGGTAACCTGCTCTGGTCTTGTGAGTAGGTGAAGGCTGTCTTTTTGAGCCGGGGTTCGGAACAGGGCTTTAGTAATGGTATTTAGCTCGGCAAGGCTTACGGTGTTATCTTCTTGTTCTTTTTCTGCACCGGATTTTGCCAGGTCATCGGCTTTCTCATTTCCCTCTATGCCGCAGTGTGAGGGGATCCACTGAAGCACTGTCCGTAGGCTCTTGATGTTGTTGAGGGCCTTCTTCAATGAGGGTTGACTGTCACTGTTATGAGAGTTGTTTTTATTGAAATAGTCGTGTTATGGTGTTGACTGTGACGTGACAACGTCTGATTACGTAGACAAAACGAAAGCAAATGATAGTGATCATTTTGCACATGGATACCGCTGAAACCGACTTGAGTGGAGCTAAGAGAGTGTTGTTATTAACGAACACTGCTACTCTTCGTCGAAACCAGAATTCGAGGTTCACTGTGAAATAACATAAAGGGGATCGCACGGAAAAGCATTATGCATCAAACGTTGAACTTCATTTTCCTGAATAGTTTCATCGGTGAATGTCATAGTGTGCGAGGTAACAACCCCACCTCCCTTCTCTCCCCCCCCCCCCCCCCCCCCCCCGCCTCTCCCCGGTACAATACTTCTATAAGGCATAACATAGAACCGACAATTGTTTTGATTTATCTACAATCTTCGGGTGAGCAATTTTCACTACCTGCAGAAATGAATTTGTATACTTCCCGTTCCCGACTGGAGAAGCTGTTGAGCCTGGTCTGACCTGTTTACCAACAACGTGTTTATTAGCCTCCGATCGTATCGCCTGCCGTGAAGTCTTGCAGCCACACAATTAGAAGTGAATGCAAGTTCAGTACAGCGTGGGAACAATTTTCTAGTTCCCTTGAAGTCACCATGTGTGAGGTAGAGGAGAGAATGACACAATTGATAGGATCATAACTAGACGTGACCGTAAAATCAAGCCAACAATTAAACCTATGCGCAACGTTCACTGGAATTATATCCCCGCACGGAATCGTACAGTTCCATAACACTAACTGTCATTACAGGATACGCGGACCAACAATGACAGTATTTTTACTGCCAGGTGATAAAGAAGGCCAGGGTCCCAGGGAATCGAAGTCACACCTATCACAAATAGTTTAGTGGCTAGAAGCGCTGACCAACAAGTGTTCAGATATTTTTCTAATTGTCGTTTCTAGATAGTAAAATATGTGCTGAAAACGGTCAGCTATCGCACCATCAAGAAATCGGTTCCCTAGTACCCCTTTAAGGCTCTGGAACCACCCCGGGTGGCAATATCGGGTCGCAACAGAGAGTGTTCCCCATAGCCGGAAAGAGCCTCAACCGTGAAAGATAGAAAGAAAAGTATTGAACAAAAAAGACGCACAACACCAATGTGAACCATTTGTGTTATCATACTTATATTAAAATATTGATGACCATGGAATAAATGGGTTATTTTTAGATTTCTGACAAAAAATCGCGAAAAACATGACAAATTGTCTTTTTTATAGCCTAAACTATGAAAGATTTAAAGACAAGTATTGAACACAAAAGATCGCAATGGATAATGGCAACAACATTTGCTCTCATTGTGGTACAAAATTGTTGATTGTTTTTTAATACTTTTCCGTTTTTGTGGATTTCACAAAGCATACCAATTAAACGGCAGTCCAGGTAACTCGTCCGAATTTTTGCGGCTAAGAGCCTCAACATTTGAAGATAGAAAGACTATCATTGAACAAAAACTATGGTAAACACTAATGTTAATAACTTTTGATCTCACACTGATATTGAAATATTGATGACCATGCAATTAATGGGCTATTTTCAGATTTGTGGGTACAAAATCGCCCAAAACATGACAAATTGTCTTTTTTCTAGCCTAAACTATGAAAGATTTAAAGACAAGTATTGAATATAAAAGATTGAACGGGATAATAGGAACAACATGTGCACTCATTGTTGTACAAAATTGTTGATTGTTCTTGAATATTTTCCGTTTTTGTGGATTTCACAAAGCGTACCGATTAATCGGCAACCCGTGTCAATCATCCGAATTATTTCATGCTGCGCCAAAACGATTGAAAATGGATGGAATATTAGTGTTTGAAGACAAAAGGCGCACATTGTCATGTTAAGCATATCTTGTTACACCGTATACACATCAAAATCGTGATAGCTCTTGGTTTGAATGTTACAATGTTTGATTTTGTGCAAGTTACACACATTGATACTGACAAAATGTAATGATATTCCAGGACAATATATCCAGCGCGCTCTTTGGGTCCCCAAAACACTGTACATGGTGAGTCCCATTGTGGTGCCAAAGTAGAAAATAATTATATTCACTTTAGCGATAGTCCGCAGTAGACGACATCAAATGACACAGACTGTAATGATAACTCAAAACTCGTCATCGCTTTCAGCAAACGCGTCAAAGTCAACCTCCTCCTCGTCTTCCTCGTCATCCTCTTCTTCACAACCACCATCTGCCAGAAGATCGATCAGCGACACAGGTAGGATGGGCTTGAGGCACCACACGGGTTCCAGGACACCGTCTGCATTTTTCGTCCATCCCTGCCCCTGGTCGTAGGGTTTGGGCCTCTCCAGAATGCCTTCATGAGCACGCTTGTACAGGGCAACGCGGTGGTTTACTCGCTGAATGTGCGGCATCAGAGCAGATTGGCAGGGAGGCATGCGGGCTAGATCGACCTTACACTTGGACGTGAGTTTCTCGTTGTCTCCCACCATCTTGCGGAGTAGCTTTCCACGAACGACATCAACAGATTTCTCACGACTGTAATTGTACATCAGGCACGTAAACTCTTCCAACTGCTTCACCACCCGAAGTTTGACATCCCAGTCTATGAAAAGACCTTGGAGATGGTGAACCTCCTCGACGATCCAGACTGTCCAAAGGTGGGGAGACATCGCGAACTGGAGAAGACCGAAATCAAGAAAAGCGAGGAGGCTGTTCAGAGAGTCATCACTGCTGTCAAGAACTTCACGAACCCGTTTTCCATCTCAGACAAAGACAGGCTCTACTCCTTGGCGTCTGGTGCCCCTGTCCGCATGGACGTCGAACAGGACTTGCTTCAGGCGGAAGCTAAAGGCATGGTCGCCAAAACTGACTTCATCACCCGCCTTCAAAGTGGAGAGCCAGGAAGCTTCTTTGACATTATAAAGAGGCAGAAACTTAAGGCAATGGAGGCTTGCAGCAAGGTGGTCACGCTCACATCCCCACAAGGAAAGGCCCTCCAGTACCAGGTGCAAAGCGACATCGCGTTTCTACTTCTCGTCAAATCACAGCAACTAGACGAACCATTGGACTTAGACAAAGTCATGATGGGTGGTGCTGTACCTCCATCATGCCGCAGCGCTGGGATACAAGAACGCTGTGGTCAGAACCCCGGACACGGACATCTTTGTCATTCTTCTCTACCACGCTGAAGCCATCAAGTTGACTGTATACCTGGATACGGGATCAGGAAAACATCGGCAACTGATCAACCTCTCTGAGCTTGCAGAGTCCCTGGGGCATGACTACTGTGCCACTCTTCTTGGGTTCTATGTGTACAGCGAAGAGGACTGCACCAGTGCATTCAAAGGAAAGGTGAAGGTGGGGCCCTTAAGAAACTGGAGAAAAATCCCAAGTTTCACACGGCATTCAGGCAGCTTGGTGACGACTGGGATGTCAAACTTCGGGTGGTGAAGCAGTTGGAAGAGTTTACGTGCCTGATGTACAATTACAGTCGTGAGAAATCAGTTGATGTCGTTCGTGGAAAGCTACTCCGCAAGATGGTGGGAGACAACGAGAAACTCACGTCCAAGTGTAAGGTCGATCTAGCCCGCATGCCTCCCTGCCAATCTGCTCTGATGCCGCACATTCAGCGAGTAAACCACCGCGTTGCCCTGTACAAGCGTGCTCATGAAGGCATTCTGGAGAGGCCCAAACCCTACGACCAGGGGCAGGGATGGACGAAAAATGCAGACGGTGTCCTGGAACCCGTGTGGTGCCTCAAGCCCATCCTACCTGTGTCGCTGATCGATCTTCTGGCAGATGGTGGTTGTGAAGAAGAGGATGACGAGGAAGACGATGAGGAGGTTGACTTTGACGCGTTTGCTGAAAGCGATGACGAGTTTTGAGTTATCATTACAGTCTGTGTCATTTGATGTCGTCTACTGCGGACTATCGCTAAAGTGAATATAATTATTTTCTACTTTGGCACCACAATGGGACTCACCATGTACAGTGTTTTGGGGACCCAAAGAGCGCGCTGGATATATTGTCCTGGAATATCATTACATTTTGTCAGTATCAATGTGTGTAACTTGCACAAAATCAAACATTGTAACATTCAAACCAAGAGCTATCACGATTTTGTAACAAGATATGCTTAACATGACAATGTGCGCCTTTTGTCTTCAAACACTAATATTCCATCCATTTTCAATCGTTTTGGCGCAGCATGAAATAATTTGGATGATTGACACGGGTTGCCGATTAATCGGTACGCTTTGTGAAATCCACAAAAACGGAAAATATTCAAGAACAATCAACAATTTTGTACAACAATGAGTGCAAATGTTGTTGCTATTATCTCGTGCAATCTTTTATATTCAATACTTGTCTTTAAATCTTTCATAGTTTAGGCTAGAAAAAAGACAATTTGTCATGTTTTGGGCGATTTTGTACCCACAAATCTGAAAATAGCCCATTAATTGCATGGTCATCAATATTTCAATATCAGTGTGAGATCAAAAGTTATTAACATTAGTGTTTACCATAGTTTTTGTTCAATGATAGTCTTTCTATCTTCAAATGTTGAGGCTCTTAGCCGCAAAAATTCGGACGAGTTACCTGGACTGCCGTTTAATTGGTATGCTTTGTGAAATCCACAAAAACGAAAAAGTATTAAAAAACAATCAACAATTTTGTACCACAATGAGAGCAAATGTTGTTGCCATTATCCATTGCTATCTTTTGTGTTCAATACTTGTCTTTAAATCTTTCATAGTTTAGGCTATAAAAAAGACAATTTGTCATGTTTTTCGCGATTTTTTGTCAGAAATCTAAAAATAACCCATTTATTCCATGGTCATCAATATTTTAATATAAGTATGATAACACAAATGGTTCACATTGGTGTTGTGCGTCTTTTTTGTTGAATACTTTTCTTTCTATCTTTCACGGTTGAGGCTCTTTCCGGCTATGGGGAACACTCTTTGTTGCGACCCGATATTGCCACCCGGGGTGGTTCCAGAGCCTTAAAGGGGTACTAGGGAACCGATTTCTTGATGGTGCGATAGCTGACCGTTTTCAGCACATATTTTACTATCTAGAAACGACAATTAGAAAAATATCTGAACACTTGTTGGTCAGCGCTTCTAGCAACCGTACTAAAAGGGAAGAAAGGTTCTCCAATGAGGTCGTGTCATGAACGTTCACACAACTGTGTTGAACAGCTCAATACAAGACCATGTGCACACGGAGAAGATAATGTAATCCATGTCAGAGTTCGATTGGTTACAGAAACAACAAAATGCCAAGCATGCATCCCCCAAAAGCGGCGTATGGCTGCCTAAGTGGCGGGTTAAAAACGACCATACACGTAATAACCGTGGTAGTGTCAGCCCATGAACGAAGAAGAAGAACGGCCCAATAATAAAGGTCAGTAAAATGACTAATCAGGAGTCTGTCAGCCTCCTCAGTGAACTCTGCTGATCTTCATCAAAGACAACCGTGCTTCAACGAGCTGTACCACACTATCCTAACAATAAACTTATCTTATCTACACGTGTAAAAGCTGTCAGCCTGGCATGCCATTGACAAGTGCCAGACTTGTGGCGGCCAGATGACCCGGTGTCATACAGCGGAACCAGCGAACCTTGTGTCAGCATGTGAACTCCGTAGAGGCGACAGGCGGTGAAGGTGAACGCCCCAGACGGTGTACCGCGCTACCTGTCTGCCTGTGTAGGAGGGACCCTCTCCGACCTTTAGCTCACATTTAGTGATCGGCACAGGTGACTCGGTTCTCTGTGCTGACAGATCTGCCCTCTGCTGCTCTTTCACTAAGTCGTGTCTTCTTCTTGCTCTGGGTGAAGTCGTAGCAGCAGAATTTGGCCAAGTTTTCTCTACATCTTAGCATCGCGTCCTTTTACTCTCGTCATTGGGATCATCGTCATCACTGTCCTCATCATAGTAGTAGTAGTAGTAGTAGTTGTACGTAGTTGTATTAGCATTTCTTTTAACCAAAATTGAACCTTAAAATGCAAGCTTGTTTAGCTGAGATGAGAGATCATACGCTACGCTGTGAGCTCCAACAAAACTACTTTCTATTATTAGCATAAATGGGTTCTACCTTTATGGCTCTACTCGGTCTTCTGGTCTGACGGCAGCGGCAATATGATTCACTTCAGAGGATGTTTTTCCTGCCAAACCAGTGCATCAAAACACTGGGTTTGCCAGTAATTTACCCCGAATGTGCAGGTGTGTGTGTGTGTGTGTGTGTGCGTGAGGGAGAGAGAGAGAGGGAGAGAGACAGAGACAGACAGAGAGACAGACAGACAGAGACAGACAGACAGACGGACAGACAGACAGAGGTACAGAGAGAGATTCCAGCATTAATGAAGGCAGCCGGTATGGCAGGGAGAGACAAAGCACAAGCAAGCTGTCCCATAAATCAGCCGCCATAGCCACAGCATCATCATCAGCGCAGACAGGTACACCCACTGCTAGGCGCCATCACTTGAGGAACGCAGCCAGCAGCACTGCCTGTAGAATGTGGGGAAGACACACATACATAGACGCATGCATCTCTTGCTTTTAACATTAGAACAAAAACAAAAGCGAAGAGAGCCACTAATCCAAAAACTAATCCTCGACGGCATCTAATCTTGCAAGCGAGTTTGAGATAATTTCATTAGCTGTATCATAAGTGTTTGTCTGTATGTCTACTAAAATGACCACTGGGTCGACGTACTATACAAGTAACGTTTTGTTTTTGTCAATAATTAATCGTTCCAATAACCTACCATTCTTTTTTCTTTTTTTTATGACGAAAGCCACTTTTGTTAGTATGTTAATTTTCATTATCAAAGATTGTATAAATAAGAGTTCGCAAACATTTTGTTATGCCCATAAGTGTTTCCCTTGTCGTGCTCCCTCTCATGACAACATAATTTCCCGGTATGGTAAGTCACTTAAAAATTAATAACATTTTTGTTATAACCAAAGCCGCTCAGTGCAATGCGTGCACAATTTGCAGGTGCAAGTGTTAATAACAATGTGCAAGCCACGCTGTCAACACAATCGCAACGGACTGACTGACTATTAACAGCTATTGTGTTTTCAGCGTAGCAATAGGGCCCGATATTTAGACGAGACAAGTATAATGCCGACGAGTCGAAGACGAGTCGCATTATACTTGTTCGAGTCTAAATATCGGACCCTATTGCTACGCTGAAAACACAATAGCGTTTATATAGCTATTCTGACATTAAATTCTGTGTTAGAATCATGTTTTTGTCAGCGACAAGTACCAGAATGGTCCATGTCGTTGATTGCAGACGACGGTTCCCTTTCCGCATGAAGCCACGGAAATAACCGAACATTGAAAAACCCACGGACATGTATTACGGAGAAAACTCGAGATAACCGGATGCTTAGCATTACGTCAATATGTTAGGAATCATATGACGTCATGACGTATCATGCTTGCCTACGTAGATTGTATGTTCGAAAGTCTGACTTCTGTTGGGAATTCGCGTGGTGAAGACAGCGGTAAATCTGTAGATGATAAGAGAACAAGGATTGTCTCAGAAGAAACGACGAAATGTTTCAGACCGGTAACTTCATTTCAACATTGCACTATACAATGGACGTTCTATGTGACAGGAGAGTTTGCTGATTTTGTGTTAAACATTGGAGAGATCGTCTGCTAGAATCCGAGATAGGTCGCTTCAGATTGCAGCTTCTGGAAATTTGCAAGGTTTGTTGCCTGTTAAAGAACTGGATTTTACACGTAATGTAGGGCCTATGTCATGTACAGTAAGCAACAACAAAAACACACACAAAGCAAATGGCATCGTCTGTCGACTAGTCACAGAGTGACAGAAACAAACCTGGCGAGGTATGCGTGTACTTTATACACGTGGAAGAAACCGGAACCACGCGTCTTTGTTATTGCCGATATCGTTTGGATATCGACAAAAATGGCCAACTTTTGTATCGTTATGCTTTGATGATCGGAAAAGGGATGTGTGAGACCATCCAATCACAGCCCCCGAATTCCCCCACGTGTCCATCAGAATAGCTATATTGGAGTTTAACGTCCTCTATATTGGGACAGGTATTGGTAATACGTTGAAGATATGGTGTGATACTTTGATTCGAACAAGCCCGCTGTGGCTGTCTTCTTCGACACGCCAGCATTGGGTTTGTCTCGTCAAAGTATCGAAATACGATCATGATAATCGGAGACGTCTCTGTCTCTCTATTTAGCTGTGTCCCCCCCCCCCCCCACCCCCATTCTCTCTCTCTCTCTCTCTCTCTCTGATCGATGTGTCCCATGTTCCATATACATGTACATGATAACCAGACTTTTATTTATCAACCTTGACCCTGAGGTCACTGAGCAACGGCTTACGGCGACCAGATGCTCCTCAGTGGTCATGGGTACCAGTGAAAGGTTAGTTCCAGGTCGATTCTCGTAGTTTACCGAAACTACGATATATATATACGAGATGCGCATGCGCAGATTCACCATAATAAATGTGTATGCTTCTGGTCGACGTCGGACACCTTTTCTGTTCTTTTTTTGTTGAGGAAAAAATGAATTTTTGACCGACATGTCCCGGTGATGGTTTTGATGCAAACGTTTTAATATACTTCTTCTTCTTCTTCAGCATTCCAGAATTTCCTGGTTACGTGTGAGCTCGTTTGCCCATTTGGGTTCCCCACACTATACTCTGAGAGCATAGTCAGCTTCACTCCGCTTTCGTTGAGTAGGCATGCTGGGTATTTTCGTGTTTCCATAACCCATCGAACTCCGACATGGACAACAGGATCTTTTCCGTGCGCACTTGGTCTTGTGCTTGCGTGTACACACGAAGGGGGTTAAGTCACTAGCAGGTCTGCACATAAGTTGAAAAATCTCTATTCTTAACCCACCAGGCGGCAGCGACCGGGATTCGAACTCACGACCTCCCGATTATAAGGCCGACGTCTTACCACCACGCCACTGCGCCCGTCGTTTTAATATACAACATGTGGAAATGGTGTTCGAATGGCGACCAGAACATTTGCGTGAAAACTCATTATTGTGAAAGGTAAGTTTTTCACGCTATGTTTGCAGTCACAAGTGAAGTGAAGGACAATTGCAGCCTGCAAGTCTGGCAGCGGGGCCAAAGAGCCTGGACTATCTTTGACGGGATCACTCCAGACTGAACGCAGCCCGAGCAATCACCACCACCACACCTCACCTTTCACCTTTGCCCACATGAAAACAAGGTAGGCCTGGGGTGGGGTGGAGGACTCAAATGGCACCCACATTCCCCTTCTCTCGCTCTGCCTGTGTGACAACAAGGACAACAACGGGTTGTGGGATAAAGGGGGTTGGGTGGGTGCAAAAGGGCACCCACACACCCTTCTCCCTGCGCTTCTTGGGAAACAAATAGGAGGGGGGGGGGGGGAGTTAAAGGGATCCCACATCCCCCGTTGTTGGCCGTTGTTCCACAAGCAGGGCAAAGCAACAACAGGGAGGTGGGGGGGGGGGGGGCTCAAAGGCACTCGCATCCCCCTTCTCCTCGCGCTTCTGGGAAAACAACAAGAGAACCAACCCACTGAGTTATATATAGACGTGCATACATCTCTGTGGAAACAACCACATAGATAAAGACAAAGACTCTATAAAATAAGTATCTGTGGGTCCAGCAAGGGGACCCAAAGGGCAGCCACGCCCCCCCCCCCCCCCCCCTGGCCCAAACTGTTGGCTCTCCCAGAACCAGATGATGGAGAGAGAGCGGCGTGCGGACTGTGTTTGTCCGTTCACTTCACGGTAAGTAATGAGTTGGCCTGCTCGGGGCCAGAAAGATGGAAACACTCCATGGGCAAAGGACAGCGGAAAGGAGGGAAACAAAATACACAGGACGGCAGGAATTCAGGAAATTACCTCCCTTCTCTTCCAGGGGCGACAAGCCTCAAGTCAAGTGCGTTTACCACTTAATTACCAGGGTGAAGAATGGACTCAAGGTGGCCACGCACTTCACAAAAGATCAGAAGGTCATGAAAGAAAGAAAAACACAGAAAATAGAAACATAATCAGGATAAAGAAGAAACCAGAAGAGAGCCGCGCCGAATGACCTGAAGTGAAGCCGAATGTAAACCACGCGAACAACCCAACAGCTAAAACAAGAAGGCGAAGTAACATGAGGCGATCGACTTCAATCGTTTCTTCCCCATTGCTTTTACTTTTTTCAATCAAAGCACATTTGCTCCATATCTGTATATAAAAAAATTAATAATTAAAAAAAAGTGGTTACATTTACCTCCAAAATACACACTCTTTTTTTTAAAAACATTGCTAACAGACGAAATATTTTTGCATTTTAAAACGATGATGTGCTGTCTTAAACATACTGTGTCTTCATTGCCTCGTACACACACTCTTTCATTTCTTTTAAGTTATTCCCCAAAAATATAGCTTTGATTCTGTGCAGTGTATTCCGAGGGCGACCTACACACTCTTACCGGCGATTTCCAATGGACTGGATGAGAGAGAACATCGGATTTTCTAATGTCCTGATAGTGAACTATTGTACTCGTCACTAAATTTCGTAAACAGATTCAAAGAAAAGATTAAAGTGAAGAACAAGAACAAGAACAAGAACAAGAATTTATTCCGCCATATATCATTGCAGCCATTGGTATTTGTGTGGAAACACTCATACATTCAAACACTCCTTGCATAAAGTCAAAGGCTAACAACAACAACAACAACAACAACAACAACAACAACAACAACAAAAACAAAAACAACAAGACAGAGTCATCACCGACGTACAAATAACTAAAATGAATTTATCACCGTGTTTTAAAAAAGTTGTTGTATATATTATGTATGAATAACTGAATGTATAATGATAAAATTCGTGTTTTATTTTTCCTTTGTTCTACACGGTTTACCATTGTACAATCAAGTGTCCGCAGAAGATCGTGGTACCGTTTGATGGTGAATGTCAGCTTTTGTAGCACACGGTTTGCCATACATAGAAGTGCCCGCAGCCAAAGCTGGACAGACTGCAGGAAGACAAACAGAAACAGGACGATAGCAATTCCAGCCAGCGTCCGAGTTTACCTGCCGAGAGCCAGGCATCTCTATCAGCAACACACGGTCCTCCGATCTGCAGCAGCAAGACAATTAGCAAAGAAAACAACCACCAACCTCTATGTACTCAACTAAAATGTGTGCGGAAAAACAATCCAGAGTTTCCGATTGGTTCTGCCGACATCCCTCCCCTCATCCCTGCGGAAACCTTTACGATCTAAACGTCATGAACTGTCTGCAGATTTAATAACTTCATTTATTGTAACGTTAGTAACAACATGAATTCATGCGTAATGACTTTGGTTAAAAAGAAAACAGAGACAAAACGTGCAGAGAAAATACCCCACAGTGGTTTATAAAAATAATGCACTCTGAAACAGGCTTCATGTACTTATTCGTCGCATTTGTCATTTGGGAAACCGTTCAGTTTCTATGCAATCAAAGAGCAGTAGCCGATCGAATATGTTCCATTCACACTCACAAACAAAGGTCAGAGCAGATTTGCACTCAGACTAATCGTTAGGTGAATTCCGGAATTGTCAATCACACAACGCACAGTCATGGTCCTTCACAGCCGCCAAGACCATCCTGTGATTTGTCTTTTATCAGTGTCACGCTCTACTTCTCTCAAAATTAAATTCACATTTCATTGCGTCTATTCAGGCGGCACAACATAATGGACCAACAAGAAGTTGAAAGGGTGTATTTTGAACAGAAGAATATCGATTGTTGTTGTTGCCACTTTTGTGAACGCCGTTCAAGTGCTTGCAAATAGTTTCTTTCAAAGCCGTTATTGCTCACACTTCAAAAGCAAGACCTCCGCAAAATGATTTCTTTCCAAACAGACTTTTCTTAACATTTATCCAAAGAGCTAAACGTTTCAAATTTACAAGCGCTTGCGTCTCTCTGCCCTATATTTTGTGTTTGTTTACACTGACACACACTCACAAAACTTACAGCTTCACCGTTTATACGTTTTAATTACGTCTTTGCAAAGTGCAGTGTCGGGTCGTTTAACTTATAAATTGAATTTATCCCCTCAATATGGGTGAGAAGAAAAAACACACACACGAAAAAACGAGAAAAAATACCCCTACAAAAAACACTTCAAGTAAATCAACTTCAAACTGACACTATCGAAGACGCCCCTTGGACACACTTAGCGCACAGACATACTCGCCTTTAGTTTAATACACAAGATGCCAAGCTATGACCTTAATCAGGGCCACGGCATCTGCCAGAAATAAAGACAATAAATAAGAGAATTAAAACTGGGGGCTGTACAGAGTGCAAACCAAACCCTCCACACAGTCAACTGGTCGATCAAGAGGTTTTGTTCAGTGCACACAAAAGTTGACAGATCTCCACAAAGACTGGCACTGATCACAAACTAATCCTAAGCTATGTGTGCTTACTCCTGAGTAGAACACAATGGTCTTTTATTCTGATAGAAAGTCACAAATGAAATCGTAGACATCAAGCAAAATGCCAACACGTATTCATTACGCTGTAATGTTATACATGGATTTTCTGACATGAAATTGCTGAAATATACCAAAGCATTCGCTCTGGTATAATGGAATTATAAATTGATATTATATGTTATAAATGGATTTCCGGTACGTAATTACCAAAGTATACCTACGAAAGTAATTCACTCTGGTATGCAGACCTGGGAACCCCTGTTTTGCATTTAGAGTATTCTCAAACAAACTTTGTGTATTGTACTCCACATATTTGAACATCGATGATTCAAACATACTTCGCGCGCGACCGTAGCACCTTGAATTTAGTTTACCAATACCTTTAAAATAAATGTTTCTTTCAATGTTCAATGACAAATGCTGTAATCATTGATCAAATGCAGAGTTATAAAGTTATTTTAATTATTAAAAGAATCAGAAACAGTCTTAAGAAGTTTTCTCGTCGTATTTTTTTTCCACCGACCGTACTAATCGTATTTTACACAATTGAGCGAACAAAATACGGCGAAATCGTATGGGTTCCCAGATCTGTGTATGTTATGAATGGGGTTTCTGGCAACCATTACCAAATAAGTCAAAATGACTTATCGATTCTTGACTCTTTTCTGGGCTCGCAATTTCACCCGGTGGGCCACAGTGTAGAAGTGTAGAAGTTGGCTTTACGGTGGTGCTTGGTAATCGTACACACCTATAGCACGTGTTGAATTAATACCATTTTCTGACATTTTCTTCAAAACGCGCATTTAATCGGGAAAGGCGTCGACTCTATCAAAATATTTCATATGCTTCAAATAATGTGAAACCGTGGAACGTTTCTTGCGTTTTATTTGAGCTCATCCTGGGATTGGAAAATATATATTTATTTTCGCAAAATGTCAGGTGATCACTATTATGACCTGTGATTATATTGTTTTTACCATGCCGCAAACACTCTTTTCTGTGTGAGCCAAAATCTCTCTCTCTCTCTCTCTCTCTCTCTCTCTCTCTCTCTCTCTCTCTCTCTCTCTCTCTCTCTCTCTCTCTCTCTCTCTCTCTCTCTCTCTCTCTCTCTCTCTCTCTCTCTCTCTCTTTCATGTTTGTAAAACTTTTACACCTTTCTTTTCAACAAGCACCCTCTACCTTCGATAGAATATAGATAAGATATTGGCAAAGGTCTTCACCTCTTTTCTTCAAACTACTTCGCGTACCTCTTCGAGTATCACCCGAACGCCCGCTTTATGGCAGAAGAAATGCTGGTGGAATTTGAACGACGAATAGCTCCGGCCCCGTAACTGTATTGATAGCATACAGAGCAAATACTCGAGGAAAAGTTGAATGGCACGCGGGCAATAGCAGAGGAATCAGAGCCAACAATTAGCAGCCTGCCTACACACATGCTGCCTGACCCTCGCGCTGGGTCAACACCAGCCATTCAAAAGAAAACATCTTGGCTCTCACCTGCATGAGAACCTCACCTCACCTCACCGCATCTTTCAAAGTTTAGCGTTTATATCATTCCATCTCCTCAGCTTGGGTGTCCTGGGCTGAGGTGCACAACGCGAAACTGGGTGCCACCCAAATGGGTGGTACGCATGCAGCCGCAGGATTGGTTGAAACTGAGATTTGTTGTGATTTAAACGAATCAAACCCTGCGGCTTGTTCCAACCCAGTTGGGTGGCACCCATTTTTGCTTCGTGCACTTCAGCCCTGGTCCCCTCAACGCTGTGTTACGTTAGTGAAAAAGAGTCTTAAAAAGAGATCCCATCTATAAGCCTTATAGTGACAAATAGAAGGATATGGTTGGAATGATGGAAGAACGTTGGAGAGTTTACAATGTTATAGGCTATCTTTTTGGACTGTCTTTTGTCCTTTATTTGAAGATCCGCAACAAGCACGGAATGAAAAATGTACTGCGTCTATTGATCAAAGCAATACATTACGGTATGCATGAAATGCCGGTTGAGCAACTGTACACGACAGACAGACAGACACACCTGAGCATTCTGCCCATTCCATTCATATGCACACGATAAAGTGCAAAGACCTATAGCTCTCTCCCCCTTTCTCAATCTCTCTCTGTCTCTTACATCGCATCGCAAATACCACTCTACAGCTAACAACCAGGACATGTTTGTTCATATCAATCATTTTTCAAGGCCTGGTGCGAACAGATAACTTACCGTATTTCATCAGTTTGCTTGGGTTTTTTTTGCACTTCCACGGAATACATTAATTGTTAGTAATTTTTCCTTCTCAATGAACACACTGACATACTGACCCAAAATGACCCACTAAAATTGGAAGAGTTAAATGACGATACCCTCCCTCCCTTGTTGCCTGACGACAACACAAGATCTAGCGAGATCGTACTCCACACCAAAGCCCCAAGATTCCACAAGCATACAGTAGAGCGAGCAGATTGCTGTGTTGTATCCACCATCCCCATCCCGCCATTCCCAATCGTTATCCTTTAACACATACAGACAAACACAAGACAGGACAGGACCCTCTCAGCAAATCCATCCGATTGTTTGAGCACACAGGGAGGAAGCCCTGGCAGCGTGTGTGACGCTGTGCGCTGAGACTGAGAGGGACGCCCCCCTCTCCAGACTTGCAGCCAGCAGGGACATTCCTGCAACAAGCCCCCCCGATCCCCCCTAACAAAGCCCCGGCTTGTGGGGGGCCAGAGCTGCCCTGGCTGGGTCAACAGTGGCCACAGGGGGCCCGTTGTGAGGTCCGGCAAGGTCCAGGAAGGCGGGCAAACGACAGTCCGGCCCTGGACACACAGCACGCGATGACACGGGAATGTCTGTGTGGAGGACAGCTCTCAGCCAACGTTCAACGCAGGGTCTATGCTAATGCTTGTCCCTGTTGCATCACTCCACACGGGGGCTGTATTGCAGTGCTGACGAAGCCCCTGTGTTAGCTAGTGACACAACTTTCAAAAGGGATGGATCACCGTGATTGACTTGCATATGCAGGAAAGGGAAAAGAAAAAAAACCAAACACCCATCTTTTCTTTTCTCGAGACCTAAAAACAGGCAGCAGGGAAAAAGAGGAAGCAGGCATGTCTGCACAAACAGGCGGCAACGGAACCATTGTCCATGCACAACGGTAGGAAAAAGTGTTCGATGCGGAAAAGAGAATCAACATTGCTCTGGAAAGTCCATGACGAAATCACCACGCAGACAAATGAAAGATAGAACAATAAGAAAACAACAAACAAACAGCCGTTTTTCGGGGCAAAAACAACACGAAAAAGAAGAGGCAGAAAACGCCAATGCAAACTTCGCTCTGTTGTCTCTGCGCGTCCCTCAGAGCTCTTTATCGACGTACAGAAACCCTACAGGCCTATTCAGAACGCATCACTAAATTAGAAAAATATCAACGGAAACGTCTTTTACGATTGCAATCGGAGGAAGTAGGGAAGGACGTAAAAGCTTTCGGGGGATCAAAACGGTTTGAGCAGTGACAGCACAAAACTCTGGGACTAAATGTGAGCACCACGAAAAACTCGGTGCCGATGCCCCGAGCACCCAATCGGTGATGGCGTCTGTCTGGGTCGTCATTTCCATGTGTCACCCGTCCCAAAAATTCAATACAGTCTATATAGACTGAAATCTGTTCTCAAATTGAGTTGAAATAAAGACTGTAATCGTCACATTGCCTCCACTGAGTAAGTTGTCATCTTAACACAGGTTTGCGCAAAGACTGAAATCGCGACATTGCCTCTACTGAACTCTGTAAGTTATCATCTTAACTCAGGTTTAACAAACATGACGAACAGAAGTCGCCGCTTTTCCCTTGGGAAAAAATCGTAGCCTATAAATCATTTTGAAAAAAATGTGATGGGTTGAAAAAATCAGCAACACTGGCATTTGACGATCGTCAACCGCCATCCTGAATGACGTCACAGGACATGGCAGCCATCGCACTTTTTACACCTCCCAAATTCCTCAAACGTGCGAAACGGTGACTATTTTTCTTTCTCCTTCTGCTGCACAATCAGGACAGAGTTATAGGGGTTGGGGGATCGGGTGATGGGGGGAAATGGAGGGGGAGTGTTTAGAAGACAGGGCTGAGTAAGCACAGGCACGCTCGTTGTGTTGTTTGAAGATTGGGGATTGGAATTGGAACTGTTTCCTTGTGGCACACACACAGCCAAACAGTTAGCGCTGCTTTCAGACCAAACATCGCCCCGGCCTCCCTCACTATTGCACAGGCATGCACTGCAACACCATTCAACCTCCGAACATTCCATCGCTCTTCTCTCTCTGGGCCTCAGTCAGCATCAGCAGCAATTAAGTAAAATGTCAAATTCGTTCAAAACAAGCTTTAAATTATCAATAAAAAAAACAGTGACATTATTCTCTCTCTCACACTCTGACTCTCTCTCTCTCTCATCGTCATCAGTTAAGTTATGTCCAGTTGGAAATGACTCTGAACCTGAAAATGGCGTAGGTTTAACTACCAACAAAGATCCCATGAACACCATCAATTTTACTTTGGAGTAAGTATTCCCCCATTCACGACAAAAACAAAACAAATAAGGAACTGAGGAACAAATAAGTTCGAAAGAAAAACCAACAGAAAAAAGACGACTACCTGCATGCAGAAACGTTGCTGCTTATATATTGCCTTCAGCATGGTAATGCCCAAGAAGAAATCGACATAATTATTCATTTGCCTGTAGGATTCTCGCCCCATGGGATCCCCCCCTCTCTCTCTCTCTCTCTCTCTCCATTTTTTTTAAAGGTTTATACATGAATATTGCTGCGGTGACCTATAGTTTGGTGGCCCAGGAGAGCGGGGCTGGTGATAGGAATCAGAATGTTCCCTCGTTTGTTTCTATTCACAGTGCGCTGCGTGGTAAGCCGAGACCACAAAAAATAAACCCAGACCTCTCTGCTCAGCATGGCCATCCAGGCGCACTCACTACCCTCCATGGAAAAACAGATTTATAAGAAAAAAAAGCAAAATGCAGAAGACTTTCGAGGAATAATCGAAGAATGGAGCCAAAAGAAACAGAAGAAGAAGAAGGAGGAGAAGAAGTGAAAGTTTTAGTTCGATAAGGAAACGACAATTACTGTCTGCCAGACGAATGCATCGTTGTTGTTTTTGTGTGTTTTAATGTGTGTGCACAGTAAAAAAAAAAAAAACACTACTTTTATTACCCTCTGGTTTATTTGTGTATTTGGATGCTCGTTTGTTTGTTCCCGTTCAGAGACGGTTACGCCAAGTCGACCCCAAACACTCCCTGTTGCGATCCATTTGGCGCAAACTGCACGCCACCTCCGATGAAAAGGCGCCCAAAGCTGTCATCTTTGAGCGATGATTTATCCCCGTTATGCCTACATTGCGTAACGGGCACGCGCCCTGGATCAAGGCCACCAGAGAGTGTCGGGCAAGTAGACGGGCCACCAGAGAGCATTATGTCATCGCCACCTACACAAGCTTTTTCTCCACACCGTGAAAGCAAAGATATTCTTTGGTGAAAGGCAGAGTGGCTAACGGGGCTAATGTTCCAGTGAAAGCATCAGGATCACCGGGAAAAATCCGCCGTTAGGCTGACACTGGGAGTCACGGTGCCCGTGCGGCCCGTCTGCTTGCGGCAATTACAGTCGATTGATCATCATTCTCGCGCCTTCATGGCTAACATCTATCTGTGAGTGCGAGCAGTAAAGCCACACTCGTCACTGACGGGCCACGGGAGCGAGAGTGTTGGGAGGAGACAAATCTCCATTCGTCTTCTTTTGCCCCTTGATAGAGCCCTCCATCCTTTCTCCATTTGTCCTGACACACACTGAGCGGCTGATCTTACGTCGCTCTGACAGCACCCACTGTGACATATTTACTGGAGCTATGCTTATCGCCACCAATGCTACAAATCAACATCAACACGGCCTTCCCCACTCCCTCGCCCCTCCACCCCCCTTTTCAAAATGCCCCCCCCCCCCCACAAAAAAAGTAACAAACCCCAAAAAACCAAAAGAATAAAGAAAAAGAAAAAAAGAAAGCAAGAGTAAGGAACCACAAAATGTATCTCTTAAAGAAGCAATGGAATTGCAAATCCTAAACAAGTTCAGGGAACTGCAAGTATCGCCCTCAGGGGCCAAAACAGTTTTGTGGCAAAGCCCACACGGCAGACCTAACTAAAGTGGACATCATAGTACAGGTATACAAGTACAGACCAGCCGCGGACCACCAGCACGCGCCACAGCGAAGGGCACGTCACCACGTCCAGATGCTGACCCTCTTCGTCAATGGGAGGAACAATAGAAAGCCAGAGTGGAAAAACGTGACGACTGTTGTGAACAAAACACTACGTGCCGGCCAGGTCGCAGTAAAGGTCAAAAAATGGATTTTTCTGTCTGCTTTTTTTTTTCTTTTTTTTTATCGCGGAGAAAATGTGCCATTCCAGAAGAACGGCTGACAGAGTCAATGAAGCGAACCAATCGCATCGGCTTCTGGGCCCTTCATGCATCCTCTCTAGCTGCAGTCCTTCAGCCAAAAAGAGAGAACGACGGTTAGACAGAAGTTTTTTTATGGACGGTTTAGGATTCAAAAAATAAAAAGCCTGGTGCTTATTTCCCCATGAATTGCTGGCGAAGGGCAGAGAGACATCAAATCAATCTACGGAGTTTGAGGAAATATTCAGCCAACGTTGCCGGCGACTTTTAGATACCGCGAACTGTTTCTCATAAACATCGTCTCCGAAAAAGAAGTTAACAACAATCGTGTTTGATTCGGTTGAACGTATTGGAAAGAAGGGAAGGATAACTGCATACACGGGGCAATGAACTTGAACGTCAGAATGCGAGTTGGCACAAGATATCTTTTGAAAGTAAGAGTTCCGAGTTCAATAATATGATCCATTTACCAGTTTGGCTCAGACCGCAAACCACAAGAAGGAAGAAAGAAAGAAAGAAAGAAAGGCTGAATGGAAGAAAGAAGAAAGTAAGGTATTCAGCTTGCACACACTTCAAAGGCCAAAGAGCACAACTCAAACTTGACTTAAAAAGGTGTCACACATGCCACAATAGCGTCTAACAATCCCCAAACGATCAGCAGCACTTACACCACAGGGCCATTCATAGCCCGCTGTTGCACAAACTGCACCCGTCAAAACTGACACACTTGAAGGATCGAGAGCTCCAGGCTTTTTCTCCACGCTGTCACTGTGTGACGGGCGTGCAGTGGTAAGCTGAATACCCATACATCTGATCAACAAGCAATAATTCGGTAAATAGAGAGACGTCTGTGATGGTAAACACTCATTGAGAAAATAGCAACACATCTGACTTCATGCTCATGCGTCTTCTTCTTTCCAAATCAAGCGCGTAAACGGCGACTGCAATAGTTCCGTCAATACCGAGACATCTAATCGCATGCAATCATGCAGTAAATAGCAACACAGCTGATTGCATGCTCATGGCCCCTCTTCGTCCTTCGCGTTTTTCAGGTCAGTCTAGCATGTCAAAGACAACTCTGGCTTGGCGATGGTTTGATTGGAGCTGGCGGCGTGAATGGGGGTGGAGAGTGGGGTCGGGTAGTGACTGCACCATTCGTTATTCCCGT